>NW_026866781.1:0-473317 GCF_026571515.1 Ruditapes philippinarum
AAATAAATATAACAGTACATAAAAATGTTCAAGTACAAGTCATTCCTTTACAATATTGTTGATTTTCTAGCTTTTCTGGTGGAGGAAGACCTCAGGTGCCCTTCCGTGCATTATTTCAGTCACGAACGGGCACCCGAGTAGAACCACCGACATTCCGTAAGCTAGCTGGATAGCTTCCTCACATGAAAGAATCCAAAGTCCCTGTCGGGATTCAAACCCACAGTGGTGAGGGGCAAGTGATTTGAAGTCAACGACCTTAACCACTCGGCCACGGACGCCCCTCGGCCTTCATAGATGTATTATGATGATGAAACTCACATGATGTAACATTGAAATTCAAATGTAAAACTTGACTGTTACATAGAAAATCTAACATCATTTGTCTCTTTCTGTTTTATTTTTAACCTTTTCTTACCGATGTTCATTATAGTTTATCAAAACATTATTAAAAGTATACAAAATAATGAAAAAATAAACTCAAAAGTTAAAAAATATAAAATAACAAAATATTGATAAAAATGTATGTGGTGGCAGAGATCTCTGTACTGACCAGAGGAGATCACTGCGTAGGAGATTGGAACTTCAGGTGACACCATGTATTATTTCAGGCACAAACCAGCACATGAATAGTTCCATTAATCTTTCGTAAGCTTGTTAATATAATTTATAATATATGTTAGAGATATACAAACAAGACACTTTAAATAAACTACAAACCTTATGGGTATCTGCAGATATACTAGTAACTCCTGGTACCCGGAAGTCAACTTTTGGTACAGAGAAACCAGCTTTCTCCATAAAGGGAACCAGGAAGCCTCCTAAACAACAATCTGTATGTACCGGAATACTGTACTTACGTCCGAGCTGTAATAAAATCAGAGTAACAATGAAATAGCATGAATGAAAATTAAAAGCTTTTTAACATGCTCTTTATAAATAATCTCATATTAGTTTGGACAAAAAGTTTAATATAGTCTATTTGATGCAGCAAATGATGTCTTTCTATCTTTTGTCATTACTGTGATAAAGTACATGAATAAAGTACATGAACTTACAGCTGCTATCTCTTCTATTGGGTCAATGGATCCATGCGGAAACTGTGGAGCAGAGCCAACTAACTGTAAATAGGGAAATATAAGGTGAAATGTCATTAGTTGAGAAATTTGTCAATGGAAAATAAAATGAATGAATATGGAATATACTTTACACATTATAAGTATGCAAGGTATGTGCAAAATGTGAGAATAAGTCATCATAATTTTAACATGAATCAATTCAATGTACAAGTAAGCAGTAAAAGAAGACACTACATTTTCTTAATCATTGTTCAAGGGAAGTAATTGTCAACAAACATGGTGTTTTCAAGTTATCTTAACTTACCCTTAAGGACAATCAAATAAATAAAAAATCCAATTAAACTTTCTTTGAAAAGTGACTGTCTTGGTTAAAATGTTCATTAATATGCAATTAGTAGTATTTAACTCTTAACTATATATCAAGTCTGATTTTTTTTTCTATTTAGTATCACATAATATTGAAGATATATTGTGCTCAAATTTGATATTTGAAAAAACTGATAATTACTCTGATAATTACATGTCCCTTTTGAAATACACACAGAGAAAATATGTTGTTTTAAACTCTACACATCATAGGTAATCACAGTATGAATACACACTGGCATTTTCTATAAGAATAGACTACATTTATTAATTAGGACATCATCAACTTGACTGTCTTACCATGCATGTGCTTCCATTAATAGCTCTCTTCATTTTTCTGATATCAACTTTACACGTAACAGGATCCACTGGTATATGTGTGATTTTCATGTGGAAAAATTCAGCTGCCTAGAAAATAATAGTATACATGCATTAAGTGAATAATCTGCATACATTTTACATTATAATTGTATGGTTCTGAAACTGTACTAGATGTATTACACAAGGTCAATTAATTTTCAAACACTGAAGGCCTTTTCCTGTAAAATAATCCCTATAAATTTACATAACACTTAAATAGGTGTGTTCCCCATAACTTTAAGAATATTTCCCAATAAAAGGTGGCTTACATCACAACTGACTATTCAATATAAACTAAATTACAATAAGTTTCCAACTTAATCATTCACAGAGAACATTTCTAAGTTTATCTAATTTACTTTTCTATGATATAAATACTTCACTATTCAGTAAAAATTGGTATGCTTTCATGTTTTAAAGAAAACAAGCAAAAACATTTTAAAATACCTTATCAAATGCAGCATGTACTGTAACTGGAACAATCCTGTTTAAATATAAGTGTAAAATAGCATTAAACCTCACAACAAACAAATAAAGACCATCATAGCAATCTGTTTTAGAGAGCTTGGCATTATATATACAGTTGACTCTCAATAAGTCAAAATCGCTTTACTCAAAATTCCGCCTTAGTCGAAAAATTTCTAAAGTCCCGTCAAATTTCCTTCTTTATCTTTGTATTTTAACTCCGCTTAGGTCAAATTTTGACTTACCGAGACTCCTGTTTAGTCGAAAAGAAAATTTGGTCCCGTCAGTTAAACTACAACATATTTTCATCTCAATTAGTCGAAGTGTGAAAACAGCCGACTGATCAAAGGATGGCGACATCAAGGTGAGATGTTGTCACTCGTGATTTACACGTTTCATAGTAATTTTTAATTGCCGGTCATCATGTATTATTAACACGTCGTAAAAGTGGCTTTAATCCGTTTCAGGACTTAATTGGTTTTAACAGTTAGATAACTAAATTAAAATGTAATTACAATTGCTTTAAGAAAGTTGACTCGTGCCAGTCTGACGGGTTTGGTAGTCAAATAACAGCCTAGGTATTGATGTGTGTTATCAACGAAATAACATTTGTATAATTAATGTCCCGTCATATTGCATACATTAATTGTACTTCCGGTTCATGATAGTTGCTATTTCATTTTCGTCCGATAATCAATTAAATCAAATATAATTGTGAGTTTACGTTTCACTATTAATATACATGTATTAAATTTTGAATGATATATTTTTGTTCATCTATAATTTGTAGTTGTAAGTTATTTACCGTCATTTCAATGGTCAAATATTGCAGCATTGCCGCTAACAACAATAACAACCTACTTCTTTACACATTCAATCAGGCACATGTATATACATGTACGAATGTCAATGTAATGGCGGTAGTTCCACATTACATGAATTCCGTTTCTCTCGAAGTAAAATGCCCAGTCCCTTGGATTTCGAGTTACCGAGAGTCAACTGTATTTCCTTTTTTATCAAATACAGCATCAAATTTGCTCCCTCGGAAGAATCGCCTTTCAACAAGAGTGTGTCCAGTCCCCTACCTGTGTAATGGTTTCAGATTCCCTACTTCAAACCATTCAATTATGGAAATTGACTTGAAAAATTTGTCTTTTATTTTTTTATGAGTAAACCCATAACTAGGAAGAAATTATGGTTATGCAATTTGAAATGACCATTTTATGAGTAATCACATGATGTCAGTTAAGTTAGTATCATATTTCCTTGTTTTTACAATTTCTGTTACCAAAGCAACAACATATTTTTACTGATAACAACATTAATATGCCATGCATAATCTCTACATGGTCCTTGATTCACATACCAAGTACCATCAAACTTACTTTTGTACCTTTTGGATAATAGCAGGATTTACATGTAAATTTCTTGGAACAGATTATAGAATGTTGGTGCTTCTACTCAGGCACCCACTTACGTCAGATAAAATAACACAACCTGCTCCTAAAACAATCATTCACCAGTAAAGTTTGAAAGTTACTACATACCTAACATATTATCAATTTATATCATATTTCATGAAATTACAAATTTAACAGAAAATGAAATTATTGTCAATTTTTCCTTGCCATCCAAATTTTAATACTTGGAATATCATCACATGGAAAAAGTAAATGAATTCCTGTAGATTTGTAAATATCAATCAGGTGGAATGTGATTTAAATATAGTAAGATACATGATTAAACCCTCCGGTTAGCTCAATAGGTAGAGCATTGGACTGTGATTAAAGTGTCCAAGGTTCGATTCTCGGACTGTACAGGACACTGTCCCTGTGGTTCATCATGAAATCATTTTTACAGTCATTTGTACTGTACCTCTGGCATGGTCAGAAGTTATCATGTACCTCTGCTCTGGCATGTAAAGAAGTTATCAGTTCCTTGCAAAACTAGTACTGGTAAACTGTTTGACAGCCTGCCTAAGAATGATGCGGTGGCTGAACTGAGCTCTGGTAAATTCAATGTGGCTAACTGTCGTGATCCAGTGTGAAAACTACGAACAACACCACCGTAAAATACATATGAGCCGTGTCACGACAAAACCAACATAATGAGTTTGCGACCAGCATGGATCCAGACCAGCCTGCGCATCCGCGCAGTCTGAGCAGTATCCATGCTGTTCGCTATCAGTTTCTCTACTTGTTATTGAGTTGGTAAGCGAACAGCATGGATCCTGATCAGACTGCGCGGATGCGCAGGTTGGTCTGGATCCATGCTGGTCGCAAACCCATTATGTTGGTTTTGTTGTGACGCGGCTCATATATTAGACTACAGCTTATGTTTAGATATTTTTCATTAGAGTTTTAGCTAATATGAACGAAAAGAATAAAAGGTAACTGCTATTTAGGAAAAAGTAATAAAGCCACAATTAATAAATATTTTCTTGCAATAAAAACCACAGTATTACAAACATAACTTACCAAAGAGAATTCTATTTTATAAAAATAATAAAATCTTACATTTCAGGAAATTTAATGCCATTTTCTCTAGCTCTATTTCTGTAAGCCAGACATGCTAATAAGATACTCTCTGTACCCCCTGATGTCACCTGTAATCATAACATATTTCTCCCTTGTTAATATTAAAATACCAGTATGGACATAAGATGTATAATGCTTCATAATGAAAATGTAAACAAGAGCTGCCAAAAGGAAAGTGTGATAATAAACTAAGAACCTTGATATTTTACAATCCATGATAAGAGCTATAATATACAGTTCACAATTTGCTGTCATTCAATCAAAAGCATGCTAGTATTATGGTTCTGCGAAGAAACCTTTTAGTTATTATCCGGAAGACATGTGTGAAGTTTCAAATAAAAAACTTATGAAGTAGAAACTATTCATTTTGCATGGAAAAAATTATTTGACTCACATTCAGTTTAAACAGCCTAATTAAAGCTTGTCTATTGAACTTCATTCCTTGAAAAATATCTGATTAAGCAAATCTGGATGTCGTAAACAAACATACCTCTGGAACTATTTCTACATTAGTATTAACATTTATTAGTGTGAGCAGTATGAAACCATTGGTATTCTTATATCCAACATACCAAAGTATAACTATACAAAGATTTAGACTTGTCAATATGTAAATTAAATGTTAGAATTACTTACAGAGCCGCACGATTTGTCATCACCGTTGAACATGTTACAACACATACGTACAACTTCTGCTTCCATCTTACGTATGTCAGGGAACAGATCTGGATGAAGGGGATTTGTCCATGCAAACTTCCTGTATGCCTATAAATAGTAACACAAAGTATCATAATACATGTACAAATAACAATCAGCAACAGTTTGTTTGAAAAACGTAGAGAATAATTTTACTTCTTTGACAATCGTACAGAACAGAAATAAAAGATATCAAATGTTCTTGAAGTAATGACAGTTAGCCAACAAAACCCATTAAAATCGCTTAACACTATTTTTTTTATATATCTTTTAAGCTTCAAACCCAATCATCGTGGTTTTGATTAAAAATTATATAGGGACCTGTATCTCGTCACCTTAGTGCATTAACAAGTTAACTACTTCATTGTATTAACATTGATAGGAGTTAATCCATTTTTGCACTAAGGCGATGAATTTTGTGCAACTTTTATAAAACATTGTTTTACTAGTGTGAAATTAACATGCACTTCAGGATAACAAATAACACTAGATACTTTTTAGCATGGAACTTGCTAACTAAAGTAACTCATGCATTTATTGCTAAATTACAGTGCAGTCTTAGCTTTATATACCAATATCATGATAAAGACACTTGTTGCAGTTCTTATACATGTATAAGACTAATGTTCACAAAACAAGCAAAGTCACTGAGTTGATATCCCTTTCCAAATGATATAAATCACTTGATTGAAACTTGTTAACATTATAATGTACATTAGATTATTTTTATGATACACAAGGCAAAAGTAAATCATTTTATTGACATTAAAACATTATTTTGACATTTAATGTCATTTAGCATGTTTAAAGCTGCATGTAATTATCCCGGGACAACCAATATTCAATCAGTTAAGCTGTTTTTAGCAAATATTAAATGGAAGGGGAAATTAAACTTTAAATTTATTTTAGCTATTAATGCATCTATCAACACTTATTCATTTTAAGGTTGGTACATTTTCAACAAGTCTTGATATTTCTTAGAAATTCAATAAAAACGATATAACCCACTCGGGTCACTCCCAGGAATATTTTAACCTAAATTCAAACAGCAGGGTAATCACCATGGAAAATTTGTTTGAGATAAATCAGGGCCACTTAAAATTGTAGAAAATTTCACAACAGTCTATTCAACGATTTTCAACAGTTTTTTTCAAGATTTTAAAAACTTACACTAAATGTTATAACATATGTACAGTACAATGCATTGGTAGGAC
The DNA here is from genome assembly GCF_026571515.1 of Ruditapes philippinarum. Lineage (NCBI taxonomy): Eukaryota > Metazoa > Mollusca > Bivalvia > Venerida > Veneridae > Ruditapes > Ruditapes philippinarum. The sequence continues at coordinate 6,715 of NW_026866781.1, forward strand.
TACTGTTAATGTGTATAAAAAGCCAGTTAAAGGTGTCACGTCTTAGTGCGCTATTTGGGGTGCAAAATGATAAATGCATCCAATCTTTACAGCCATTTTATCTTCCCCACTTTATAATATTAACAAATATGGAAATTTGTCTAGATCTGCCAGCTGGTATTGCTTACAAAACAATTATTCTACAATCATCATATGAAAAAATTTGATAACAATATAAGATTTTATTAATAAGGACCCCCATGTAAAGTCTGATGAATATTTAGTGGTACATCATATAAATAAATGTTTCAAATACACCTAGGACTGATGTAAATGGTAAAACTCTTTAGCCAATACTTTATAAAAAACATTAACTTGTTTGGAAAAATTTTTACCACTATTTCAAACATGTGACTATTTTGATATAGTTGAAATTGGACAATTTATATTGTGTCACTTAAAACAAACAGTTTATTATTGTTTTTCTGATAACATCTGACAATTAATCAACTGTGGCATATCTGCAAGTTTTGAAGTTAATACAACATGTGACTTCATGCAATTTAGTCAGACATAACATCAGAGCCACAGAATAAAGAATGTGTTTGAATTTAGGTTGTGATTGAAAATTGGTTGCTTCGGGATAATTTAATAAAAACAGAAAAAGGGACATTTCATTAATAAATAAACTCCAGATCTTATTATGGTGTCCAGACAACCTTAATGAGTTTTTTAAGCATAAAAATCTGCAACCTCATTGTGGCGTAATCGGAAGTACAATTTTTGTTTGCATGAGAAACTGCCGTTGGATTATTGTTACATCAATATTAAATCAACACACATGGCTATAAGTAGCAGTCCTAATTTAACAGTATAATCACACACTTTTAAGATGTAAAAAATTAATTACAACTGCATATTATAGTTTTTGATGCATTGTATGACTTAATTAGAATGTTTATGCTCTTTACAAAAATTGAATATGTAAAATTACAAAAAAAGCTCAAAGGATGAGAAATTTAATTAAAAAGTAAGTTCAATCAATAAAAAAATACTGACATACTCTAGTACTCAACAGTAAAATTTTATCTATAACTTGACATTTAACAAAAATACAAATGAAATAAAACTAATTGATGATGATAGAACATTTAAACTGTTATCTGGCATAATAAACTTAAATGTCTCAGAAACAAATACCATATTTCACTGTCTATAACCTTGAACATATATTAAAGCTGCAGCACAGTGAAAGATAAATAGAGACACAGTTATTTACACTCTGACATTATAAAATAAGTAGCTAGTAAACACATCAACAGGTTTCATATGACTCTGATTATTGAAAAACAAGCTGGATCAATAATACATCTAAATATCACATGTTGTCATTTAAAATAAGTAACTAAGTCTACAAAAACAACACACATATTTGTACTTTGGTCTTATTTTACTGACTGATTAAAATTGACAAGTTTCATTAATAAAAACGAAAACAGAAATCAAAACTATCTCTTTTTCTAGTTTGGCTTTTAAACGTAATATTGTGATTTTCTAGCTTTTCTGGGGGAGAAAGACCTCAGGTGCCCCTCCCCGCATTATTACAGGCACAAACAGGCACCTGCGTAGAACCACCGACATTCCTTATGCTAGCTGGATAGCTTCCTCACATGAAAGAATCCAAAGTCACTGGTGGTATATGAGTCCACATTAGTGAGGGGCAAGTGGTTTGATGTAACCAACCTTAACCATGTCAGCCACAGACACCCCCAAAAAGCATCTTTGTAAAGTTTCCCAAATCAACACCAATATTACTATCTTCACTTACTTATGGTGAACATTAACCTGTGAATGCAGGTTTGACTGTAAATATTAGGACAGTTTTGACAGTAAATATTAGGATCGTTTTGACTGTAAATATAAGTACAGTACAGTTTTGACTGTAAATATTAGCACAGTTTTTAGGACAGTTTATCATTCTTACCTCCACAAGAATATCTGTGAGTTTATCATCACCACTATATACAGCTCCTGACACTGTACCCTTTGTCCAGTCTACTTTCACTGTTGAATAAAAGTATAACATGAATTATATTATATCAATATGAAAATAGTACCATAAGAGTTCTGTCAATAATTAATTTCTCAATGTTCCTACAGGTATTTTCATAGTTTAACTAAACAATTCATTAAGGCTGTAGAAAGTACCTGTTTCACTCAAAATCATTTAGTAATAAAAACTGTCAAACAGACAGACAGCATGCTTTACTATTCTCTAGATCATGAGAACAGGGGCCATTCAAAAATTCCTCATCATATATTCTACTCATGTACAACAACTCAGCCATTGGAGGCCATTAGACAGAAATTAAAATGTTCATTATTATTACCTAATGAGTGATATCTGTCCAGTTCATCCATGATTTTTTTCTGAAACAGAAGAAATAAACATGTAAAATTACTGAAATTCAGAAATATCAAGGTGTCAGCAAGAAATAAGATAAAAATGTATTATGAATTTCTAAGAAAAAAGAGTTATTCAGTCCTTTTGAGCATGCTGTGATAAGTATAAAAACAGTGTTCCATCTTTAACAAATTAGAAAAGATTTTATCATTCATTAATCACTGAGATACAGGAATTAATCATTTTCTTGACAGTTTCTTTTGCATACTGTGTAATAATGGAAAAAAAAACTCTTAGAATAAGTGTAACTAAGGCCATGACTGAGAAAACAATTGACTGATCTATTTTTTGACTTCAACAATATAATGTTGGTGTTATATGGCACCTGATCCTAATTTAACCGATAAAGAGAACATTTTTGCTACCATAGTAATCATACCCACTAGCTTAGCATTTACTATTAAGACTCATGAAATCAACATCAAGTACTCAACCATGCTGTGCACATTAAATAATTAACAATTAACTTATTTAAACAATTTTCTTAATTACATTAACAAAAAGGGTCGGCTTTCATTTTTAACTTTTAAGAAGAGAAATAATTGTTTATAATCAGTCTTGAAGTAAAAGATATTTTGTCATGGCCTTACAAACATTAAATGTCACACTGTATGTTAAAACAGCTAGATAATAAAACTACTGATGTTTGTTCACTGTTAATTAATCTGACTTTTCTTATAAAGAAGGATTAATTCCAGTAAATGTCACATGTAACACGCTATGTGTTCTTTCACAATATAAACAATTTTATTGTGCACTCAAACAAACTACCATTACCGATTTATAACAAAAATTGGAAAGTTCAACAACTAACTAAAGTCTTGTTTTGTGATTGTTCTGGACAATTTCTTTAGTTTTCTTTGCAAGCTTGTAAAAACATCTTCTACAAAATAATTAGTAATATTGGTTTTTAACAGGGATTTTCTTGTTGACATGGAGGTTATAAGACCCCTTATATGCAGATAAAGACAATCTTTCAAAACTTGGGGGTGGTTTTCTATGATTTATTCTGCCTGACATGACATTGTATGAATAAGGCCCAATGGTCCAGACATTGATAACCTTCCAAGCTAAATGGGCTCTCCTTGTAACCATAGATCACTTTCATTGATTCATTTATTTTAGTAATTATTCTCCATTTTTCTATTTTTTTAGCTGTATAAATAATTAAATATTGGTATTTTTAGTTATCCTCCTTTATATTAAAACATATTAATTTTATTTAAGTTTGATTGTGAAACAAGTTCTTGCAACTTATATTAATCACTTTCGTGTCCGCTTCCTGGAACCAAGCAGTACTGGTGTCATATGAAGAAACATGGTTGTGACCCTATTAGGACTCAAACCCATAATTCCTGGGTTGAGTGGCAGACACCTTAATCACTAGGTCACCACTCTCTCCTTTATATTTATAGATAAGTGAACAATATAAAAATTTAAATATACTAGTAGTTTTAAGTAAATTTTTGTACTCTTAGTTATTATTTTCTGATTTGTTGTAGTCATAATCTTATCTGTGATTTTTCATGATTGTAACCTATGTCTTAACTTACATCATAGTGATTAGTCCATGATTTAATTTATTTATATTAATTTTATGAAATGATATTATATTTGTTAAACCATTATTTGCTATATGAATATTTATGTAACTGTGATCTATGATGTTGCAAAAAATTTAAAAAGTGGTAAGTAAAGTGAAATTGTAAAAGTTTATATCTACGAGAAATTTTAGTTGTTTTTTTATTTTCACTAGTACATTCGTTCTTGTAATTAATTACTGTGTGAATGGATGGGTAAAAGTTTAATCATAGTATATGACATATTTACTAAGTGTCAATGATTATTTTCATCAAAAATAACAATGATATGTTATCTAGTATGATAAAAATTTATGTGTATTGTCATCTCCTTGTGTAACTTTCAACAATAAATTATGCAATTTAACTGGGAATACTAAAGTACAGTGACTGATTTATACAATAATGACATACAGCTTTATTATTTATCTAGATTTTATCATGAAAACTCTAGACATACTAAATAATATCTACAAAAAAGATTTTGTTCAACATGAAAGCTTGCAAATTGATAAAAACATTGATATTTTGTTTATATGTTTTTCCATTTAACCAATAATTTCTGGTACCTAAATTAGGTTCTACATATAAAATACTATCAAAAATAGATATCTCTGATATAATACAGCTCAATTTCCAGAGGAGTTATAATATAAAGCAGGAATACTTGCTTAATTCCCCTTAAATAGGACCCACAAGACAAATAATTTTATGTAACATATTCTAAACTAGAAATGTGTCATCATGCCACGGATGCCCCCGCATGCAGCCAAAATTTCAAATGTTATAATATTTAGTTCCAAATTTGTTTGCACAAATTATTTTTTTCATTCTAAGTTCAAAGCCCTTAAAACTTTTCAATGTTAACACAAACCATTTTTATACAATGTTCAAGGCACTGAAATTATTCAGTCTTAACCATTTTTATACAATGTTCAATTAAAGGCACTGAAATTATTCAGTCTTAACCTTTTAAAAATAGCATATTGCATATTTGTAGCCAACATAATGGCTATATACATTTCCACAAAAGTATGAGTGCTGAAACTGAAAGTTCAAAATTTTTCCAACATTCAGGAAAGATAAGTTTGTCTAAAATCATTGAACCACGACCAAATTCAAACTTAAACTGCTTATTCCTAAGATGTATCTATATTATTTTCAAAGTGAAAGGGACATAACTCTGCCAAAAAATCATCGAACCATGACCAAATTCCAACTTGACCTGCGCATTCCTTTGACATATCCATATGTCAATTTCGAGTTGAATATGTAACACTGTTGGGTTGATAATGAACAGAAACTGTAAATTTCATATTATTTTCAAAGTGAAAGGGGCATTACTCTGCCAAAAATCATTGAACCATGACCAGATTCGAACTTGGTCTGCGCATTCCAAAAACATATCCATATGTCAAATTTGAGTTGAATGTGTAATATTGTTGGGGAGATAATAAACGGAAACTGAAAATTTCATATTATTTTTAAAGTGAAAGGGGCATAACTCTGCCAAAAATCATCGAACCATGACCAAATTCCAACTTGACCTGCGCATTCCTTTGACATATCCATATGTCAATTTTGAGTTGAATATGTAACACTGTTGGGTTGATAATGAACAGAAACTGTAAATTTCATATCATTTTCAAAGTGAAAGGGGCATTACTCTGCCAAAAATCATTGAACCATGACCAGATTCGAACTTGGTCTGCGCATTCCAAAAACATATCCATATGTCAAATTTGAGTTGAATGTGTAATATTGTTGGGGAGATAATAAACGGAAACTGAAAATTTCATATTATTTTTAAAGTGAAAGGGGCATAACTCTGCCAAAAATCATCGAACCATGACCAAATTTGAAATTGACCTGCGCATTCCTTTGACATATCCATATGTCAATTTCGAGTTGAATATGTAACACTGTTGGGTTGATAATGAACAGAAACTGTAAATTTCATATCATTTTCAAAGTGAAAGGGGCATAACTCTGCCAAAAATCATCGAACCATGACCAAATTTAAAATTGACCTGCGCATTCCTTTGACGTATCAATATGTCAAATTTGAGTTGAATGTTTAATACTGTTGGGGAGATAATAAACAGAAACTGAAAATTTCATATTATTTTCAAAGTAAAAAGGAGCATAACTCTGCAAAAATCATCGAACCATGACCAATTGAACTTGGCCTGCGCATTCCTTTGACGTATCGATATGTCAAGTTTGAGCTAAATGTGTTGTACGATTGGGAGATAATGAACGGAAACTGAAAATTTCATATTATTTTCAAAGTGAAGGGGCATAACTCTGCCAAAAAAATCATTGAACCATGACCAATTTGAAAAACTTGACCTGCGCATTCCTTTGACGTATCCATATGTCAAGTTTTGAGTTGAATGTGTTTGTACCATTAGGGAGTTAATGAATGGAAACTGAAAATTTCATATTATTTTCAAAAGTAAAAGGGGCATAATTCTGCCAAAAATCATTGAACCATGACCAAATTTGAAACTTGACCTGCGCATTCCTTTGACGCATCCATATGTCACGTTTGAGTTGAATGTGTTGTACCTTGAGGGAGATAATGAACGGAAACTGAAAATTTCATATTATTTTCAAAGTAAAAGGGGCATAACTCTGCCAAAAAATCATCGAACCATGAACCAAATTCGAACTTGAAACCTGTATTTTCTCATGACATATCAATATGTCAAGTTTTTGAGTTGGATGTGTTGTACCGTTGGGGGAGATAAATGAACGGAAACTGAAAATTTCATATTATTTTCAAAATTAAAAGGGGCATAACTCTGCCAAAAATCATTGAACCATGACCAAATTTGAACTTGACCTGTATTTTCCTCATGACATATCAATATCTCAAGTTTGAGTTGGATGTGTTGTACCGTTGGGGAGATAATGAACGGAAACTGAAAATTTCATATTATTTTCAAAGTAAAAGGGGCATAACTCTGCAAAAATCATCGAACCATGACCAATTTCGAACTTGACCTGTATTTTCTCAATGACATATCCATATGTCAATTTTGAATTGATGTTTTGAACCGTTTGAGAGATAATGAATACGGAAACTGAAAATTTCATATTATTTTCAATGTAAAAGGGGCATAACTCTGCCAAAAATCATCGAACCATGACCAATTTCGAACTTGACCTGTAATTTTCTCATGACATATCCATATGTCAAATTTGAGTTCAATATGTGCAAGGGTTATTAAGATAATGAACGGAAACTGATGATGACGGAAGGACGGAAGGACGGAATGACGGAACAGGGTAACACTATATGCCCCTGCCATTATATGGCGGGGGCATAATAAAGAACAATTATATGTCATTACCTATATGATAACTAACAATGATTTAAGGCTCGCTTATCATAATAATGTTGCCATGTTTTATAATTGGCTTTTAATTGTCTGTGATAATAATATGGTACAACAAATAAAAGTCCCTCTCTCTATATTCAATCCTGCTTTTTGGTAAATTGTCTCTAAAAATATTATCACAGAGAAATGTATATAGAGGTATAGCCTAAGTTTCCAGATTTGCGCTTAACAGTTCATTTCCTTTCCTTCTAGTAGTTGCAAAATTGAAAAACAAACAATAAAATTCATTGCTTTAAAAAATTAGAACATTGCAGCCATTTTTTTTTAGACTTTTAGATAATAAGGCTGGTGGGAGTTCTTTTCAATTTACCCGGTAACAGTTTTACAATATGTATGCCTATCAGTGCCTGAATATATGTATATATGTATAGAGGATTTATTGAACTATGATTTTATCTGGTCTTATCAGGTCCTGTCCTTTTTAATATAACAATTTTATACTTTAATAATTAAACTTAACAATCATTTACTTATTTTACACATAAGCCACAAAATGGGAAACATATTCCTGACATGTTTTACAGCAGGCAAAAATTAATTTTTACTATGTACATTTTTATTATGTTCTAAAATACTAAATCCATAGACCAATGTATCGATACCCATCAAATTTCATTTCCCCTTAGATAAAAGTGGTATATCATAAATGAAGTATTTGCTCTGCAATATGTTTCCTCACCATTTTGAGCAAGTAAACCAAATACACACAGAGTAAATGATTTCACATTCTATATTATATATGAATGAAGCCACTGTGACCACTGCTTCAACACTGTGCAAAATCAATTATGAACATATTTGAGCCGCGTCACGACAAAACCAACATAGTGGGTTTGCGACCAGCATGGATCCAGACCAGCCTGCGCATCCGCGCAGTCTGATCAGGATCCATGCTGTTCGCTTACCAACTCTATTACAAGTGGAGAAACTGACAGCGAACAGCATGGATCCTGATCAGATTGCGCGGATGAGCAGGCTGGTCTGGATCCATGCTGGTCGCAAACTCATTATGTTGGTTTTGTCGTGACGCGGATCATATACCTCTGTCCATCCCTTGTCTGGCAGTTTGTGCATGTACTTCATCTTGCCGACACCTTTTTGAAAACCCTCTTCCACACCTTTAGCATTCTTATCAATCTCCTTGGCAATTTGGTCTTTGATTATAGGTAACTTCTTCACAAACTTGAAGAAACGTTTTTTAATTCTCTCTTTTAAACCTATTTATAGAGAAAAATGAGCTTTAAAAACATTTCTTGACCTTTGCTGTGTATAATTAATTACTATTTGCAAGTTAAGTTCCTACAGAGTTACTATTCTAATGTGTTCTAAACAAAGCTATTAACATTATGAGTATGTGTTTATTGGATAAAGTGTAAACTTTTTTGCTTTTTAATCTATTTTATTACAACATAATAGAGAATGGCTCATTGCAGCAAACACAGAATCACTCCAATTAAGGATTACAAACCCTAATGAATTAACAAATACCAACGAATGTTGGGTAATATCAGAAAAAAATCAATGTGCATCTTGCAACATTTTTCATATACCAGTAAACTACATTTAGTATGTTTTTGTCCACTGAGAGTTTATTTTCCACTGATATTCATTATTTGAGAAAAATACGATGTACCAATACGGTGGCATGTAATTAGGTTCTGTTATCCTTATCAAACAATATACATGTACAGTTATACCAGTAAACATACTTTTTTTTTATCAATGCCATATACATGAACGTATCCATATAAATAAATTCCCAATGGGACCTTTAACATTAGCTACACTAAGTAGAACATTGTTATTAATTATGCATACAGAAAGATAAGTGAAAGAACATCTAATAAAGTTATCAATATTGTTGAGATACTATTAATATATGTCCATTATATTTAAATATTTATATAAAGAATATTAAAAGTATTAGATGTTTCAAAAATATGAAATTGAACATTCAAATGCATTTTTGAAATACTTACTTTTTTCTTCATCAAATATAAAGTTGTACAAAGATATCAGAATCAATGTGAATCCAAAAGTGTAAGCTATAACCTGCCATCCTTCAACCTGGTCACAGGCACCATTAACTTTAACACGAGCATCTTCTAAATAAGGAACAACTGTCCTTACAATGTCCTAGAATAAAGACAAAGACAAAGTTATATTTTTGACAACTGATTAGCCACCATATTTGTTTTGCCTAATAATTATGATTTGGATTTTCCGAGAAAGCTGTTATTTAGCCATGCAATCAAAATGTCTTTTACATATAGGCATAAGATGAAGTAATAAAACATTGCTGTCCAAATTGGTTTTTTGTTAAAAAAATTGTTTGAAACATTTTTAAACAAATTAATTGAAAATTTTTAATGGGCAAGAATATTTTGCTAGTTATCTTCCGACTATATGGACATCGCCATGTTTGTTTTCAAAATTGTGAAAATTACCTACTCGGTATTGGTTTTCCAGCAGTTAAAACAGATTAGAAACCACATTGCTTTCAAAATTGGCTGTCTGAAAGGTCACAACAAATGACCTCTTATTGGTGCCTGTCAGATCCTAATGCATAGCGTTAATTAGGAACTGATTTTAATCAGATTGTATTAAACATGCAGGTAGGGTTTTGAAAATCCTGAGTTAAATTTGCATGGAATTTACATTGAGACAAGTAAAATAAAAAAAAAATCTGCTATTTTAAGTAGTTTTCATCATATAACATTGATATCCCATTTGAGTTTAGTTAATTTGGTAATGTTGTTTAAGATAAGGATATATTAACTTACATATTATGAACCATTATAATATCATTTATTTAAAGAGCTGAAAGTGTACATTTGCTTCTATGCTTACAGACTAGCCTTGTGTTCTGTTTTAACTTAGTATTTGATGTTATACATGCATGAAGTTGTATAAAATCATGTTCCTATGAAATGACATGATTAGTTATTGTAAAAGTGATCATTGTCTGACAGGAGATTACCCCATGGTCAACATTGAAATATTTATTACATTGTATAACGGTTACCCCAAATTTAAATGTAAGTTCCTGCTTTGATTAATTTAATATTTACAAAATAGATCTTTTATAGAATATTTAAGAGTTTCTTAAGTAGATCAACTTTAGTCAAATTGATGGTTAATATATTTTGACTTCTCAAAGACAACCCTTGTATACATTGTACTTAGAAGACTAACATGTACAGAAAATGTCTATAAAAATAGTGTACTCATTTATCAATTAAACAAACAACATCTAAGGCTTTGTGGATTTTCTACCTACATATCAATAATGTTGCCTGTGGTATAAGATATTTAAAATTAAACAAAAAAGAAAACACACACACACAACCTTTATACTTAAATATTTAAGACTTAATCAAAGCATGTCAACTGAATTTCAAAAGTAAGGGTGCATGAACCTCCTGTAGTACATTTATAATATGTAGGTATACAGTAGTTCAATTATGTTTTTGTTCTTTAATTAATTTTGTGTAGGTGAGAGCACGTTTTTGTTGAAATAAAGAAAATCTTCACATTTCAAAGTCCATAAATTAACATATTGTTATTATGTTTAATGTCTAAATTTATTGTTTGCAATTAACACTAAAAGTCAATGATAAATTTTATTACTCAGAAGTGGCAATGAAAGACCTGTGTCTTTTGTCATGACAGTTTAACATCAAAGGAACTCACTGCATGAAGAAATCTTCCAGTCAGATTAGCTAATTACCTGTAAATTATTTTAGAGATGGAATTTACATCATTTTGGCACTTATTTCACCTTCAAAGTTTCTTTGTTGATCTAAATAATATGTGACCTTGATAGACTGTGATGGAATTGTCAATTGCGACATAACTCTAAATTGTTACACATTTCTTTTCATTTGATTTTTTTTTTTAAAAAGCTATGAAGTTTAAAAAATATTATTTTAAATATACATGTAAAATGCCTGCATTATTTTAGTTTGGTATTAGATCAGACATTTAAAGTTTGGTAAGAATAATAAGATATATGGTGGTTCTACTAAATGTTAGGGCTCTAGATAAACCCAAGTTTTACAGAGAAGTGACTTTTCCCTCATCACCCATCAGGGAGAAGTTTGAAGGCATAGGGAGAAATGAAAAGGTGCTAGGATAAGGCACATTGATTTGATCTAGTTTTTTGTTTTTTTTTAAACTAAAAAAAAAAAGAAAAAAAAGATTTGATCTAAAAAGATGATGTTTTAACCATTTGCTCATTTAGTGTGCAGCTGTAATATTCTTATTTAAATTCAGCGTTTTTTTCAACTGCTTTGGGAATAGTGCCAGTACCAAGCAAACTGGGGAAAGAACAAGAGCTGTCAGAAGGACAGCGCGCTCGACTTTTTTAGTGCTTGCCTATAAAACAAAACTTTGACAGTTAAGGGCACACAAGACTTTAACTAGGAATTTCTAAGTACAAATCAAGAAACATTTTCACAGAGTTATCTTCTCTTGCTTACAGATAGGTCTCATGATGGCACATAAGAACTCCAACTTCCAAAGTAATATCTCAAATGGTTAAGTCAACAAGTGGACAAGAATGAAAATCTTAACTGAGTTTCTAAGTCAAAAAGGGCCATAATTCAAATAAAATCCTTAACAGAATTACCTTCTCCTGCCCATGTTTTGGGACCATGATGGTAAACAAGTATTCCAACTTTCAAATTAATATCTCAAACAGTTCAGTCAAAAAGTGGACTGGTACTAAAAACTTAACCAAGATTCTAAGTCGATAAAAGGCCTTAATTTTTAAAACAAATCCTTGACAGAGTTACCTTCTCTTGCGTACAGATGGGGGTAATGATGTGAAATAGCATTAAAAGTTTCAAAGCAATATCTCAAAGGGTTAAGGCAATAAGTGGATTTTACCCATATTCAATGTATTTTCTAAGTCAAAAAGGGGTATAATTCTGTCAAAAACCTTGACAGAGTTATGTCCTCTTGTCTGTTGATGAAGGTCGTGATGGTAAACAAGTATGGTCAGTTTCAAAGCAATACCTCCAATGGTTTTGAAATAAAGTGAGGTGGTACAAAAATCTTAACCAAGCTCAATACACTTTCTAAGTCAAAAAAGGGCCATAATTCTGTCAAAAACCTTGACAGAGTTATGTACTCTTGTCTGTAGATGGAGGTTATGATGGTGAACAAGTATGGTAAGTTTCAAAGCCATACTTGTAATACTTCTGAAATAAAGTGGGGTGGTACGAAAAACTTAACCAAGGTGTGACGCCAACGCTAACGCCGACGCCGACGCCGGGGCGAGTAGGATAGCTCCCCTTTTCATAGAAAAGTCGAGCTAAAAATGCATCATTTTGACTCAAATTGGGAATTTTACATAATATGCCAGGTATTCATGGGGAATTTTTATATCCAGGGAGACATGACATGTGAGAATTATGCATAATATAAACTTTAAAAACATGGGTTTTTTTAACAATAAGATACTTAAATGATTTTTTATTTGTACATGTACATGATTGTGCATAAATAATGTTTACTTTTGGTGTGAAATTCTAGTACACATGTAGTATAAAATGAACTGGGTACGAATACTGATCATGTGGTTATACTTGGTATTTATTGCATATCACTGATCAATTGGCTGATACAAAAGTGACATGTTACATAAATTTGTTAAATGCAGTCAATTATCAGCAGTAACTGTGCATCATCAATCAAGTTTTTAAGCTACGCCCAGAGGTGTAGATTAAATTTATTGACAGGATCTGTAGATACATGTAGCATAGTTAGCAAAAAAGCATGGCAGAGTCGATTTCACTTGTCTTGTAATTCTTGTAATCGTTGTTTCAGGTTATTTTCACACTAGTTAATTCTTGCTTTTTTACCACAAACTTTTCTTAGTGCTCGCCAATTTTTTAAGCCAATCACCGACGAGGATTTTTCAAATTTTAAGGTTTCAAATCTTAATAGAACAGATTTTATATAAACTGGACGTTTTATATTATAAAACGCAAGTGGGCGGAGCTAAGTTTCGAAGAGCGCTTAAGTGAAATATACGCATGTGCAGAGATCTTGAAGTTTACTCCTACTAATCAATATTTATGCATCATGTTTTTTCCGTACACGTCACTACGGCATAGAATTTAAAAAAAGAGGTTCATTGAAATGAAAACAGGCAAAATAACAGTTAAAATGTATTATTACTCACAGAACCAGTATCATTTTATAATTTCCAAATAAAAAGTTCACTTATTCCAACAAAGTATGTATGTAATATTTCTTACTTTTTATGTTAATATTACAGCCCGTGCCGCTGCAAAACCGAAAGTAGGGTGTTTTTATTAATTTTACATTTATTTTTGACAATATACTGCCATTTGTCCGAAGATGATATGTATATGAACATAATAAATATGTATGATGCATATATAATCAAGCTACAGGTTCATTTCAGCCCGAAAAATATGTCGAGGTGAAGGGCGAGGCAAGACATGTCGACTTTTTGCAGCTTATTGTGAAGTTGCAGTACATGAAAATCGGGCACATGACAAATCAGCACATAAATAAAACATTCTAGTGTTCCGTGGTATACATCTTTTCTATGTGTCATACCTCCTTTCCTTATTACAATGAATTTTTACTGCATTGTTATCCATCGCTGGTTTGTTTTTAGCAGAGAATGACCTGTGTATGTTCAAAGAGGGTACCGTTTGAGAATATTTCGCAAAGAGGGTACCGATATGGATATGCACTGTGATATTGTCTGATTTACCTAGACAGAATGCGGGAATAAGCTACGCAAAACACATGACCCGAAAATGTGTACCGCTAACTCTTCCAAATATGGTTATACACATTTAGGCTATCGTGTGACGTCACGCAGTGTGTTGGGCGGAAAAAAAATGGGCGGAGCACTAAGCCGGTTAGAGTGCATATTGGATGTTCTTCGTAAATAAGAAAGCTAACAAGAGCTGTCCGTAAGACAGCGCGCTCGACTTTTTTATTGCTTGCCAATAAAAAAAGTTTTTGCAGTAAAAGGCAATACAAGAATCTCTGTATTTTTAAAGTGAACAAGTATTCCAACTTTCAAATTAATATCTCAAACAGTTCAGTCAAAAAGTGGACTGGTACTAAAAACTTAACCAAGATTCTAAGTCGATAAAAGGCCTTAATTTTTAAAACAAATCCTTGACAGAGTTACCTTCTCTTGCGTACAGATGGGGGTAATGATGTGAAATAGCATTAAAAGTTTCAAAGCAATATCTCAAAGGGTTAAGGCAATAAGTGGATTTTACCCATATTCAATGTATTTTCTAAGTCAAAAAGGGGCATAATTCTGTCAAAAACCTTGACAGAGTTATGTCCTCTTGTCTGTTTATGAAGGTCGTGATGGTAAACAAGTATGGTCAGTTTCAAAGCAATACCTCCAATGGTTTTGAAATAAAGTGAGGTGGTACAAAAAACTTAACCAAGCTCAATACACTTTCTAAGTCAAAAAAGGGCCATAATTCTGTCAAAAACCTTGACAGAGTTATGTACTCTTGTCTGTAGATGGAGGTTATGATGGTGAACAAGTATGGTAAGTTTCAAAGCCATACTCGTAATACTTCTGAAATAAAGTGGGGTGGTACGAAAAACTTAACCAAGGTGTGACGCCAACGCCGACGCCGACGCCGGGGCGAGTAGGATAGCTCCCCTTTTCATAGAAAAGTCGAGCTAAAAAGGAGCGGAGTTTGCGAAGCGACTGTAGCTACAGGTTCATTTCAGCCCGAAAAATATGTCAAGGTGACGGGCGAGGCAAGACATATGTCGACTTTTTGTAGCTTATTGTGAAGTTGCAGTACATGAAAATCAGGCACATGACAAATCAGCACATAAATAAAACATTCTAGTGTTCCGTGGTATACATCTTTTCTACGTGTCATACCTCCTTTCCTTATTACAATGAATTTTTACTGCATTGTTATCCATCGCTGGTTTGATTTTAGCAGAGAATGACCTGTGTATGTTCAAAGAGGGTACCGTTTGAGAATATTTCGCAAAGAGGGTACCGATATGGATATGCACCGTGATATTGTCTGATTTACCTAGACAGAGTGCGGGAATAAGCTATGCAAAACACGTGACCCGAAAATGTGTACCGCTAACTCTTCCAAATATGGTTATACACATTTAGGCTATTGTGTGACGTCACACAGTGTGTTGGGCGGAAAAAATCGGCGGAGCACTAAGCCGGTTAGAGTGCATATTGGATGTTCTTTGTAAAGAAGAAAGCTACAGTCGCTTCGCAAGCTCCGCTCCTTTTTAGCTTTCTTATTTATGAAGAACACCCAATATGCACTCTAACCTATACTTGTCTTATAATAGAAGATTAAATTCTTACAATCATATTTACAATTAATACAATTTTAATAAAAGTTATGAACCATGTTTACAAATTTTATTTTCGTAGTCGCGTTGAGTTATTTTGCCATGCGTTCTTTTTAATCGAACACACTTCTATATTTCATTTTAAAACATTTCATTTTTTATTATTTCATTCATGCAAATCATTTAATAACAACAAAAATACGTTTTTAATAAATTATATCAAAAATAAATCTTATTTTCGTAGACCCGATCTTATTTTAGCTTCACACGGCGATTTGAGCTATTTTCGTAGGTAGCTATTTTTTGGCTCAAACTTCACATTTTTAGATATTTTTTTGGTTATGAAAATTTAATTTGCTGTACAATCATTCAAACAATGGATAAATATTTAATTAACATAATTAATTAAAAAGATTAATACACTATTTCAAAAATAAATCTTATTTTCGTGGATGCGATCTTATTTTCGTGAAAATAGCTTATTTTCGGTATCCATCTATACCGGTTGTAATGTATGGTTGTTCTAAAAGAAAAGATTAAATTTAACATAAAGTTCAAAGTTGGACATGGATTTATGGATTTTTTTAGTAAACAAAAATATTAATCTTTATTTACATGTAAATTCTATTATTGTCCATGACTGCAAATTATATATGTGCATGTAAAATTTTGAGTCATGCACGGCAGAGTGTAAATAATATAAATGTACAGAAAGTCATAAACAAAACTACTTTACTGACTAACTTTTTTATACGGGGAAGTCAAAGCCTTGGCTTTGGCTTGCCCGGCTATAGACTACATGTGTATATTTAAAAGAAAATCAAATAAAAAACAATTAAAAAATATATAGAATTCTATACCTATCAATGAAATTTTCAGTGTCAGTTCTAGTTAGGCGCCGCCATTTACAATGTAACTCAATGATAAAAGGCAGTGTATTCCGATAATGGAACAAATCTCAACTTTTCGGATTAATAATAATCGTCGAGTGTTTCGAGTGAAAACGGAAGCGGGTACATATAATACTGAATGACACCTTTAAAACGGAAAAATGAAAGGATTTTTTACCGACTTCCCCGTTCATAGGCTTTGCCTAATTTCATATTAATTTAATCAGGTACAAACTACAAAGTACATAAAATTGGCCTGATCAATTGTAAAGTTTATCAATTTTGATATCAATGGTGACAATTAAATCGTTACAAGTACTTAACATAAACATGATATAATGATTCCAAATTCAAGAAAGTCCAGTTTATATGTAGTGGACTAGTTTTTTATTAATTTTAACCTTTTCCTAAGATGTTATGAAACAATAAATTATAATGTATTGAAGGTTTACTAACCGCTCCACTTATTAAATTAAAGAAATTTTAAGTTTGAGCCAAATTTGCTCGAAAAAAATTACGCAAGCATACGCAATAAAGAAGAGGGGGCTTGACACAATCACTTAAAACATCTGATGAACTTGGCATTAAGTTATCACTATCAGATTATTTGTTTTCATTGGCAATTTTCAAAAATAGTTTTAACGACTCTGAAAATGTTTATAAATTACCCAAAAATAAACACAGAAGACAATAGATTAAATCACAATTAATAAATACAATTTTCTATAAAGATACTGAAATCTAGCAACTATATTCTTCATGAAAATACGTCTGCATTTTACCTTAACAACTCTCGTGACATCCTCCATTTTGTATGAAATAGTAACTCTCGGAGATTCTCGTAGCTGAATACATGCAGTTAAATGATGTCACATGACTTACTCCGAGATTATCAACAGGAAGTGAGTCTAGTTCACCGATGAATAATAAATTCCAGAAATTTTATGTGATTTCTTCGTAAATGTAAGTTATTGTAGGTCTGTTGATATTTGCAGGTCTTTATATTGATAACTGGTCAGTCGTTACACTATATTTGTATGAAAATACCTGTGATAATCTTTTTAGTTTCTCATAATTTTTCTTAACTGTTGAGACAGTCCAATAAAATTGAATAATAAGACTACTGGATGTGCTAATATAATAGTGTATTGTGATAAAAGTATTTAACGTTGCAAACATTTTAAGACATGTGAAGGTATTTAGAAAACACATATGGCTACATAAATATGATAAAATTATAGATAATATGACAGTTGGCAATACCCATGAATTTGGAAGTAGGCAAAGCCTTAAAGCAAGCACTTTGATAGAAATTATATCGTTAGTACTTTACTACATTAAAATTAAAACCCATCAGTGGCTTCACATTTTATAGTCCTAGAACTGCACACTTTTGGCCGCACTCAACACAACCACACACTATACACGGCCATTTCATTTTTTATATGATATCTAAATTGAATCCACTTGTCAGAGATCAAAGATGGGAACCATATTAAGACGGGGAACCAGATTATAGTTCAGGCAGTGTTCAATCTGGAGTGCGCCATTGACCCCCTGAAAAGACTGCCGACGCAAAACAAATTCAAGTTTCAACTGTGGGCCCAACAAGCGCACTCAGAAAATAATAGGTTTTTTGTGAATAATATTAATAAATACATTACTGAATTAAAACTGAAGTTTGGATAGAAAAAACAAAAGAGCATGTAGGTAAGATAGTTTTTCGCACTCTGTAACCCTTTAAAACACTACGCTCTCTTGGTGTTCAAATTGCTACCGGGTCTGTAAAGACTATGCACACCTATTCCTCGTAATGTACCTATAACTTAACTTTTATGTCACAGTTGATATAAATTTATTATTATAAACAAAACAAATTGTTACAGAAAATCCAATACGTGGGTGTAATTGTATTTTTGTAACGGACAAAACTAAGAAATGTGTAATAACTTTCCGCCGAAAAAATCTATATATTTAAGAAACAGTGTGCATTTATATAAATTATTACGAACATGTCATCATCAAATTAAAAAGTTCATGAGATTGAGCTAATCAAACACAATTGGCTAGGGAGTCAGGGCACTCGTTTGGCCATTTTTGGGGCCGTATATCGGCCCCATTCCCCTCTCAAAATCATATGCTTTTTTCCCCTATTTCAGTAGAAAATTCCCCTCAAAAAAAAATTTGTAGTGTAAATGTTTGATATTTAACCAAAAAAGTAATGTTTTGATTTCATAAAAATAAAATATATTTCTGTTTAACTTTCAATGGATTGAAAACTAAAATACAGTTGTCAACAACGCTGTATGTTAAAACCGTAAGTAGCAGGAAGTGAGAAATGTACAAGGGAGGTAACTCTCGTAAAATTATTGACAAAATTAATGTGGCAGATAATCATTGTAGGAGTTTACCTTATATTCAATTTGTTTAGAGAATAGACATACATTGTCATATTCTACTAGTCACTAAACAAAACTATTTTAATTTTTGTCAGTTGTTGGAAAAAACGTATTTCTCTTGCAGCTTTGTACTCAAATATTTTCGTACCAAATATTTTCGTACCCAGTTTTCAGTTACAGACAATTTCCTCTGAAACCAAAACCTTTTTTAGAAAAGGCATAAAACTTTCTTGTTTATTTTTATCTAATTCTTATTTCAATTCTCATTGTTATAATTGTTTCAATCTAAAGAACAGGCAGAAATATGTAGAAAATAGATTAAGAACTGACCAGTGCAGATTGCAAAATAGTGTGATACATTTTTAACTTTAAAAATAAAGAAAACATTAATGACTATAATAGGAAATAGTTTTGCTGTGTTTCACTGTCCCCAAAAGTTGTCTAGTGCCCTGGGAGTGTCTGACAATTAAATAAATTAATTTTAATTGTCTTCGGTTGGTCGGCGCAAAAACATTGTGCATATCATTAATGATAATCATTACAAACATCTGACAAAAGATCAAAAGGACCGGTATATGTCAATGTACATTGTCTAAGCACCTGTTGATACTTTGTTTTCCGCGTAGATATATTGAGAAGGGTAAATATTTTAAGCGATTGTGTTAGTTTATATTCTTCATCAACAAAGTGAAATGTTTTTTGCTAATTGCAAAATATGATTTTCCTTTACTGTATATCGGCCGCTGATTAAATCAAAGCACAGAAGGCGCTGAATTTGTTTGGGTCTCAGAATGTAAGAAAGGCGCTGGTTGTGAGATTATTTGTATAGTGCCATCAATGCTTTCAAGCGTTTTAATTGTAGTAAATTGGCTATAAGACTAATTGCAACACTGATATTCAATCCAATGTTTATTTGACTTTAACAATTTGAAAAAAAATGAATTTACTTTACTGGGATTTGAACTCCAGACCTCTCGCTTCCTAAGCGAGCCCGAAAACCCTTCAGCCACGGTGAATTTATATGTGAACGGCCTGAAGAAAACCATATTATTCGAAATTAGGGCTTGTAACGACTTTAACTGTTGTTTAACACAAATGTAAATAATCCTGGAGCTTACTATAAGCATGTATATTTATAAAGGATCAAAGGGATGCAAGTTCTCTGGTATTTTCTGATCTTTGCAATCTAAATCGTACTGTATATCTGTATGCATTTTCCTGTATAAGTTTATTTTTATGTATTATAATTCATTTTGCAAGGCACCAGAGTTTGATACATTCGGAATTCTGCATAACTAGAGTTGCATCAAAAAATCATTTATGTTCATTTTTTATGACAGCCACACTTTATCCTTGCATATCATGGCTACTTCCTTAACAAAGACACTTAAAAAAGAATTTAACACAAAAAAAAAGTTTCCTCAACTGGGATTTGAACTCGAGACCTCTCACTCACTAAGCGAGCGCGTTACCACTGTACCACGGAGAAGTTAAAACAACAATGGCTGAATAACATTAAGTCATTCTAAATTTAGAACTTCCATTGCATTTCGGGTTTGTAATCCTTATTAATTTCAAGGTATTTTGTTCAGGGTAAACCTGTTGTTTAAAATTGAAGTAAATATTTAAGCGAAAATCTTCTCGCCCAAACAGTCCGACATGTAGAATCTATATATTCCACTACTCGGTTTGTGTAGTATTCGGTAATCGACATCGCTAAAAATAGTATTTTCATTGATAAAATCATATTCATCCGCGTAATTTGTGATTGTGCATTTATTGACAATTCTATAAGTCAATGCTATTGTTTAACTTTGAATGCGTTGTAATTTGTTGGATACTTGTAACAAAATAAAATATTTCTTTCTTTTAAATCGCTAGTTTTAAGCTGTTTTGAGAACTACTTGTTGTTAAGTTTGTCGTAAATTTCTGTGACAGAGATTGAATGTCCGCTTTCTATTTACTTATTTTTGATCAGAAAATACAATAAAACAATATTAGAAATCTTCGACCATTCGGGAATTACTTTGCTTGAAAATTAATGCACCTGTCTTTGACCATCTTTACGCAGTGATCTCCCCTGAATTTTTCGGCGTTAGTGTACATACAAAAGGGAAGTAACCGCTTCAAAAAAGTGGACTACTTTCGGCATTTGCAATTAACAACATTAGACTCTGAAATTTCGCTACCATTATTTGTTTGGTCTGACGACCCAAACAAATAAAAACTGAACATTATTATCGAACATCCCTGGCAACCTTTATATTTGATCCTTTTTGATAGTTTTATACTTGAAACACTATGTCTTTGTTTCTCTACTAATCAGTTCTTATAAATGAGCCTGATCTGCTAATAGAACTCTCAAAAAAGGCTCAAATAATTAAGAGCAATATTTTTTAGTCGAGTCAATTTTTTGCAACCATTTTTGGTGGATATATGGTATGTATTTGCAGTTGTGGGAACAAGTAAGTTAAAAGGTAGTATATTATACCTTAATTGAATTTTAGGTGTGGGCCCTTTTTTTTCTCGAATAGCCCTCTGTTGATTAGTTTATGGGCCCAAAGGGCCCCCTGGGAATTCATTCTAGATTGAACACTGGTTCAGGTAATATGAAATTAGGCAAAGCCTATTAACAGGGAAGTCTGTTAAGATAATCATTCATTTTTATTTTACATTTTCCTTTTTAAAAGTGTCATTCGGTATTTATGCACTGCTTCCGTTTATTCTGGTTCTCTATCCTATTGTAGTTTTCATTGATGTGCTCAGGAGACCAGTCTAGTCGCATCCGTTTCCAATCAGAATTTCTCAGCTTTTATCGTCAAAAGGTTGCAATTGGTCTATTACCCATAATTTTACAGTACTTCCGACTAAAATTTTCAAAACCATCACTATCTAGCAGATACTTGCGTAATCGTAAAGCTTGCAAGCAGGCCTTTATGGCCTTTATCTTAGAATTTTTTAGCACTAAATGGAGTTAATTAATGCCTGCAGGCAAATTCAATTCATGCTGGCAAGTTGTTAGGTACAGTTTATGACGCCTTCCATCAGGAAGCCACAGGGGGTAAACATTTAATCTTTTAAATTGATTTATTAGGATTAGTGTCAACATTTACTGTATATTACTGTATGGGGATAATCGTTCCAGTTCCGTTATTAGTGTTCTAGAATAGTTAATAATAACTTGAAAATAAGATTATATAAAAATATAAAATTTCTGGCTTCAAAGTAGATCATTTTAGATTTTTTTTTTCGGGACATAAATCATCTCCATGTCATGTCCGGTACAGATACCTTATTTCCAGGATAATCCTGGACATCCGGGATGTTATGGCATGTATAGTGTTACTCTGTTCATTTTTTTATTTACTTTTTTGCGAGGGTACACATGGTTTGTTGAATTCAAATCCCAACAGCGACTAGTATTGCTTTTATCATGTCAGGAAAGTAATGAACCAAATTCAAGGCAACATAAAGAGCATCACATTCATCAGTGGTTCTACTCAGGAGGGCGCTGTACCCAAGGTCAAAAAAATTTTGTTCAGTATTTCCAGGCACTGTTTCCATATTCAAATGGAACACCTCAACCATTCTTCCTTAGCTGAAAATTTATGATTGGTCTGTAAACGGAATACCTTGCTTATTATCTTTAAATTATTCTGGTGGTACTTTTTGCCAGAAATGTAAGTTTGGTTTTGCCCATCATCAAATAATACAGAATTGTGGTGTATGGAAAAATGAGCGAACAGCATTTTCGAGGATAGAGGGGAAGGCCGATTTAAACGGCTAATTTTAAGTATCGTGTAATTGTTTATGTTTTAACTTTTTGTCTTCTATAAATTCATTAAAGTTGTATTTTTTCAAAACTCAATCAATGTAGTTCTGTGTAGGATTGTTGAAGGCTTCCAATGATTTGAGAAAATTAAGATAAACTTGGGAGAACCTTTTCCAATGATGAAGTGAATGACGATTTGTTGAACAGTTGAATCAAATTTCCAACCATGGAAACGCTCTACACTTCTTGATTTCTTGAAAATTGTATAAGAAAAATGTATACCTGTGACAAGAACTTGTCCTTACGTGCAACATAAATTACTTTTGGTGGATTTCTTAAACTTGTATATATTGATATTTTTCGAAGTATGGAGCTAAAGGTCAAGAGCCGCAAGATGTGGTTGAATTATGAATTAGACGTTTATTTCTAGCTTTTAAATGATCCAGTTTAAATGATTTGACAGATCTTTTATCTATATCAGTGAGGTATTAATAAAAGAAAATAAAAGGCAGTGTCGACATATTATATGTACAAATTCATATACATGTATGTAAATTTAAATGGTCGTTGTGACGTAAGGTACTTGTAGCATTTACTACCTACTGCCAAATAAAGACCGAGTCACAGTGTGTAAACTTAAAACTTTTTTAAAAATGTGAAAGGCAACACATGCCATAAAATTAACATGAAAGATTAACTTTAGCTGACAGCCCAGGACAAATTTTGTTGTTATGTTACCTTGCTGTCAATTAGCAACATAATAATTAATTCGCTAACATACTGTGATATAGGATATGGACAGATACAGTTTATCACTAATGACCCTAGTCATAATTTACATTTTAATGATTTTATAGACAGGTGCTGTGTTCGATTTTATTTATGTTGGGCATATATTTTTCAACTGAAATTGAATATCAGGGAATTCAATATCTGGCATCTGGATAAGGGTAAAAATATTAGGATTTTTTTGTGGATCATGCTGGGATATCACATGTATAGAATTATGGCCACACTTGGATATTGAAGTTAGGTTTCAAATTGACACACATGTTTGTACGAAAAAGTTGTCTTTGTATTACCGGTACCTGTTTCTCCAACATATTGTATTAAAAAAATTGTGTGCATGTTATTAAATAATCCATGCTGTCTGTCAGATCATGATCGGCATTCTTTGCTATTCACTTTGAACACCATTTTCAAGGGCTGAAAAGTCATAATTGTAACTGAAAGCACATACAAAACTGAAAAATGTGACGTCACATTTGACATCAATCAAAACAATCTAGATGAGAACAAAGGCAAGGTTTTGGTTTCGATGGCTTGAGTTTATGATTAAAATTTAAGGGTCAGGGTTTTTTCTCAGGATTTTGGGAACTTGACCCATACCCATGGAATTGGGAATTTCAACAATATTTTGTTAAAAATTGGGAAAAAATGCATGACTGAAAATTTGCAGTGATTAAATAAATGCAAACAACCATTGTCTAAGATGGCATTTTCAAACATTTAAGAACTATAACAGTGAAGAAGCCCTTATTTTCAAAGATTTTAGAGTTTTTATTCAATATTTTTATTTTGCAACTTTCAATTGGGAATTTTTTCCTGTGGATTGGGAAAATAATATACTATTTTCAATTGGGAATATGACCGAATATCGGCTATAAAACAAGCCAAAAAAAATCCCTGAGGGTAATTTGTTTAAACACACAGATTTAGACCAAAATATTAGAAAGTCATTGAAAATACTATTTCATTTGTCAGCAACTGTATTAAAGACTTTAATATTATTTATACATGTCAAAGACGGGTCAGAAAGTAGTTATTGCTTCTTGATGAATAATGACTCATTTGCCCGTTTTTCATTTAGCGGGTCCGATTATCACCTTCTCCGATTATCACCTTGTCCCTTCTCTTAGGTGCATTAAACCTTTTAATGTTTATCTCTTTCATCAGTACCAGTATTCCCTCATGACTTAAAAGTTATCAAGATCTTTTTATATGAACTAGTACCGTCTTTAAGGCATATTGCTACGCATACTGTGTACTAAGGTAACATTTTGTTGGAGAAGGTGTTCCAGATTTCTTCCAGGATGAATGGCCCAGCTATATAATGATAGTTATTGTGAGGCAAAGGATTCATGAGCTGTGTCACAGCAGTGGATGGATGTTATATAGAAAATAAAGGAGGTGGAACTAGTGTGTTGATTATCTCAGCAGACAATCACAGGTTTCTAATTGACACTTAATAAGTATTGATTTCTATCCGCTTCTTTCTATAGACTCTAGAACAGTTGGGGGGAAAATCTTTAACTGTTAAATAAGATGTAAAAGATATTTCTGACATGGCGTCTCAGTATTAATGAGTGGACATTTGATATATTGGATTAAGAGGGAAATAATTACATAGGTTTGTTCTGTTTGTTCTTTAGTTAGGTTAGACTTTCATATGTTTGTTTCACAATTGAAACTCAAATTCTTATGAATTAGACAAGGTTGTTTTTAAGCAAGTTGTATTTGTTCTAGATTGCAAAAAAAATCTGATTTCTATTTGATTTGAAACTAGACAATTCCATCACTGATGTACATTGTCAAACTCTCTCGAGTATGGTGGCTGATTTCTGCCATTTTGTGGCGCCAACACGAAGACACAATATATATTAGGGGAAATACCTTTTGAGGGGCGAAGGCAAAAAATGGCAGAAATCAGCCACCATGCCACCATACCCGTAATGTCTTGTTACATTGATCAATCATTGGTGTTTCACTTGTCCAGTTTCTTTGTGAGAAAGAT
The DNA here is from genome assembly GCF_026571515.1 of Ruditapes philippinarum. Taxonomy (NCBI): domain Eukaryota; kingdom Metazoa; phylum Mollusca; class Bivalvia; order Venerida; family Veneridae; genus Ruditapes; species Ruditapes philippinarum. The sequence goes on from NW_026866781.1 coordinate 32,352, forward strand.
ATCTATTGGTTGTTTCTATGCACTCTTTGCTTTTCTTGTCAGGCTCACTTGTTACTGTGGTCTCATACTTGTCAGACATTGACGGACTTATGACAGATACACAAAACAGGTTCTTTTTCTTATGACAGACTTATGACAGATACTCTTGAAAAAAAAATATAATGAAACACAAATAAAGTTTGTCCTAGTAAATATGCAGGGAGAGCATTTAGTCTACAGATTCACAAGATCAGCTGCACTAGATTTACCATTTGTTCTGATCAAGTTTACTGATGTGACTGTCTGGTTAGATTTATTGACGTAGAAATATTTATATACATGTACTTACTGTAATTTCTAATTGAAAAACAACCTCTGAAATAATAGATAAGTGACTAACCACCAGTACATGACGGACAATAAAACAAATAATTAAATATTACAGCAAGACTGTTATTGTTTACTTTTATAAGCTGTACCTAATGTTCATTGTTCAGAACCTGTTGAAAGTTTTTAATAATTAACAAGTAGTATAGCCCTTACACTGTAAACAAGAGAACAATTAGGTAATAAAGTAAGTTGATGCTGTTAAAAGCCATAAAATATAATTCATTATTTACAGAATTAGTAGCTATTGTTTTAAGTGCACTATAAAAGAATCCCCACTGAGTTTAGAATCAGGAACATATATAAATGCCTTACTGAATGAGCAGCAAACCAGGGTTGGTTTGCTGATTTTACCAATAAAACTTTCTACAAATGCATTGTCTAACAATTACATCTTGTTTGAATTATTGATAAAATGTTCTTGTTCTTTGTTAAATAGGCTAGCTGTTTAGTTTAAAACACCAAGAAATGTTGATTGTGTGTCATATTATAACTACTAGAAACATAGGTTCATTTCATGCACAATGTTACAAATTTTGAAGTGAACCATATTACTTCTAGAAGTGTCAGTTTAGTAACTCCCTCACAACACAACATCATCTTAAGTCTCAGTTCCTTCATCATTTGTTTCAATCTTTCTTAAACTCAAATTTTTAACCACTTCACCATCAGAATTGTTAATCTTATTAAAAGAACACCCAGAGCCTCTACTCCAGAAATATCTAAAGCTTTAAGCATCCAAATACTCTTTCTACCACCATATAATGTCTTAAGCTTTCAACATCAGAACATACTTTCTACCACCACATAATGTATAATTTTCCTTTCACCACAGAAGCATTCTTTTTACCACCATATAATGTCTAAGCTTCACCACAAGAAAAATCTTTCTACCTCCAGGTAATGTCTAAAGCTTTTACCACAAGATGATTCTAACACCACATGATGTCTAAAGCTTCACAACAAGAACATTCTTTCTACCATCACATAATGTTTAAAAGCTTTCTACCACCACATAATGTCTAAAGCTTTCATCACAAGAGTATTCCTTCTACAACCATATAATGTCTAAAGCTTTCACCACAAGAGCATTATTTCTACCACCACATAATATCTAAAGCTTTCACCACAAGAGTATTCTTTCTACAACCATATAATGTCTAAAGCTTTCACCACAAGAGCATTATTTCTACCACCACATAATGTCTAAAGCTTTCACCACAAGAGTATTCTTTCTACAACCACATAATGTCTAAAGCTTTCACCACAAGACCATTCTTTCTACAACTACATAATGTCTAAAGCTTTCACCACAGGAGCATTCTTTTTACCACCACATAATGTCACAAGAGTATTCTTTCTACCACTGGTGGTTGCTCCATTTACCATTTTAAATATGTTGTTGTGATACAACGGACTGACACAAACTGAATATGTTAGTAAACCAAAGACTGTTTTAAGCTGCACATTTGTAACATTAAAGTTACCTTACATTGTCAAGTAGTGATGTTTTATCCTGTGAAAAGGTCATAGAAAGGGAATTATTTACACAGTTGAAGCCATTATGGGACTTTTTTTCCCCTATATGATTAGTGATTAGGTGAAATAGAGTGATACATTAGTCTCATAAACATACAATAAATTAATTTATCTGGACCTTTGGGTGTAACACTTGCTCGTGTCAAATTGCCTTATGGGACTGTGAATACCTCACAATCATTTAATACAGCAGCTCCAACTTATCCTATCTTCAACATCACTACAGCAGAAATCAATACACTCTTTATTTTATATTGGTTACTTTCTCTTACGGTCAGTGTTTGATAAGACTGACATTCTTGTCGGATGAAGTTTTCATATTTTTTATATTATACTGTGACAGTTCAAAATATTAAATGAGTTCAATGACTTTCTGAAATTTATAAATTCTTTTTGAAAATATTTGTGAGAAGAAAATACAATGTCAGTTGCAAGTTCAGTTTTCAGATATGTATGTGAAGTGTACTTTTGATTTTTTGACGAACAAGTTCAAGATAAAGAAGATATTTGTGGAAGGTCTGGAGATTATGATGTGTTTGTAAGCCTTGATGAATTCATCAGTACTGCTTCATTGAAGATTAGAGATTGATTAAGAATTGGGACTTCTGTCACATAGATGATTATTTCCTGTCTTAAGAGTTTCTATGAAAACAATATTTTTCGGATTTGTTGAAGTGAACAGTTTGATATTGCATGTAAGTTCATTTCTTGTGGAATTACATTAGAAGCAGGGTGCATTGATTTGCAGTAAGCAATAAATTCTAAATGGATTTGAGTTAAATTAGTTGTTCAATATTACAGGTAAGAGATTTATTAAGCCGTTAATATTCTGACCGTGAGATAAGAACAGTTTCAGACATTATAATGTCTGCTACATGTATGCTTCTTAAAAAGACATCTGTTACAGTTTATTCATAGAGACAAATTTCTTGAAAAATACTTAATATTTTGACCTAGACTAATTTAGAAAACAAAATTCAAATTCCTACTCCTGAACTGACCTGAAATAAGCAAAAAATCAAATTCAAGGTCAGATAACTCAAAAACAGTATCAATAATTCATTTTTTTTTTCTATTTTTTGCTTCAAATCATATCATGCAAGGATTAAATAACTCATACCATATAGTTTGATATTGTGTACATGATATTTTATACATCTACACTTGATTTAATTAGTTGATTGGGTGAAATTCAGATTGATGATTTATTTGCTGTGTATGATATCAGATATACTCAACAAGAATTAGAAGGTTTCATTTATAATAATCAGGCAGTCAAACAATATTTACATGTATGTACCATTTAGTAATTAGGATGTTGAATTTAGGTTTTTAAATAGGTACTGTAATCCAAAATGAAGGATATGGTGGGTTTTGTCATCTTAATCATTTAAACTAACATAATTAAGATGATCGTACATATTTATTTTTTCAGGTTTACCAGATATTTAGATAATACATTTTATAATCAGTACCCATTGGTCAATCTTTATCATTCAATTTTTAAACAATAAAATTGCTTTCAAGTTAATATCTGTCTTGTAAATTTAATTTCTTATTGCAAGTAAGGATAGTGACATATAGAACCAGACTGCAGTCTGGCCAGGTACTGGCTGACATACAAATTTACAGGTATTTCTTGATCATCCCTTGTATATACATGTTTGCTGCATATATTCAGTCCTTGAACTAGAAAACCATAAAATGATCCAAATGAACATCTCTTAATTCAAAACTGGAGACATTTATGACGCTAAATCAGTAGGGGGAAAGGATCAATAGAAAGGTCTGGGCCACTTACCGTAAAATTCCTAAAATTTTCCAAAAGGGGGGCTATTATTACAACACAGTTTTTCGGTATGATTGTCTTCTTATAATGCACCATAGTGAAATTGAATCATTTCATATATTCCATCACCTTTAATTGTATTTAGCATACAGAGTTTGATATACTTGATAAAGGTCAAGGTCATTTAAATATGTAATTTTCTCAGTGAACCCTGCTTTATTTGCCTTAATTTATAGTTTACAATCATTATATTATTTGATTCAATATTAAAATAAAATTTATACAAGTTATTGGCATATGTTATTACTGTTAATCAGAAAGTTTACAGTCTATAACTGTGTATGGTATATACAATGCATAAATCTTGCTGATGGTAGTCTTCTAAGTCTACAACAAACTGGTGAGTCAGTGTCATGCCCTCTGTAACGAAGCTACATAAGCTTTCCTATTTGCATTTATACGAGCTCGCATGTTCTAAAGTAAATACAATATTACAAGACTTGTCCTTTTTCTGTCATTTTCCTATAAAATACTCTTGCTTATTAGAGTAGTAATAATATAATATATTTATTGTCTTATCATTCTGTTACATTGTATTATGGAGCCAGAGGTCTTGGTCAGTATATAATATTGTTTGTGTGGTATATAAACTGTTTGACAAGTTGTTGGATAAATGTAATCCATTGCTATATGAGGAAATAGAAACTCCCAGTACCTTGGTAACTTCTGATTGGGTCAGGGTAGCAATATCTGTTGTGAGTTCCCAAGTAGATGTATAATTCTTTGTCACTTAAACTAGCTTACATTTTACTAGGTTACAGTTGTTATTGATATCATTAATATACTCCTTCACAATTTCAGTCAGGTCAAACGCTTAACTGTTCACTTAAAGTTTATACATAGCATAAATATATATATTTTGTGCAGAATGAGATTTTTTTGTTAATAGAAAGGTTATGAAGAATACAGACATACATTTCTTTTAACCTGGACATACTACATTTGTGACATGTTACATTATTAAATTATTATGGTACCATTGAATCAATAGTACCAACCAACTACATGCATTATTTTATCTTGCTACCACTGGTTTAAATAAAGTAAACTTTTCAATAGCTCACAGGGAGGGGATGATTAAATTTCATGTAGTGCTTATAATGAAGGTTTTGAACTTTCTAAACGAGATCAATACTTAGTGAATCTACAATGAAGATTTAGATGTCTAGGGGAAGAAAAGAAATGCAATTTGTTACATGAAAGCATATTTACCTTTTTTATCATCCATATTAATTTCAACATGTATTTTGTTGCATGTATAATTATATCACAATCTTTTGCATCTGAACACAATAATGTTAATTTTGAATTTAAATTTTTCTATGTACAGAGTTGCTTATTGGGTCTGGAAAGACTACATGGATGATAGCATTATAAGTCTTCCCTTATGACAAGTAATGCTCACAGAGTCCCATATTGTTTTTCTGAAAGCTGTGAAAACATTTACATTAAAGTTGTGAAGATTATTTTGAAAACTGAACCCTATTTGGAATAGGTTGTAACCTGATGAAGGCACTAGAAAACATTTGACTTATCAGTTTCTTTTTTAAACTTGAGTATATATTTTTTAGAAATTGGTATGTTGGAAGTTTGAAGGTTGTTTCTGGTGAAATTGAGATAAGATATCGGTGATTTTTCAGGTTTTACAGGTTTTACGATTCCAAAAATTTACAACACTTACACCTGATAGGAAAATACACTGAGATAAGATATTTTATATAAATGTTTCTCAAAGGAGGTAGGCAGATGTATGAACTTGTTTTGCTTTAAGCATAATACATGCCTTTAATATTCTTCCTGTGGGAACTTACACTATTTTACTGTAAATGCCAGATAAATCAAACACATGATGAATCTCATAGATACAGGTTTGATTTATTTCAAATACATCTGTGGAGTTTTTTCTGTAGAAGAATAAGTTAATGTATATACTAATTTGGTTTATGTTTACATTCTCATATATCACAACAAACAGAAATTTTATCCATGAATTATGTTTGTTTCAAGCATATTTTTACTATAAAGATCTACTGTTACTAGTTCATTAATGATGAGGATATATTGTAATTTCAGTTCATGTATATTTTTTGTCATTAATCATTGAAGAATGTTTATACTTAATATTTTATTTATATAAGCAAAATCAGACTCAGAGAAAGAAAATAGTAAACAGAAGATTCTTTTTCACTGAAGTCTACTGAAACTGTTTCAGGCTTTATACTAAAATAAAACAAGTTTCTGATCTAATGCTATGCTGAGATTGGTAATTTTATATGAAGAAATATTGTGAATGAGGATAATACAGACATTATTGATCATGAAATAAAAACACTAAGAAAAAACAAAGTGTGTGCCAGATTAATAATGGAGCTAATCAACCACAGACCTGCTTTCCTTACTTTTGTCTACAATCAATCGTGCTACAGTCAGGAGATTTTGTAAACATATTGAAGTTTTCAAATACATGTATATTAAAAAGCTGCCATTCCTACAGTCTAGGTTTCATAAAATGATTAATTTAGGATTAGTATGTACCGAGTTGCTTATTGGGTCTGGAAAGACTACATGGATGATAGCATTATAAGTCTTCCCTTATGACAAGTAATGCTCACAGAGTCCCATATTGTTTTTCTGAAAGCTGTGAAAACATTAACATTAAAGTTGTGAAGATTATTTTGAAAACTGAACCCTATTTGGAATAGGTTGTAACCTGATGAAGGCACTAGAAAACATTTGACTTATCAGTTTCTTTTTTAAACTTTAGTATATATTTTCAAGATATTGGTATGTTGGAAGTTTGAAGGTTGTTTCTGGTAAAATTGAGATAAGGTATCGGTGATTTTTAGCAGATTTTACAGGTTTTACGATTCCAAAAATTTACAACACTTACACCTGATAGGAAAATACACAGAGATAAGATATTTTATATAAATGTTTTTCAAAGGAGGTAGGCAGATGTATGAACTTGTTTTGCTTTAAGCATAATACATGCCTTTAATATTCTTCCTGTGGGAACTTACACTATTTTACTGTAAATGCCAGATAAATCAAACACATGATGAATCTCATAGATACAGGTTTGATTTATTTCAAATACATCTGTGGAGTTTTTCTGTAGAAGAATAAGTTAATGTATATACTAATTTGGTTTATGTTTACATTCTCATATATCACAACAAAGAGAAATTTTATTCATGAATTATGTTTGTTTCAAGCATATTTTTACTATAAAGATCTACTGTTACTAGTTCATTAATGATGAGGATGTATTGTAATTTCAGTTCATGTATATTTTTTGTCATTAATCATTGAAGAATGTTTATACTTAATATTTTATTTATATAAGCAAAATCAGACTCAGAGAAAGAAAATAGTAACAGAAGATTCTTTTTCATTGAAGTGTACTGAAACTGTTTCAGGCTTTATACTAAAATAAGACAAGTTTCTGATCTAATGCTATGCTGAGATTGGTAATTTATATGAAGAAATATTGTGAATGAGGATAATACAGACATTATTGATCATGAAATAAAAACACTAAGAAAAAACAAAGTGTGTGCCAGATTAATAATGGAGCTAATCAACCACAGACCTGCTTTCCTTACTTTTGTCTACAATCAATCGTGCTACAGTCAGGAGATTTTGTAAACATATTGAAGTTTTCAAATACATGTATATTAAAAAACTGCCATTCCGACAGTCTAGGTTCCATAAAATGATTAATTTAGGATTCTCTTTATTCCAATATCATTCATTCTTTTTACAGTCATATTGATTCAATTAATTCAAATCAAATAAATCACTTAATTACAATATAAATTACTAAAATACACTGGCAGACTTTGAAAACACATCAGCTGGGATTTTGCTTTTTTAATAGGGAAGAGCATATTCATTTTTTAAATATTTTTGCATACTTATATATTAAGTTAAGGACAAATGTGTCTATAATTCTCAGTTAGAATATTGTTACTGTCAGTTGTTAAGTTTAGATTTAAATTTCATAGATAGAATTTCCTAAAAAAAATGGAAGTAAACATTCTGAATGAATATGAATTAAGCTTAATAAAATAATTTGTGTATTTTTAGATTTATTAATAAAAAAAATTAGGTAGGAAAGGAATGACAATGGTGGTGTAATTTTAAAACTAGTATTAACAATAACAAGATATTCCCCATGTTTTTTCATCTAAATACCATTTTACCATTTATACCAATTATAAAAAATACATATTTAACATAAGAGTTACTGTTGATTATAGTGAAGACAAATCACTGTCATTTATGATTTCCATGACTTCCTCATTCCCAGCATACTCCCTCGTTATCACTTTATACATACAACTAATTGCCGTTACAGCTCCCTCGTTATGACTTTATACATACAACTAATTGCCAGAGAATATTAATTAATGAAGATTAGTGATCTCTAACCATTTTCTTGGAACTTCAGTAATTACCATATTGCCATCTTTTCTCTATAATAATTACAAACATACCATCACTGTGTTTACTGTGACCAATATATTAGTTATTATTTTATCTATTTATTTATGAATATTTAACATATCTTAAAAAGTCTGCCAACATAATTTGAATAAGGACACTGAAAAATTTGACTGTTTACCGTGTTTGTCATTAAAGTTTGGATATGTTTAACATAATTTGTTTGGGAGAAAGCAGTTTAAAAACAGTTCAGCATATTATGGAATGTTTCGTGATTATAATAATGATGGTATAATATTTTAGCCATGTAAGTAAACAACTAGTACATTAATTCTCATTCAATCTAGCACAGTTTGAAAAAAATAATGTTGACACTTTCTTACAAAATCAGATAATAATGTCAATAAAGGATATTAAGTTAATTTCTTCTCCATGAAATGTCAATCTGTATTATGTCTCTGGAATCATGTGAGAATGGATATAATTATATATGTTAAGTTTGAGTGAATATTGTGAGTTATTACATGATAATCAGAAATTGATCTCTGATGTTCAAATTCTTTGTGGTTAACTTAATGAGCATAGCACCTCTTTATTCTTGCAATATTCTACAATAATACATTCAAAATCAAGATCTATTTCCTTAAAAAAGTTTCAATAAAAGTCATGTTTACAAGGTAGTTTCATATTATAATTTACCTATTCATGTATTCTGTAATAAAGTAATCAAAAGTTATTTTCCTGTTTGTGAAAAATTAAAATTTGAGACAGTTTTTAAAAGTTAACATATTTAATATATGTATATCTTCCTCGGAATTGTAAGCAGTTATTGTTGATATATGCAACATGTGGGTGAATTATTTATAAATTTATTGCCAATTTTCTAATTTGTAGTGTTGGTGGCCAGGGTAATCAGGGATACCAGCTGGTGGTCATATAAGATGTACATACATGTATAATTAATTTATTATTAATTATTGCAGGGAAGCCGCAGAGAACCATATGTAACAACCAATAGTGCATCCCCAAAATAAACTTGATATACAGAGATAATTATCATTTCATGTAACAATATTATTGTCTTATATTGCAGGTCTGAGGTGGTAGAGAGAAACAGAGGGCCAGCCAAAATGTAAACAATTAATACGTAAGAAACTTCTGTTTTTTCTTCTGTTTATAATTTGACATGGTTTTTGAAAGCTTTCATCAGACAGATAGGCGGGTTAACTGTATCTGATACCTATAAAATCTTCAACAGAAATGTTTTCCTATTTGCATAGATTTCTTTATATATGAATAATTTTGTTTATTTTGACTTGATCTGAAATATTTGGTTAATGGTTTAGTAGATTTTATGATTTAACGTTGTTGTGACTTGTTTTTAGCTATCAAATTCAAGATAAGTCCATGCTTGATGTCCATCTATTGTAGGGCTGTCATTGAATATCACGATATTGATATATCATAGATATTCATCATCCGATACAACATCGATATACACTTTCAAATAATGATACAAGCTAAAATTTATTTATTTCTGTAAATGAATATATCTCTGTATTTTGCCTAATAAGAGGTCACTTTTTTCCAGTTTTCTTGGCTAATTTGAACTTTTAACTCTGTTTTCAAATGTCAGTGACAAAAGTAACAGAAAAAACAAACTTTCTGTTAGTTTGAAGTATTTGTAATGTCGAATACAAGCATGCATAACACCATGATCCCAATTTAAAACACATACTTAAATGTTTTTCATTGTATCTACTGTTAAAGTCGATATATCGTCGATATTTGTCTCTATATATCGATACAAAATTATTGTCCATCAATGACAGCCCTTATCTATTACTACAATTTCTTTAAACAACATGGTAGATTTTAACCACACTTCACTGAAATTATTTTTAGTAATCAGGCTTAAGAGGTCTCTTCTAATTTTGACAAAAGAACTAAAGTAAGAATGTCCTCTGGCATTTGCATTTACTTAAAATTTCCCAGGAGTGAGGAAAATTGTCCTGGAAATATTGATACCTACAGAGATTTTAGATTAGTTTTCCCTTTAATTTGTTATGTAATTATTGACAAGTTTAATGCATTTAAATGGAACAGCAAATTACAGAAGTAAAAGAAAAAATAGAAACAAAGTTAAGTTTCTAACATTTTTTACATGTTGACTAGTAGAGGAGTAATCCAGCAATTTCAAGCATGAGTAGGGATCTTGGTAAAATCTTTAACCTTCTTTATGCTAACTGGGTATATGTTTCTTCCTTACATAAAATGAGTCTATAACCCATACAGGATTAAAACCCACATTAAGGGGTTGGCTATTTATGGTGTCAACAACAAGAGAATTAGCTCCATTTTTCAAAGAAATGCAGTTTTTTTCATTTTACATGGCCCACATGACAGTGTTAATAACTTCAATTATGGCATTAAAACATGAGAATTATGTGGATATGTTTTAATGAGTTCTGCATGCAGCACCCATGTTCAGATAAAAAGGTCAAAGATCAAGGTCAGTGAGTCTCTTAATTCATTTTCTCCCTGTATTTAGAAACAATGCTGTTTATTATCCAGCACTAAGAGAAGTCAGTCCAGAATTCAGTATCTTATGCTCTGATATACATTTATTTTGTACTTTGAATGATCTTATTTTGAATAACTTGATGATTTCTCTTTACCATGTCTAGTACCATTATTTTTATTTGTCAGCATCTGTGTATTATTGTACGTGTTATATTTTCAGGACTGTCATGAAAATGAGGATGTTAGCTGAAGGGAAGCCAAGGTACTTCCATACTGTCTATACACACTAGCTACAACCTAGCATTAAACACCATCTGTAAAACCTGTCTTACTCCCTGCCCTTAAAACATGGTTGACCGTATACCACATGGTCCTTCACGTATACCTGTCCCAAAATCTATATCCTCCCCTAAAGTGATGCGTAATGGAAAATGTGGGGCAGATGTGGTTGTCCCGATTATACAAGGGGAAGATTGCAGTGAAGAGTCCAATGGTTGTGAAAATGGTGTCAAACTAGACAAAAAAGTTGTAAGTCAGTCCCCAAAGTCTCTATCAAAAGTGCCAAAAGCTACAGCCCCCAAAGAACTTCTTATAGATAAGGGTAAACTTAAGAATCCTCCTGAAAAAGGTTTTGAGGCATTTCTTATGACAGGTGATATGATAATCAAGAAAAATCCATCATTAAAACTACGGAAACTGGATGGTACAGGGCTAGAAAGACACCACTCTGATAGTTCTCCATATGATTTAAATGCAGAGAAAAAGGCTTTCAAAAGGTCTGCTTCTTCTCCTGATCAATCAACATTTACTGGTGCTACAGTCATTACAAATGATAATGTTACCATGGATAATATATCTAAAGCATTAGAAGATGATGACGAAAATTCTATGAACCGTAAAGAATCTGCTGAATCTGGTTTTGAGGAGCAGGTCATTCATTCAGACTCTGGCACATTAGAAAAACCAGAAAAACTTCCAAATGACCCTAATAGTGTTTCTGATTTGTCAGAAGTGGATTCTGATGATTTACTTGGGAATGGAAATATGGTAGGGTCTCAGACTTCTGCTATGTATAATGTATCAACTGTTTCAACACCTTCTGATCTAAGATCAGAAACTTCTGTGAGTACTGTGTTACAACAAGAAGTGGAACCTCTCCTGAAAGAAGATAGTTCTAGTTCTAGTAGCATTGATATCTCTTCAACAGAGAGTTTTTCAGGGGAGCTAACCCCAGAACTCATTTATGAGAGAAGTTTATCAGATTCTGGTGGAATGTCACCTGTTTATCAGCATGATGTTAAAAGTTTGATTACATGCAAGAGTGCTGAAAAAATTCTTATTCAAAAACAAATGAGACAAATAGGTCAAGACTGTCAAGGTGTACGGGCGAGTAAAAGTCAAGAACAATGTGTAGGTGAAGATTTTACATTTGTAAGTATTGATATTGACGATACTGCATATTCATTAGATCAAATACCATTATCAGCTGAGAAAACCCCTACTAGAGATGAATTTGATAGACCAGTCAAATTTGAAATAGAATCTCCATCTAGAAACAAAACTGAAAGAGATCCTGACCCAAATGATGACAGGATATTTATGCCTGCTTTTGTAAAACTTGATAAATCTGTACATGAGAACTCTGAATATTCTAGTGAAGAAGATTCGCGGGATGAATGTAGTGATATGTTTGATTCAGATATTGAAAAACTGGAAAGCAATGATAGCATAAGTGATAGTGTACATGATAAGCATGCTCAAGAAGTAACTCAGGAGTTTGATGAAGTCCCTGATAATGGTGCTCAGACAACTGATAATAAATTACATTTGGATAGTATAGGTGATGTAGATAACTTTGATGGAATTGGAGAAGTTATAAACCAGGATGATTTGTTTGTACTACCACCAGCCAAAAGTGTGGATCAGCCATCGGCAATGAGACTTGCAAAGCGTCTGTATAATCTAGATGGCTTTCGGAAATCAGATGTGTCCCGGCACCTTAGTAAAAAGTAAGCATTTAAATCAATGCTGCTCTGTCTTTCTCTTGTGTATGGTGTGCTGTGCTGCTTGGACTGTTATCATCTTGTAGATGCATTGATAACTGCGAAACATGCCCATAAAATATATCCTAGTATCCTTACATTTCATCTGTTTTAAAGCATTATAGCTAGCTACAAAATATTTCAGTTTTATAGAAAAACTAAAAACTGATTGATTAATGATAAAAATAAACCTGAAAGTGGTATTTAAGGAAGATAAAACTGTACTTGATATTTGCCTATGGTGTGAATGGGTAGCATTCATGTTACTTCAGCATATATCTGTAGTATCTATGGTCCGCATTCAAGTTCAGTCATTCTCATCATGGGCATGTTTCCATCAATAGCTTTATATGATATATATACACCAAATATTGTTTTCCTTTCCCTTGTTTACTCATGTAGCATGGTATGGGTGTTCTACAAAAATGAAACAGCTTTGCTTCAATATTTTAAGTTGGTATTTTTTTTTAGTTTACTGCAATCAGCTTGTACAGATATTTTTGTAATGTTTTGTTTTGTCTTCTCAGAAAATCAGGGCAGTTTGTGGCCACACCTGTTTGTTAATCAATTTTCATTTTCAAAATATCTGGAAGTATAACTGCAAAAATATGTTTCTGAAATTATTATAATGTTTTTTTTATTAGGTAAAATGAAATTAAGTCAATTAAAAATACAGGTAGATTCAAACCTGTGTTACCTGTAATAAATAGGCTCGTCATATCTGCATAATAAGTGAGCATTTAAATTATCTATACAGAAATATACAGAAAACAGGTGTATTTTTATGTGAAGGTTAATGGTCATGTTTAATAAGCATGTGCACTGGAAACATCAACTTATAAGATTTTTTCTTTTTATTACATTCAGAGTAAGATTGTATGATGATGGATGGCCTAATTCTTTGTTTATCATTTCAATTTCATAATATGAAGTAAACTGATGTTTATAAGAATTCAAGCTGTGATTAAAACTTAAACAAGCCAGAAACCAACTGGTAGATGTTGGTTTTATTTTGAAGTTGTACATACAGCACAGAGTACAAACAGCACAGGATAGATTTGTGGGGGTGTCATACCTCCATAGAGGATACCCTGGCTATAGAGGATCGCCTGGCCTCTTCCTCATTTGTTAAGCAAGGAAGTTGCTTTATTTTTAACTAAACAATAAAGTTGTAAGATACCCTTCTTCCTTCCACTACCCTTGCATCTTCATTTAAGGTATTTTTTTGTAGAACTTTATCTTTAAAACTGCTGTTTCAGAACTATCCTGAACGATGGCAGTGCTGAATATTATAAATTTGAATACTTGGTATGAAGATATTGATTATTGAGGGAAAGTTTTCATTATGATGTTATCAGTCACCTGACCTGTCTGTAAACTCACTTATACTGTTATATATTGACACAGTCTGATCACATATCATTGTTTAAAATTGATATGAAATATTTTGATTGGTGTTATCTAGGGTTATCTAACTTTGTTCCCAGGTCAAGGGGAAAGCTACATTAATGGTCAATCCTGTATTACAAGTTGAGACTAAATGTAGTTTAATGGATACGGTAATCAAGTTATAGCTGCAAGAACAAACTGCAGTCACTCTGTCAGGTGCAGAGGTCCTCAATTTAAGGTCACAACCCAGCTTGTCCTTAATTTCAGCTTTAGCAAACTACATTATTCTGTAGCAAGTGAATGATCTAAAAAGCAATATTGAAAAATAATACTGATTCATAATTTAAGGGTATTGTTTACGCATAGATTAGCATTTCTATTTTCAGTTTGAGTTTATCAGATGAAATCATTAAAAAGGTTTTGTACTTGCTATTTTTTTGGTGAATTGATTATTCATTACACTGTCAATTATTATTTTACAAACTTTTATGGACAGTTATATATAGATAATGATTAGATATATAATGGTTATCACTAACAGGTTATCTCCCTTGATAAACTGAAGAGATTTTCAAGTTTTTAGTGTATATTTAAGCATGTAGTGCACTGTAACCATCCCCAGCTTGTATCACTGTTACAACAGTCATGACTATTTTGATTTCACTTACTCATTCTGTGTTAAATATTTCAAATATTATATGTTTATCACAATAATATACATAACAAGAAATTGTATTGTAGTTAATGGTACATTAAACATAAGTTGAGGGTAGTCAAAACTTAAAACTTCTCCATTTTTTTGTATTTTTAACATTTTTCATTCTTATACAAGTAATAAAACAGAGGTTTAAGGTTGTAACTAAAATGTATAGATGTAATTATTGAAACACAATGTAGTTAAATGTTGAGTTGGTGAAGCCTAGAAGACCACACTATAGACATTTTGTTTCCATTGATTTTTCACCTGATATAACAGAGGCCTACCAAGTCATGCAGTTTTCCCAAAACACCAAACCTACACTTGCTTTTTTACTTTCCAAATTAGCAATTTTAGCAATAATTCCTCCAGCGCTAATGCCACTTTCCAATTGAGTGGGGTAAAAAACCACAAGTTACTCAAGTTTATTTTAATGATACTGAAATCTCTTGAACAAATATGAACATTTCCAAATTTTATAAAGTCAAAAGTATATTATATGAATTCAGCAGTTTCAGTGTTAAAGTATGACATCACTGAAATATTAGAAATTATATTGAGACATTTAGGTCAGTCTGTGAAATTAGCAATAGCCTATTAGCCCATGGCTATCAGAATTTGGGTTGGGTCCATTAAATCTTTCCAATCATAAGCCCTACTAGCCCATAAAATATTAGCAGCTGATCACCTTTTTTCTGAAATTCATTAAAATGAAATAACTGAATTTCAAACAACTTATTTACGAATAAAAATTACAAAAAAACTTAATTAAACATTATTTTTGATTTTACTTTACACTTTAAAATTTTATTTTTTGGGATTGTAAAAACCTATTTGAGCTAGTAGATAATTCTTTCTTATATCATACATACTTTAAACATAAACCTAAACAAGTCAAAGATTTTATGGCAAGAAAACCTCGAGCTATTCTGTTTTTGTTTTTGAGGTTAAGTTTTCATGTCAGTAAGACATTATGGCTCTAAAAGATCTCTTATATAAAATAGAAGATCTCCTGTACTAAAACACAGTGTATTCACAAATTTACCAGTCTAGAATTTCATACCTGTTTGTTTATACCTGCTCAGTCTATATGCAAAAAATCTACAGACTGTGAAATTGATTTTTTCAAAGTTTTATTTGAAAGAAATGTTTTTAAGATTATGAAAGGGAATTATTTTACCAGGTAGACCTATTTTATTATCTATAATGAAAATCAGCATTTTGTTTAAATGATAAAAGGGGATTTATTCCGTCTGTACATTCATGTTGTTTTGCTATTAATATTGTTATTGCTGTTGTTGTTTTTGTTGTTATAAATGCTGGCTAAAATTGTTGTTTTGTAACATCTGCTACCTAAAGATTGATATAGATTTTGTAAATTGTTGATAGAGTACCTGAATTAAGTTAATTATAAAAATGGTAGGTAAGATAAGACATACTATATTTTCCATTTGTTTGTATTATGATATATCACTGGTATTTACGCTGATAATTTTTCATTTATCTGAATTCATTGAAGATAAAGGTGAATTATGAAAACTAAAGTACAATGGAAATATAGTTGTTTAATGTAAATACTGTTGTTTAGCATACTTACTGTGTACTAGATCATTGCACTTGTTAACCTTTGCCAATATTTTTAAATGTTATATAATATCGAAACCAGTTTCGTTCCTGCAATACAATTTCAGCCAATTACTTTACTGGAACTCTTTTGATAGAAATCAAGTTCATTGACTTGGGACTCTTTAAAATGAAAAACACACACTGTAAAAATGTAGGAACATAAATTATCATAGAAACGAGTTTTTCTGACATGATAGCATTATAGCCTGCAAATCACACACAACCTTAGAGACTACTTAAAGAAAAAAACTTAATCTGCGAAAATTCACCGTCTTCTCATAAATGTAATATTGTTGGATGTTTTATAGAGATATTGATTGATGTTTTAGAGAATGATCCTGGCATTGCTGCCTCGGGCATCCATATACAGTCATAAATGTCCTCGCTCAACACACAACACATTTCCTGTAACCTTTACCTCGCTCAATTCCTGTAATGAACATGTCAAATTTCCATTTTAGAACTGTCCATATTTTGAGGGAATTCATGAAAGAATTGTAAAAAAAAAACAACCAAAACCTTTCAACCAACAAAAGTCTGTTTGTGACCATGGGTTAAATTTAGACTCGTCAGTAGTACTGCTAGTATTAATAAAGGAATTACTTACCATCAACATTTGCTTTGCAATGTATATGTAGATGGAGCTTACATTTATGATCCAGGCTGAAGGGAGCACGATATTAGTCACCACATTGTCAGTCTATCTGCCTGTCACACTTTTGTCTCGGGGAATAACTTGAAAATTGTCAAAGGAAATTGATTAAAACTTCACACAGTGATAGAGACCAGTTACAGTAAGTGTGCTGTCCAAGAACAATAATTCTCTGTTGTTTATTTTATTCATCATCTCCCTTCATTGACCAATGTCTTCATATTTGGTAGTGTAGTCAGGGGTAACTTGGGTCAAAGTCACCAGTGCTATAAATAAATGTTTAACAAGTTTGCTCAAACAGCCTGTATTTCATATTTGGTTGGTAGATACTTTTGGTAAGTCCCCTTAGAGGTCACTCTAGTCATGGTTAAGAATCACTAATGCTAAAATTAGATTTTTACTCTTTTGCTCTTAAAGCTTTTAATTATTGACTGTTATGCATATTAATACAAATATTCAAGTTTTTGAACTATCCATCTGTTTTAGTTATCTATAAAAGAAGTTCCTGAATGTTTCAATGAATTTGCATAATATAATGGGCTGATCTTTTTGCTTAGGTCTGTGTTAAAATTTACCATGCCTTGTTTCAACAGTTACCTTTAGCTTTCTTGATGTTTCAGCATTTTGAGATCATTTTAATCTGTGTAAACTTAGATTAATTTTATTCAGTTTCTTTCTGTAGATCCATGATAGATTAAAATTTCACAACTGTTTGGCATTATCAAACATATAACAGACATTTGAGCTAATATTGATCTTTAAAAGCCTCAAGACTTGAATATTTGAAGAACTTGTGGAGGTTTTCATTAATATTAAAAGAAAATTCTTCAAGTGAAATTCTTAAAGTCAAGGGAATTATGTACTACCCAATAATTGAATACTTATATTGTAGAAAATACTTTTTAACAAGTCCTACATTTATATGATTTATGTATAAGTTTGATCTGGGTATTTCTTTCAGCTTTATTTTGAAGAAAACCAAATTCCTATTCAAATCACTTTCTGATTTGATTTCTATAAAGCCCTAACCCTATATAAATCAGTTTCTGGTCTGTCTTCTGGGGTTTAAGTTTATCTGTGGGTCACCTTAACAAGTATTTCACTTCTCAACTGTAAGGCTGTCATTCTGACACTGGGTCAGGACAGTCATGTACATGTAAAAAAAAACAAATTTTTCATTATTGATTGTATGGTATAATATACATGTATATTTGTATTGCCAAATTAAATACAAAGACTTGTAAGGGTAGCAGAAAGGATGAAAATTAATCTGAATAACCTATACACACTAATAATGAAAAGACTTATGACATTTATAGTATATATTTCCTGTAGATTTTTTTCCTCACTAAACACATTATTATAAAGCTGCACCATGTCTAGTTATATTGATCAGTGTAAGAAGTTCCACTTACTGACCTTGGTGTTAATTAGATTGTAAAGCAAGTTGGTTTGCCAGATATTTTACTTTAATTGGCCCTTAGATCTCTAATCATAATACATAGTATCCTGTAGAGTTAGCTTCACAACCTCTACAAACACATGTATACCTAGTGTCTGTAGATTTAATTAAACTTTCCAAGTCTTGTAGTGTTCTATACAATAAGACTTCACTAGAATACAGGATTATTTATAGAGGATATTATTTTCTTCCTAGTTTTTGACAAGGAGTTTATGTTCATATATTATTCTACTAAACAGACATGGATGTATATATTTCTGTTGTGAAATGACAACTCTACACTGATGTATGTTTACAGTGTTTAGTAATGATAGATATATTTAAATGTCTCCACATTATTGATTGTTATTACCACACAATACATGCTTGTACTGCATATTTCTGCTTAACTTAAGATTGATACATACTTCTTTTTATTTTAACTTCATGAAACAATAACATGTTAAATTGTTCACTCTTTTATTTGGTTTGTTGATGTGTGAGTTATTATTGCTGCAGTATTGTTGATTGCATGTGTGTGTATTGTTTTCATCAGCCACCGTGACATGCTTATCAGCCACCCTTAAATGCTTGCCAGCTATCCTTAAATGCATGTCTGTCATCTAAAAATGCTTGTCAGCCATCCTGAAATATGTCAGCCGTCCAAAATGATTGTCAGCCGTCCTTAAATACCTGTCAGCCATCCTGAAATGCTTGCCAGCTATCCTAAAATGCATGTCTGTCATCTAAAAATGCATGTCAGCCATCCAAAATGATTATCAGCCATCCTGAAATATGTCAGCCATCCAAAATGCTTGTCAGCCATACTGAAATATATGTCAGCCATCCAAAATGCTTGTCAGCCATCCTGAAATATATGTCAGCCATCCAAAATGATTGTCAGCCATCCTTAAATACCTGTCAACCATCATTAAATATTTGTCAGCCATCCTTAAATGCATGTCTGCCATCTAAAAATGCTTGTCAGCCATCCTGAAATCCTTGCCAGCCATCCTGAAATATGTCAGCCATCCTGATATGCTTAAAATACTTTTATAGTATAGTTTGTCAATACCATTGCATCAGTAGTATCAGAGCTCTGACATAATATGTTCATAAATTATTAAGGTACAGCTGTGTTATTATAACTTGTTAGCAAAATCCTTTTATATAGCTCCAGTGTTTCTGGTCAAACAGGAGCTCAACCAAGGTCAAACATTTTTTTGCGATTTTAATTCTTTTTTGTGTAACTTATAGTTTGCTAGTTATTAACTGTGAAAATTAATGTAAATGATCATTTTAGAATGAGACATTGTCTGCTCCTCAAGGATATTTACCTTACTAGGAATCAGTAACACTTCAGTGTGATATTGTCTTGTCATTGTCTCTATGTAAACCTCATATCCTTCATGACACAGCCACTAGAACTTTGTACACAAGTATGTGGTATCCACCTCATCATAATGCATTCTAAGGTTGGTCAAAAACCTGGTATTCTCCTTGTTGAGTATGTATCATTGTCTATGATACTAGATGAACTGTGATTATTATTTGAAATTATAATTCACATTCAAATTTATTTGAGGAATCTGGTTATATAGTATTAAACATTTTCAGATAAAGATAACAAACGCATTTAAATGAATATGATAAAGTTAAGCATTATAGAATTTTTATGATGGCTGTGGCCGATTGGTTAACGCGTCAGACTAGTTATCTAAGGATTGCTTACCACTTGCTTTGACAAGCCGTTGTTTCCGTGAGCAAGAAACTTTACATTCATTGCTTAGTACTGGTTGGTTCCAGGAACGGATTCGAGAGTGTTTCAATAAGCTTATAGCTTCCAACTAAAATAATTTTGTATAAACTAACGTGCTGTAACCAAATGTAACTGGCATTTCTCACCAGTATAGAGCCAGGCTAGCCTGTACTTCCATGCAACCTGTACAGGCACTACACTGTCCGGTTGGTCAAGTTTTGTATTTTGATGTTATAGTCCCATAAACTTTGAATAGACTGTTCCAATTTGAAAGCTCGGCAATTCCATTACACAAATTTAGGAGGTTAAATGTTAAGTGTGCTGTCCTGCTATTTAGCATCATATTTATTGAGACAAAGTTTTGTATTTGTGACATATTTATATTATCCTGTATTATCTATGTTGTCTTCTTTTATATTGATCAGTTCACATTTTCTACTGACATAAGCAAGTCATTGTGACACAGCTTTAGCTTGATTGTTCCATGTAAAACACACCTCTCAATTTGCTCTACATTTTCATATGACCATTGTTAAATAAAGTTTGTGTCTTTAACCAAACAATGAGATAAATTCTTTATTAGTAAGAAACTATAATGTATTTTCCTTATTGATTACAAGGAAGTCTTAACTCAAGTAGTTTTCATTATTATACACATGTATTACTAATTTTATTGTTAAAAACACTGATTAATTAAAAACATACTACAATAACAAACTTTCATTTATATTTTAACTGCTTGTTAAAGTAACTTTATAATGTAATCATTAAAATATTTCTTTGTGATGCTTATGTAATAGAGTGAAATTTTTAATTTTTAGCTGTTTTAATTTATTTTATTAATTTTGATTAATAAAAATTCAGACAGAACTTTTCTTTGAGTATATTGAATTATGACAGTGATGTACTGAACTTTATATTTTTTGATGGAGATGTTTTAAAACTATTGTATGTTTTACAGGAATGACTTTAGTATATTAGTGGCTGAAGAATACCTCAAGTTCTTTGACTTTAGTGGTGATACGCTAGATGTGGCCTTACGCAAGTTTCTCAAGCAGTTTTCCCTCATCGGGGAGACACAGGAGAGGGAAAGGATTCTCGCCCACTTCTCACGGCACTATATCCAGACCAATCCTGGAACATATAACTCTGAAGGTAAACTTTACATGTATCTATAACGTACATAAAAGGAATTTTTAAGGTCACGTTGTATTTCTTATAAAGAAGAGTTTAAATGGTAGTCTTAATTAGACAGTCTGAGCTTGATTCCTACATAGAGGATAATTATTGAATGAGTGTATGTTCAATACTGAATTGATTGCACGAGTTGAATAAAATTATATTATGCGAGCCTCTGGCGACGAGTTCAATAAATTCAGTAATGAACTTACACGTATTTAATATTCTATTTTTCACATACCCAAAAGTGAAAAAAGAGTCGTTTCTCATTGATGCGCCTATTGTATAACGCTAACATTTAGCACTTTACACTATGTTTGTATAATGCTAATGACGTCACGTTAAAATTTATGCACGGCCATGCAATACCATTTTTACGGAGTCGTAAAATCGGCACGGGTGTGTGATAAATATATGTTTGTGATGTTCTCAGATTGTAAAACTGAATTACAATACACATACACTTAACTTTTGAAGTCTTGCTGAGGAAGTTCTTGAATGAACTATGATTGTAGATTTGAGATGTTACCTTTAGGATTGATATGTGCTCAAGTGAACTATTGTTCTCAAATTTATAAACTTCTAAATGTATCAACTTATAAACTGATAGGGTTTTTATTTCTAACATAAGTAGTACTTCTGAATAGGAGCCAGGAATTAGATATGTAATTATGAGAGTGTATTAGATATTGTGAGCACAGAAAGATAACACTGTTCAGTTAAAAACTGATATAGCTTAGAGGTATATTTTTTATTTCTGGTTCATCAGTGCCATGGTAGCATTAAACCTTCTGTATAATATGTGTTCCCTTAGGGATGTTTATTGGCCAACAATGCTATAAACTTGTATAGTATTACAGTCATTTTTCAATAAATTTCTGTTTCCAACAGTCTGAAGTATGATGTTATTGTGCCAGTCTTATATAGCTGAGATTATCTTTGTTTTACATGTATGTATGTTCCTGTTAAAAAAATTCACTGAACATTTTAATTATTTCCCAACACTTTAAACTTTCATTTTGTAAAGTAGTTTAATGGGCTTTTTCTGCTTTGAATTTGGAATTCTCAGTTGTTAATTTCAAAATTAAATAATTAATAATTAAGTTATTTCATATTCAGAAGAAATTTCAAAAGCAGAAGTAATTTCAAAGTGGAAGTAATTTAGTATAAATTTCAAAAGCAGAAGAATAATTCCAAAAGTGGAAGTAATTTAGTAATTTCAAAAGCAGAAGAAATTTCAAAAGTGGAAGTAATTTCAAAAGCAGAAGTTATTTCAAAAGTGGAATAATTTAGTAATTTCAAAAGCAGAAGTTATTTTAAAAGTAAAGTTATTTAGTTATTTCAAAAGCAGAAGTTATTTCAAAAGTGGAAGTTATTTAGTAATTTCAAAAGCAGAAGTAATTCAATGGCAGAAGTAATTTCAAAAGTGGAATTAATTTACTAATTTTTAAAGCAGAAGTAATTTCAAAAGCAATTTCAAAACCAGAAGTTACTACAAAAGTAGAAGTTATTTAGTAAAGCAAAAGCAGAAGTTAGTTCAAAAGAAGAATACTATAATTAGGTCAGTTTTAAAATAAAATAAAATTCAAAGCTTGCCTGGCTCTTCACTGCTGGTATAGGTCTCTTCTATTGCTGTAAGTGTTTAACTTAGTGAAGATCTTACATTGATACATTGTGTATTGATATTTGTGATGTTCTTTAAGAAAGTAGGGACAGATTTTGTCATTATAAAGCTTCCATGAAATGTTTTAATCAGCGTTAATTAAATCATGAGAAGCTGAGAAAATAATGCTCTTCAAGTAAATGAACAAAAAGCTGTGCATGTTTAATTGATTTCTTCCAATGATGGTTATTGAATATGTTTTTTGTACAGATGAAGTTTGTTTGTTTAACTAGAAGACAATTTTCCTACTGTAAAACAGTTACTCCAGAAAAAAATTATGAAGAAAAAATAGAATTTTTTTCATAAAATAAAGGTTGTATCTTGCCTTTTCCAAATTTACAAAAAAAACTATTGAAACTAATTATTACTACATGTAATTTGATATTAAAATTCACAAACATGTAAATGTTTCCCCCAACCATTTAGTTTTAGTCTGGTGACTTTAAATGAAAAAATACCAATTATATGTATGTTTGTATGTCTTAGAAAAAAAGTGAATTTTTTTTTATCATTTTCGAAGCCAGAATTACTGAGGGCTGTTTCAAAAGAAAATTCTTAAAAAACAAACTGAATATTTTTCATAGTTTAATATAACCAGCAGATCAAGCTTGCTGTGGATGTGAATATAATATATATCTCATATAATATGAAATTGATGCTGCAGAAATTTGCAGGGAAAAGTGAATTTTTTATATATTTTCCTGACAGTTGTGTCATTTTATAACAGTTAGAAGTTACATTACTGACAGCTGCTTGTTAGAGAAATGTTTCCTGTTTTTGTGGTATGTGTTGAATGTTAGTTGTGGTATTATAGTAGATTAATTACTGTGTAATTTTGCTGATAATACCACCTCACTCCGCCTCAATTATTCCCTTTTCAAAATGCTTTTTACTGGAGAACAGCAATAATTGATCTTCCAGATATAAATGTGGCAGAGAAATTGATTTGAGCCACGTCATGACAAAACCATCATAGTGCGTTTGCAACCAGCATGGATCCAGACCAGCCTGCGCATCCGCGCAGTCTGATCAGGATTCATGCTGTTCGCTATCAGTTTCTCTATTTGCTATAGGGTTTGTAAGCGAACAGCATGGATCCTGATCAGACTGCGCAGATGCGCAGGCTGGTCTGGATCCATGCTGGTCGCAAACGCATTATGTTGGTTTTGTCATGGCATGGCTCATTTGTTTGTTTAATGAAAGCTGGTACTTTCATATTCATATGCAATGAACTGTTGCATTGTTTTATCATATTCCCATGATATAGTTTTTAACTTTTTCCCTTGACCTCTTTTTGAGAGGCAATTTTGTATTGACATATATTGTCTAAAACATAACCTGACAGAAGGTGGCTAAGCCTGTAATATTAGGTCAGAAATGTCTAAATCAAACAATGTACTTACAGTATTGATTATCCATGTAGGTTATCCATTTTCTTAGCAGAAACAATGATTTGTAATTTACTTATGTGACAAAAACACCAGTTTCTCCTTCTGTAATGGTATTTTATGGGTGAAGAATCAGCAAGATATACTGTATGACCTCCATTATCACTTTCAGCATGGGACATGAAATACTGGAGGGGATAAGTTAAAGACATCTTATAGACACTTATATCAAATTATTTATACCCTTTATTTTATACCATTTATTTACAGATGCTTGTCATACACTGGTTTGTGCAATCATGTTACTCAACACTGATTTACATGGCCAGGTAAGCTGGAAATTTTTGGTTATCATATAAATTATATCATCAGAAATTTACTTATATAGATAAACATGTATGTACATGTAATTATTTCAGACTAGGCAACCTTAATGGTCTTATGTTTGATTGTTATCCTTTATCATAATTGAATCAGATTTAAACTATGCTGGCCCCAAATGACATATGTCCTGACCACTGTATAGAGTTGTATAAAAGCAGCAGTAGGTTTCCTGTATGTTTGAATGAGAAATGTTGCCAATAGCATGAGAATACTGTCTTCAGTAATATGTATGCTTCATTAAAAAGCATTAACATAGATGACCGCAGAAGTGGAAGAAATATTGTAATTATTCATCAGCTATAATTAAGCATGTGTCATTATTTTGAGATGATGTAAAAACTGTTATATGATGTATTGTAGGCTGTTGGCAGAAAAATGACATGTAATGAGTTTATAGAGAATCTCGCAGAGTTAAATGATGGGGAAAACTTCCCAAAGGAAGTCCTAAAGGCACTCTATCATGCTATAAAAGCTGAACCCATTGAATGGGCACCGTAAGTTATACTTATTGATAAAACAAGAACCAAAAACACAAGCCTGAAAATACTGAAATAACACTGACCCTGATGCCTATAAAGTACAGTATCTTTATTCAATTGGAGCTTCATTTGTAAATTATTCCTGAGTTTTATGAGGTTAGATCGGGGATGAGATTTACAAAAATGTGATCAATGATTAGATGCTGGTCATAAATTGACAAACAAGTAGACAGTCTGATGATAGACATCTGTAGGAATTAATGTCAGTATATTCATATCCTGATTTATCATCATCATCATACCAAATCTATCCTTAAAGTAATTGAAATATCTTGTTTTTTGTAATGAAAGTATGATAAAAGTTATGCAAATATGGCATTGATTATAAAAACATTGTGCTGAAACGAGGAAGTTTTTGTAAAAGTGTGAAACACTCATCTCATTATCTAGATCTATGTCAAGGTCATTGGTAGAAAAATGCTTGACATGTAGCCTACCGAGTCTTTGGATTATTTTGTTTCATCAGTGATTAATCAAATTTTCATTTTGTTTATCTTATTTATTCATATTTAAATATATCATACTTCAATTATTATAGAAAAGATAGGTTATGGTTATATTTGAGCCAAAGAAATGGATATGTGAGAAAAAAAATGCATTAATTCTCATACATTTCTGTTATACACAAAATTTTGTTAAGAGTTTGATTTCAAAGATGTTAAACAATTTTAATATCCTTGAGTTTTTATGGTTCATTAAATGAATTTTAGGTCTTGAAATCAAACCTGTCATATTTTGTTGTAACTATAACTATAATGTGATGTTATTATTTACATGTTATAAATGCTGTATTGTTAGTGATGATGAGTTTCAAGATAACGGTCCTACAGTGGGTGATGATCAGAGACCAATACAGCCTCAACCAACTCCTAGTCTTCCAAACCTTCCACCTGTAGTGGGCAGGAACCCATTTCTTGATGTAAGTTAACACAAATTATCTCCGAAAACGTACAAGGATAATGGCATATGACACAATTATAGAACCAGGCCAGTATGCTTGTCATAGCTACCAGATTCTATACTGTTGGTGATGTAAGTGTAGCATTCAGAATTCATTAATGCTTAAAATGTAAAGTTCAAAATTATTTTTAGTCTCAAAGAGAAGTTTATTTTGTACATAAATCACAATGTACAAAAACTTACATTAATATTGACTGGGGATCAATAAGGATGGTTTATCTAACAATATCAGACTATGTATATAAATGTTGAGGATGAAATAATGTTGAGATGCAGGGGGTAAAATTTTTACCTCAGTAATTATTTCTATATGATACTGTTACTTGTAATGAAAGATGATAAAAATAAGTCTGGCTCTCGTAATATGGCTGCTTACATAAGACAGTTATATTGTCATGATACGTTAAAGGTTATTATGCCCCCATTTCGAAGAAAAGGGGGTATATTGCTTTGCACTTGTCGGTCCGTCGGTCTGTCGGTCCGTCGGTCCGTCGGTCCGTAGACCAAATGGTTTCCGAGTGATAACTAAAGAACCCTTAGGCCTAGGAACTTCAAACTTGGTATGGTGATTGGTCATGACAAGTAGATGACCCCTATTGATTTTGGGGTCAAGGGGTCAAAGGTCAAGGTCACATTGACCTTGTAAGCAAAAACGGTTTCCGATCAATAACTAAAGAACCTTAAGGCCTAGGAACTTCAAACTTGGTATGGTGATTGGTCATGACAAGTAGATGACCCCTATTGATTTTGGGGTCAAGGGGTCAAAGGTCAAGGTCACATTGACCTTGTAAGCAAAAACGGTTTCCGATCAATAACTAAAGAACCTTAAGGCCTAGGAACTTCAAACTTGGTATGGTGATTTGTCATGATCAGTAGATGACCCCTATTGATTTTGGGTCAAGGGGTCAAAGGTCAAGGTCACATTGACCTTGTAAGCAAAAACGGTTTCTGATCAATAAGTAAAGAACCTTAAGGCCTAGGAACTTCAAACTTGGTATGGTGATTGGTCATGATCAGTAGATGACCCCTATTGATTTTGGGGTCAAGGGGTCAAAGGTCAAGGTCACATTGACCTCTTGGGTAAAAACGGTTTCCGATCAATAACAAAAGAACCCTTAGGCCTAGGAACTTCAAACTTGGTATGGTGATTGGTTATGACCAGCAGATGATCCCTATTGATTTTGGGGTTAAGGGGTCAAAGGTCAAGGTCACATTGACCTTGTAGGTAACAACGGTTTCCGATCAATAACTAAAGAACGCTTAGGCCTAGGGACTTCAAACTTGATATGGTGATTGCTCATGATCAGTAGTGA
The DNA here is from genome assembly GCF_026571515.1 of Ruditapes philippinarum. Taxonomy (NCBI): domain Eukaryota; kingdom Metazoa; phylum Mollusca; class Bivalvia; order Venerida; family Veneridae; genus Ruditapes; species Ruditapes philippinarum. The sequence continues at coordinate 60,107 of NW_026866781.1, forward strand.
CCCCTATTGATTTTGGGGTCAAAGGTCAAGGTCACTTTGACCTTGTATGTAAAAACGGTTTCCGATCAATAACGAAAGAACCCTTAGGCCTAGGGACTACAAACTTGATATGGTGATTGGTCATGATCAGTAGATGACCCTATTGATTTTGGGTCAAGGGGTCAAAGGTCAAGGTCACATTGACCTCTTAGGTAAAAACAGTTTCGGATCAATAACTAAAGAACCCTTAGGCCTAGGAACTTCAAACTTGGTATGGTGATTGGTCATGATCAGTAGATGACCCCTATTGATTTTGGGTCAAGGGGTCAAAGGTCAAGGTCACATTGACCTCTTAGGTAAAAGCAGTTTTCGATCAATAACTAAAGAACCCTTAGGCCTAGGAACTTCAAACTTGGTATGGTGATTGGTCATGACCAGCAGATGACCCCTACTGATTTTGGGGTTAAGGGGTCAAAGGGAAAGGTCACATTGACCTTGTAGGTAAAAATGCTTTCCGATCAATAACTTAAGAACCCTTAGGCCTAGGAACTTCAAACTTGGTATGGTGATTGGTCATGACCAGCAGATGACCTATTGTTTTTAGGGTCAAGGGGTCAAAGGTCATGTAACATTGACCTTGTAGGTAAAAACGGTTTCCGATCAATTAACTAAAAACGCTTAGGCCTAGGAACTTCAAACTTTGTATGATGATTGGTGGTGACCAGCAGATGACCCCTATTGAGTTTTGGGTCAAGGGGTCAAAGGTCAAGGTCACATCGACCTTGTTAGTAAAAACGGTTTCTGATCAATAACTTAAGAACGCTTAGGCCTAGGAACTTCAAACTTGGTATGGTGATTGTTCATGACCAGCAGATTACCCCTTTCGATTTTGGGATCAAAGGGTCAAAGGTCAAGGTCACATTGACCTTGTAAGTAAAAACGGTTTCTGATCAATAACTAAAGAACACTTCGGCTAGGAACTTCAAACTTGGCATAGTGATTGGTCATGATCAGCAGATGACCCCTATTGATTTTGGGGTCAAAGGTCAAGGTCACATTGACCTTGTATGTTAAAAGGGTTTCGGATCAATAATAAAAGAACCCTTAGGCCTAGGAACTTCAAACTTGGCATGGTGATTAGTCATGACCAGCAAATGACCCCTATTGATTTTGGGGTCAAGGGGTCAAAGGTCAAGGTCACATTGACCTTGTAAGTAAAAACGGTTTCTGATCAATTAAGTAAAAACGCTTAGGCCTAGGAACTTCAAACTTTGTATGATGATTTGTCTTGACCAGCAGATGACCCCTATTTAGTTTTGGGTCAAGGGGTCAAAGGTCAAGGTCATGACCAGTAGATACTTGATAACCCTTATTAATTGTTTGATCACTGGGTCAGAAGTCATGCATAATTACCTTATCACATGAATAATTGGCTGCTGATAGGGGGCATACATGTTTTACAAACATATCTTGTTTAATGATATTTGACGTATTTTGCCCTTTCCTTTATGTCTAATAAACTCATGTATATCCTAGACATTCTGATGAGATACTGTTTGTAATTGTAATTCAGTGGGCTATACAACAACAGTTATTTTAAATACTAAAATTTTTCCTGCCTGTTATTGTAAGTGAAACATTATCTTTCCTCAAATCTACTTTATCATCAAGACATTTACACAAGTAAGATGGTTTTAATGTAATTTAGACAATTATACCATTTCTACACCCATTATCTTTCTGTAAATGATTGGAAATTTACAGACAGAATGGTATAATTGAATTTTACTTTTTTCCAGTTTTCAAATTTACACAGAATTACAAAAAAGCAAAGATATTTGTTGAAAGTATTTCAAACTTTTGTAGAATCTCAAAATCTTAAGATTTTCTTATTGTTCTAGTTGTGTTTGTAAAATATCAACAATATAAGTATTAGAAAGAGCATCGAAACACGAGGCTATCTGATTTGTACGAGGGGGCTTACAAAAAGTAGCATTTATCTACATGAAAAAAAGATGCATACAGTATGTTTATGTTGTATATTTTAGGTTCCTGATCCCAGCCAAACAACAGAGTATAAGAAAGGTTATATCATGAGGAAATGTTGTGTAGATCCTGATGGCAGGAAAAGTATTCTATAACTTTTATATATTACCATAAGTCATGATGTTAAATAGCTACATAAATAATCATTTCATTTTGTATGTTTCACCAGAACAGAAGTTTATAAATGACATTAATTTTCCTGGTTTACTATTTTATACATTTAAAGAATAAAAGAAGTTGTTATGGGCATCCATGGCCTAGTGGTGAAGGTCGTTAACTTTAAACCACATGCCCTTCACTGCTATGGGTTCGAAACATCCCTTCAGGGAAATTGGATTCTGTCTTGTGAGGAAACTATCAAGCTACCTTGTGGAACGTAGGTGGTTCTACTCAGGTGCCAATTTGTGCCTGAAAAAAATGTATGGAAGGCAACCTGAGGTCTTCCTCCACCAGTAAAGCTGGAAAGTCACCATATGATCTTACTGAGTGACATCAAAAAATGTGTTCTTTTCAGCTGAGTGGTTCAAGTTGAGTGGATTATTAACCGTACACTGCTCTCAAGGAAGTTGCTGGTTCTTCTCTGAAATGATGACCAATAATGGGGGTGGGGGGGCAGGATTTATTTTAGTTCAATTCTGTTTAAGGACTATGTAATAATAATAAAGATTATTAAAACGTAACATGTTGTTTGTTACAGCTGCTGTTGGAAAGAGAAGTTGGAAGATGTATTATGTTGTACTAAGAGACATGATTTTATACCTTTATAAAGATGAACAGGCATTGAAGAAATCTACGAACACTAGCTCTCATAATGCAGTTCGTGTCCACCATTGTTTAGCCTCAAAGGCCTCTGACTATACCAAAAAGCAACATGTGTTCCGTTTACAGACTGCCGACTGGGCAGAATATTTATTTCAAACTTCAAACACTAAAGAGTGCCAAGAATGGATAGATACGTTAAATTATGTAGCGGCAATCTTATCGGCGCCACCATTACCAGGTGCCGTTGGTTCTCAGAAGAAGTTTCAGCGACCTCTTTTACCAGCCTCATATACTCGCTTAAATCTGGTAAGTAGATATCAATATGATTTTATTGCTGTGTCATTATGTCATAAACTAATGACTAAATCTGTCACATGACTAACAGAAGTCACATGACGGTCAACATTTTCTTAGAGAAATAAAAGAATAGAGAAATAAAAGAATAATGTATTATCTTAAACAGTTTTTAATTTTAGACCATTTTGTAAATGTAGACCTTGTATTTCATAAACTTTATATACATACGTAGGGAAGCCAATAATTCTTCTTTGAAATCTTGTATCACTGATATTCCTTACTTAACCTTTACAAAATGACTACCACATTGACTGTCAAAATGACTAAAGTTACTGTTATAGAATCATTATGTTTGGTATTATAGCAAGATCAGTTACGAAGTATAGAGGAGAGATTGGAACAGACAGAACTAGATTTACAAGAACACAGAAAATTTCCGCCAGAGAAAGGATCAAAGTCTAGTGTAATACAGCATTTCCTGGAGAAAGAGAATTATCACATATATGAGGTATACAATTAGTCCTCATTTATATCACACACTTTGAAGTGTGTTTACAAGAAATGTATACTTACATTATTTGATATATTATTTGTATTTATTTCTTTAATATCTCAAGAGACGTGCTGTATCCCAGCATTTATAAACACATTAAAAACTGTCTTCTGAAAGACTGTAAATTGACAATTATTAATTACCAATATGGGAGAGGCAGTAAATAAGATAGGGAAGTATATTAGGAATTCACTACTTTCCTGGAAGTCAATATTTCATGTTGAATTTTGGTTTCTACTTAAATATTAGGCATAAATGTAATGTTTCTTGCTAAATGTAAACTCATTTAGTTAGAAGTACTCTAAATTGACACTGATAATTAATAAGTTCTTTGATGTATTTGTTGATATGAACAATGCATTTACATGTTTGTTCTCATTTTCAGATTTTCTTGATAAACAATAAAGAAAAATTCTTATTTCCCAAATTAATTTCTATAAAACCATCATCATGTTTGTTCATTAAATAAAGATGATAATCTCTTTATTTAAAATTTGAATTAAAGATATAAGAGTCAAGTATAAATCCTGTTGTTTGTTAGTTGTCGGGATTACTTGATGTAGGTAGTTGTTTCACACTATTGTTATTATATTAGTTGTCTATAAACATTTAAATTCTTCAACAGATTGGACGCTTGAAAACATACGTTTACCTGCTGCAATCTCGGCTTACTTCACACCCAGAGCTTGAACCCTCTCTGGTAGAGACAGCTATTGGTGAAGATGAAGAAGGAATCAAGGGAGTTAATCCAGCCATTCACTCATTTACCTCCCCTGGTCAGAAAAAGACAGGAGTGGTGCAGCACAGCATTTCAGATAGGTATAGTTATAGAGCTGCTATATTTCAGGCAGATAGACTTGATCTTGATTTAATATGAGAACAACAGTCATTATATATATATATATCAATCTCTATATATAGAATCTCTCATCTTAATTCTGTAACCAGGGAATTTGATACACAATGGTGGTAATACTCTATGTCATTGTCAAAAGAAGGAATTTACTCCAGATGTTTGTGTTATGTTAAAAGAGGAAACAGTTCTAAAGTGGCACAGAAACTGACAGAAGTTTTGAAAACAGAAGTTCATGTCTGGTTTTATTTTCTTCATTAATAGACAAACTGTACTGGAAATCTTTCTGTGACCTTTTATATCAGCAAAGATAATTGAAGTGTTCAATTCTATACCTCTGGCATTGTCATTTTATTTTCCATATTAACTTGGTTTGAAAGTGATATTACATTGGCATTTAATGTGAGTATGTAGAAACATTTGTGCCATTGTGTAAACTGTTCCCTGGTAATGGAGTGTACCTACATTTATCTGGTACATTTATCTGGATCCATGTGATATAAATATTCATCAATACCCCCTCTAGTCAGGCAACTGGACAGTGAACATGTACAGTTAGAGGATAATTCCTTCGACAAATGGACATATAATCAGGAGTGTTACACTCCATTGATCAAAGTGTTTTGACAATCATTTGAAAATACCAGTTTTTATACTGGTTTCTCATTGACTTGCATCTGAAGTTGGCATTTTTGTGTGAAGTTTTAATGTGAACTTTTGGGCACGTACTTATTTCTAGAATCAGATTATTGTTATTTTCCTGTTAATTTCCTTGTATAGAAGTACTTTTGTTGTTGCTTTTTATAATAGTGTTACATTGTAGTTTAAAGAAGATTTTATTTTACACTAATGTGTTATAACCCCCTCATTTTTTACATATCCTCCATTTAAGATGTATTCTAATGTTTTACATGTTGATTTTTTTTTTCTCTCAAATATTACGTATATCCAATATGGTTGAAAGTATTATGAATACCGGAACGGTAGTTTTATAAGCATGGTTTTTATATACATTGAACTTTGTTTAGTTTTCAAACATATAATATTAGATAATCAGATAATCATGTATCTGATACATTCTGATCTTCTTTGGGTTTGTTTTTTTATAAAAAAATTACAAAAATAATAATGCTGATGAACAAAAATCAAAGAATATATTTTTCAGTAAATTTTTATTTGTCGCATTATTTCAACAAGATTTCTTAATCAATATGTATTCAACATTATTCAGCTATCTTCATATTTACTTTTATTGTTCTTATTTAAATTATCGTATAACCTAAAATATGTAATGATTTTTAATAAAGCTCATTTTCTGAAATCCAAATTGTGGCATTGGGGATGGGGTAACTTTATTAGTATAATCGCTGATGCAGAATATTCAGAGAATTTTAGATATTTTAAGTTAATAGATACATTCACAAAGATAATTAGATATATTGAAAGGTATATACAAGTAATTGTCTTTGAAGATTTATCATTAGGTAAGCAAGGTGTTAGGATATTTTGTTTGCAAATAATGCAGATTTTCTTGTATTTCATGTACCCAAGACTAGTCATAATGATTATAGCATATATTTCTAACTGAATATTTCTGTTTAGGTTTCTAGTTCAACAAGAAATAGATAAAAGAAAATGAAATGGATGATTTTTAAAGATACTGTAAAACAGTTTGTAAAATGTCCTCACATTGGCCTCTAACATATGGTTTGTACACTTATTTTTTAACATATTGAGAAGAGAACTCTGATAGTTTTTGGTATGTTGGTCATTATAAGGGGTAAGAGTTAAGAGAGAAAAAGGATAGTTCTCGTATGTAGTACATTATCAGGGATAAGCGGTGAAGAGATGATATGACACATCAAATGTTGATTATAACAATTGTTACATGCTATATTTAGCAGTGTAATGGTTATGTTATCATTGTCATGTGATACAGAAATATTCAGTTAAAGATTATTATGTTTTCATATTTTTTTTATCAGCGGTCATTAAAGATAGTGCTAATCCAATGTTCATTTATATCATATAAAATCATGTATCATAAATTAATGTGTACATGTATAAAATATCATTTAGCATAATGTATACATGTATGTGATATTACACAACATATCAGTGTGTAAACATCCTTGTGCCATCTTCCCAATAACACACATATAGTGCTTTATATGCCAAAACGTGTACGAGCATTTCTGTTATAGCAATACAAAGAAAATGTTATATATTATACACCCTTTTCTTGATATATTATGTAGTGAAACCTTGTACTGATTATTTATCAAAGCTGGAAAGTGGCCATATGAACTTAAAAGTGTTGGTGCGACTTAAAACCCTACCCCCTAAACAATTATTTATGTTATGTCAACATACAGTTTAACACTGATATATAGATTTGTAAGAAACACAAATTTTGTATGACTTTAGAAAACCATACATGTTTTAGAATGATCTTTTACAAGGGTAATTTTATCAGCTATAAAACACAGTGATCAGAATTATATGTCAGTTTTATAACAATTTGTTATTTAATAATTGAGCCACGCCATGACAAAACCAACATAATGCATTTCCGACCAGCATGGATCCAGACCAGCCTGCGCAGTCTGATTAGGATCCATACTGTTCGCTTACAAACCCTATTACAAGTATGGAAACTTATAGCGAACAGCATGGATCCTGATCAGACTGCATGGATGTGCAGGCTGGTCTGGATCCATGCTGGTCGCAAAAGCATTATGTTGGTTTTTTCATGGCGCGGCTCAATTACATTTTTCTGTTGATTTATTTTATGATCAGACTTATAACAGGGTAAAATATTAGAAATCTCAAACATATACTTCTAAATGAAGATTGTCTCAAGTATATTTTATTTAATTTTTCATTTTTATAATGTCATATATTTAAACTAATTTATCTAGACATTTTTTATTGTACACAATTGTGTAATTTCACATCTCAATTTGACAGAACTGTAATATTATTATATCCTGTAGTTTATAAATACTTTATTGAAGTCCCGATTTGTAAATGTCTCAAATTTTGACTGTTACATTTTGATGGCAGTAATACATGATGTGTGGACTTGGTCACAATAATTATGTTGTGAGGAAAAACTAATACATCAATAATATAAACTTTCAAAAAGCTGTTTAAAATTTTGTTTAGATATATTATAAATTATCTATTTTACAGGGTAACATTTTTGAGAAGTTGTAGCCTGTGGTTTATGTAACTTTGTAGGGACATTGCCTATGGCCATTAGATGATCTCTAGCAATTTTAGGTCATAATGTCAAAGGTCATAATGACACTGTGTAAAATCCTTGTCTGATAATTAAATTTCAAGATAATAATATAAGCCTCATAGGTTTTGAAACTTGGTAGGGACATTGCCTATGGACAGAAGGTGACCTTGTGATTTTGAGGTCATAGGTCAAGTTCACAATGAAATGTAGTGTAACATTCTTGTTCAATCAATAATATGAGAAAAATAAGGCAAGGTTTGTTAAACTTGATAGTTACATAGTCAATGGCCAATAGATGACCCTTAGTGATTGTGAGGTTATTTTATCAAGGTAACTTATATGTAAAGTCCTTGTCTATTCAATTTCTAGAATTCTCTCAGTCATAGATTTGTTATAATACTTACTTATGATAAAGCACTTTACTTTTATGAAATATACATAAGAATGTAAATGTGCCACTGTGGCAGACACATGAAGTGGAGGCATAAGGACACATTTATAATTATTGCTTACAGACACAGTATTTAAATGTTATAACATGTATATGATTATATCAGTGTTAGAAACTTCAACATTTGATTTCTGTTTTATTTTCAGCAATTCTAAGGTTACAATATAAGCTGTGAATATGGTATTGCTAAGATATATAGTGAAGCTGGAACTGTTATAATTTCTCCAAGTCTTATATACAATGTTGTAGTCGCTTTTGATATCTCGGCAAATTGTTGACAGTTTAAAATTGAACTTACCTTTATATTGTCCTTAAGACAATCATTGTTGTTAGAAAATTATTTTTGTAGGCAGAATATTTCATAGGGCACATTCTGTTCAAGAGTTTAAAACATTAATTGATATACAGTTGAAACTTTTATTTGATATGGTATGTTATATTTAAGCATGTTGGAGAAATGTAAGACTTCCAGCAAACCTTTTTCCCAAACTTCAATTTTACTGTTTGACTTGTTTGTCTGATTAACATATAAAAGTAAAGACACTGGATTTCTTTATTCAAGATTTTTACACTGCATTTATTTATAGTACATAATATACATGTATACTAAAATGCCATATTAGTTTAAAATTAATTACTTTCTGAAGAAAATTCTGTAAAACATTTTACACATGTACTTTGTTAAAGAAAATTATGCAGTTTAAGTTAAAAGTACATGTATGTAAACTTTTCTGTAATAATGAATGTAATGATTTCATTTTCTATTTAAGTGAATGATCTTAGGAGTGTAAGCTTGATAGTTCCATTGCAAATGCAATGGCCAATAGATGACCCTTAGTGATTGTTTCCCAAGACATCTTGTTCTTTAAAACTTCAATAAAAATATCCATAAAATTGTCTCCAGCAATGAGTCACAGATACAATATTAATTTTTCTTTATTCACTGATATATAACATTCTAGATGATATATTTGATATAATACTGGACTCTGTACTAACAGGTCACCTCACAGGATTGAGTGTTACCCTACATTTGACACATTGAGTACATTAGTGTGACCAATGAACAACGTTGTTACATTTAAAGTGGTAAGATTTGTAACCTCTGCTGTGATTGGATGTCCTTTATACAATTTTCTGGTTATTCCATGTGTGGATTTCAAAACTTATTGGTACTATAGGAAAGTATTTGGGTGTCAATAAATCAAATAAAATTTAAACATTTTTCAATAGAAAGAAAAATCTTGTTCATGTTTATTAACTATTTCTGTTATAATTTATTTGATTGATTATTTTCTCTTGAACCCAAATACTTGTATAGTAAGCATTTTGACAAAAGCATGTTTATAAGTTATTTTTTTGCAGTGTGAGTTTACAGATCTTTACCTGTCAAATCTTATGTTTTTATCATTGCATGTGTTTAAAGAATGTCAAAAATGTTATTAAAAAATTTTCATTGTTTTAGCCTTTTTTATAAATAAAGAATATGAATTTTATATTCAGTTAAAATCTGCAGTTTTCTTGAAGGCTTGTGCATTCAATTTGTAAAGTGTTGATTATGATTTGAATTTGACAATTGAATTGAGAATTCAGTAGAAAGTTCCCTATGGCTTCCATTGTTTGAAGGAACTTTGTTTAACAATCGGCATATTTAAGAAATTTGTCTTTTCAGGGAAATTTTCATTGATAACCTGTTGAAAAAAGTGTTAAATTTCTGTATTTGTTATATAGGTAATGAATGTAAACTAGAATAAATATATTAAACAGTGTTATTATTTATACATAGTGCAAGATATAGAAATTATCTTTATTTTAATGTTGTTATTAAGTTAACCATGTATATGTTGTTTATTATTTTTATACACAGTAAATAATTTAAACGGTTTGTGAACCAAAGATTTGTTTGTATTTATATTGATTTGTAAATAGGGTACACAAGATATCATTAGCCAAGATTTGTCTCGGAATTTGCTTCATGTTTGTTTTGTCATATTGAAGGAGCAATGTGCAGCACTAAGAGTCACTTTATAGGTTTACAAGTATTTGCTTCCATCAGTTTGTAGCTAATAAATATCTATTTTCTGATCTTAACTATGATATAAAAAGTTTATAAATAACAATCATGCGATTGGTTAATTTCAAGGTTGAGTTTGAAATTGACCAATGACAAAGATGCATTTAAAAAATTGACATTAAAACCTTGTTTAAAATTTTATGTTTTTATTGTAGCTTGCTGATTTATTTATTACCACATGTGCTGTCAATTAAAGGAATTTATTAAGTACATGTATTTCACTAAATAAGATGTCTGTTATATAGACTTTTTGATATATTTATTATAAAACTGGAATATTAACTTCTTATTTGAAGTTGCATTTAACATACATGATATACAGTACATGTATATAAGTGATATCATGTTTGTTGAAATCCCATATATTTATCATACTAGCACTTGAGCTTCTATATCAAACTGTATGTGCTGACTGATATTTTTTCTAATGAAAAGTAATTATGATTTTTCCTATGTTCAGTAATATACCATTGTGAATGAATTTTTGTTGCTTTAATGATAGGTTAGTGCAGTTAAACAAGAATATATAGGGTTTATTTTAATGGTAATTCTATTATTCATTAGGTATATGGACACCTGTCTCGTTATTAAGTTAGCAAGAGGAAAAATTGGAGTGTTGATGCATTTATTCAATTGTTGGCTAGAAATATATTTTGGAGAAATCTTAAGTGAGACTTAATATATTAAATAGTTTTTAATTGCTAAAATGGCTGTAGCCTCGCAACAGGAAGGTCAGACTATGTTTGAATATGAGATTTTTTTTAAGCATCTTGTTCAATTTATTTGCTTGCTTATTTTGATGATAATTCACTATGCTATGTTAATTTTGTTAAAATCTTTTTCTTGTCTCTGACACAGACGTGTATTGTTCCTTTTGCAATGTAACACTCATTTTACTGAAAGTTTAATATTTATCAGCCGTTAAATTTGTAATATTTTCTTCGGATCTCGTCTTTCACTTACTGACATTTTAACAGGTTGTCTCATATTTCCTTTAAATTGCAGTCTAAACATATGAGCCGCGCCATGACAAAACCAACATAGTTCGTTTGCGACCAGCATGGATCCAGACCAGATCAGGATCAGGATCATGCTGTTTGCTTACAAACGTTACTACAAGTAGAGAAACTAATAGCGAACAGCATGGATCCTGATCAGACTGCGTGGATGCGCAGGCTGGTCTGGATCCATGCTGGTCGCAAACACACTATGTTGGTTTTGTCATGACGCGGCTCATATGATGATTTTACACTAATATGATGTTTTTTTTAATCTTTAGTAAATCAATCATGGTTGAAATTGACTGAGAAAATTATGTTCATTTTTATTTACCAGAAGATCCAGTGTACAGATGATTTTATTACGCCATCTAGAATTAATTTTAAAGTTAAACATTAGTTTTAATGAATATAGATTTTGCTGTTAATGTTTATTACTTCTTTTTCGTATAGCAAAGAATTATTTTGTTGTTATTTCCTCATTTTACATGATAATTAATATAAACTGGCATTATTATAGAATCTTCATGTTTGTTAATGTAAGATTATGTAAAGATAATATGAGGAGGATTTTATTTTGTTGAGACAACAGTGTAAGCTGTATATAGTCCTGCTTTCTGATGTGCAATGATATTTTTGTCCAGAACACAAATTATGATTGATGATATTTGTACTTATCCATGAAATATATGTATGTTTAAAAACTGGGCTTTTGTTTTATCTTTCTCCACCTTTTATCTTACACACTAATGTACGTACTAACATTAAAAATTTCAAGTGCAATATAGAAGTACATCTATATACATTATACTTGTCTGAAACATTTTATAACATAAAATAGTTTATTGGGAAAAATGTTTGACTGCTTTGTCAGCCTCAGAATTAGCATGAAGTATAGAAGGAAAAGAAAGACATTGTTTGGTGTTAATTAAATTGCTTTTCATGAAATTTCCCTCTATTTTGGTTATGATTAGTAATCTGTTTCTATGAAGGCAAATACAAAATCTTACATCAAAAACTGCTTGAAATTTAACTAAAAAGGCAGCATAGAGAGAAATTAATGTTACTGAAATAACGTATTATAAATACATATACTTTTTGACCATATTTCTGTTCCATGTAACAAAAAGTAACAAATTAAAGGAAGTATTTTAGGAATGGGAGCAAGAACAGAATGGTTTACTTCAAAAGGGAAAATAATAAATGGTAAATTATTTTGTCAGAATGATCCTATTTTATTTACTTCAATAAATGTATGATTTATTGTTTATTTTATTCTTATTTGTCTATATTGTTGTTTATTTTTTGTTTTTCACTGTATGTACTAACATGGGTGCAAAGTGTAATATTTATTGATATAAACTGAATATATCATTTTGTGACTGCATGACTTCCCATATACAACCCTCTAAATTATCCTCTCAATAAACCTGACCTTCACGCAGTGTTAATATGATGACGTTATTAAAGTAATCATCTGTGTGCATGGACGTGGACAGACGTATGTGTATGTGTATATATGTTAACCTAGCATGTGATCATATATGAGATACCTGTAACCTGATGTATGGAAACTCACTCTCTCCTACCTTCAATATAAATATGTGTGTTTTAACAAACTATATAATTATATGTTCTCATTATTGATAACTGGATAAAAAACATTTTTAAAATATTATATTTCATTAAAATATTTTGGTGGTAGTTTGATATATTTTCTATATTTAAATATTTAATGAATTGGTTCTTGAAATTTCCCTGTCTGTAAGTAACTTAAAGCATTTTTTTCTTTTTTTGTAAAGATCCTCATTTTTTTTATCACTTCAGAGAGAGCCCATGTGAGAGCTGTACATCGGGTGACAGGTCTAATCAAGTCTTCCATACAAACCAATCACCAGCTTTATATACAGATTCTGATATTAAGACAAGAGAACAAATGGAAGAAGACAACTTGCCATCATTAAACAGTGATCAAACTACATACAATGAATATGGTGAACTTGTTAATTCTAAATCAGAAGATACAAAGTTGTAACCCCTTGTGTAGCTAATACATGTAGGAAACTAGGACTGAGTTAATGTATTAGAACAGTTAAGAGGAGGTGTATCTAACATTGGTGTAACAGTATTATTTGGATAGATTTTGTAATGAACTTATAAGCAAAACCTTCTATCAGCGTAAAAACAGCTGAAATAAGTATAAGATATAGCATTGTATGTTGATCTAGTGAGAGTACATAACGTAATTGGAAAGCAATTTAATTTATGGGTGGTCACTTAGGATTCGTGTATTTATTAATTTTGGCTGATCATTCATATGTTATGTTATATAAATAGTACTTGATATAAAATACATGTATCTAGATATTTAATAAATAAGAATATTTATAGTTTAACCACTAACAACAGCTGCACTAAGATACCAATTAAAAAGTTATATACTCTTGTACTAAAGTGTAAAATGTCCATATATGGTATGGTATGGTAACCTTCGCCCTGCTGGAACAGAAAGTGATCGGCCTTTACCACCATTAACAGTTCCACAAATAGATGCTGGACAAGTCCATTTAAGAATTTTACCAGGTTAAGGGTTAATTTTTGTAAATCAAACATCAGTACTTTATGAAATTGAGCTACAATTTTATCATGCTTCTCTTGCCTCGAACTGCTGTCTGATCCTGCCAGGGACATTGAAATTTTATACTATCTGTAAATCATTATGGTAACTGTCTGTTTAACCTATACAATACTTAATGTGTGTGTACATGACCTTTTTCTACATTAATTTTGGAACAGTCCACTACTAATATGAGGGATTTTCATATCATAATGATAAACTGAGGCTGCTAGTAGTACAATAGTCTTGTACCATGACAGATCTAAAGGTACATTGAACTATTCTGTGTCTTATATATCAGTCAGTATCACTTTGATAAGTATTTACATAATTTTCTAGCATATCAGTCTGGATTTGCTTATGTTTGCAGTGGTGCTGAAAAATGTAATTTCACACATCCTACATGTTTTAAATGACTTCAGATTTCATCTGAATCGATCCTGTGTATATGATTATGTCATAAATGAAATTATTAACTACTGTTAGAAAATAGTGCCAAATGAAAATTCTAGTTTTCTTTACTTGATTTCGAGCAAAATGATATGTAAAATGCAAGACAAAGGATACTAGCTATTGACATAGATGAGAATATGTGAATGTGACAACTGTTCAGTGGAAGTTGGGTATATAGCCTTATGAATCAGTTACCCGTAAACTATTATAGTCCAGCCTGTAGCTGTGGTTAGTATAAGATTCTTATAATGTAACCTGCGAACTCACCTATCTGTAAAAATATTAGAGATAGAGAGACCGGCAGATGTGTACACAGAGTAAGTTAAGATACTTTATCTTGAAATACAAGCAGAAATCAAGTTGGAATATGTTAGAGGTGAATAAAGACATTGCAGAAATCATTCTTTTATAATATAATCATATAAACCATCACAAAAATGAAATGAGTAATTTTGTCATCATTGGACAGTGTCATACTTTTACCAGTTTAGAAAGAGATTACATATTTTTTTATAATTCTCAAATGTTTCTGTCCAAGGGTATAAGTTTTCATATTGACAGGTTAAAATCTGGTGTGTTTGATGGAGCCAAAGTATTGAGATTTTAATGTTTACTTTAATTGTTACTGCTATCAGTAAAATAGACTTATAAATGGCAACTTGTTATTTGATTACAAGAGTTTAGTTATTTTTTACACAAAAAAAACAACAAAAAACAAACCAAAACAGCAAAAATTTCCAGAATAATGACATTGCTAGTATTTTATATTTTTTATTGTGTGTGTAAATGACAGTTTTGTAAATTGATATTTGTTTTATATATTGATAATGTTTTGAATGTTAAAAGTCCTTCGTAACCAAGGTGATACACCATCCATGAAGCCACTGTATTACAAATAGAGTATCATGACAAAGTGATAAAGTGTAGCAAGCCCAGGTGTTGTATGTGGAGGGAACCTGTTACCTGCAAGCTCATCATGTACCTTTGCTGGCTGCCATCTGCTCATCGTCTGCATTATTCGCTATTCATTTAAAACTTATTTTAAAAATTTCTGTAAAGATTTATCAATGGTTTTATCCAGATTGAAAGATAGACAAGTCCATTTAAGATATTTAGTGTGGTAAGAGATTATTAATAAATGTAACAAAATAGTCATTCTCTATAGTATTTGAAGTATACATCAATTAACCATAATGTATATACATATATGTCCTATATTTTGTTGTGCCAAATGTTTGGAGTTTTGCTGTATTGTAACCAGTGTCTCATTTCTCCAGGATGTTTTATTTGTAGATAATAAAAAAAGATATACAAACATGTATTCATTTTAACTTGTATGTTCATTAATAAAACTGATATGTCACTAAAAGTATATTATATAATGTGAATTTAATATTTGTCATAAATAACATGTGATAGATGTTGAAATAAAAACAATATTTTTACGTTTTTTGTTTGTTTACTGATATTTCTCCCAAGTGAAACAGTAACATTATAAAGTTAAAGCATGCTTACCGTTAGTTTATGACTGAATACAAAATTAATCTTTCCTTGCCATTTTGAAGGAAAGAAAATGGTGATTATAAACACTTTCAGTGCCTGCATTATTGGCATATTATAGTTGAATTCTCAGGCTAAAACTTTTCTTTAATTGCAACTTTGCATGATTTCAGGCAAGGCGGAGTAACGGTTCTCTTGCATTGCACTCTACTCAATGAGATCTATCAACCTACAAAGTTTCTTGTTACCCCTTGTGGTTTCAGAGTTTCCCAGACAAAGTTCAAAGTGTAAAAATAAACAAAGGGCAATAACTCCAAAAATTAGGCAAGGCAGATTTAAAGTTCTTTTGCACTGCACTCCTACTCAATGATATCTATCAAAATTAAAGTTGATATCTCTTGTAGTTTCAGAATTATGTCCTGGACAAGAAATCTGCAACAGATTGACTGACTGGCTGTCTCCAGTATACCCCCTAAAACTTTGTTTGTCAGGGGTATAATAAATATCTAAGTATTGTAGTTTCACAAAATAATACTTAAACGTGTTTTCCTATTCAAAACATTATTATATAAGTGAGCTCCGGAGCTGGGCCAATAATGACCCAAGGAGCATGATGAATACCAATTATGTTGTGGTTCACAAAGTGATGTTACATGCAAAATATCAGATGTGTTTTTCCTCTATAAGTCTAAATAAATCAAGTGACCCCTGGGACATGGCTAAAATTGAACCCAGGGGCATAATTCATACCAGTTTTGTTAAGGTCAATAAGGCAATGCTACATGTTAAATACATGTATTTGAGTCCTAGACATTGTAGTTTTACATAATGAAACTTAAATGTATTTTCCAAAATAACGAAAGTAAAACTAAAAGGGGTATTATTGAGTAGAAGTGCAATGCAAAAGAACTTTAACTCTGCCTTGCCTAATTTTGGAGTTATTGCCCTTTCTTTATTTTACACTTTGAACTTTGTCACTCTAAAATCACAAGGGGTATTAACATGAAACTTTGAAGGTAGATAGATCTCATTGAGTAGAAGTGCAGTGCAAAAGGATTGTAACTCTTGCCTAAATTTGGAGTAATTGCCCTTTGTTTATTTTTACACTATGAACTTTGTCCAGGACATAACTCTAAAACAACAAGGGGTATTGACAAGAAACTTTTTAGATAGATAGATCTCATTGAGTAGAAGTGCAGTGCAAAAGAACAGTAACTCTGCCTTCCCTTATTTTGGAGTTATTGCCCTTAGTTTATTTTACACTTTGAACTTTGTCACTCTAAAATGACAAGGGGTATTAACAAGAAACTTTGTAGGTCGGTAGATCTCATTGAATAGAAATGTAATGCAAAAGAACCGTAGCTCTGCCTTGCCTTATTTTTGGAGTTATTGCCCTTTGTTTATTTTTACACTGAACTTTGTCCGAGACTTAACTCTAAACCATAAGGGGTGTTAACAAGAAACTTTGTAGGTAGATAGATATCATTGAGTAGAAATGCACCATAAAAGAACCATAACTCCACCTTTGGTAATTTTGGAGTTATTGCCCTTTCTTCATTTTTTACACTTTGAACTTTGTCCAGCTACAAAAGGTATCAACTTAAAACTCTAAAGGTATACAATCTTACGGAGTACAATTGCAGTGAATAAGAAATATAACCCTCTCATCCAAAATTTTGGAGTTATTGCCCTTTGTTCATTTTTATGCCCCCCTTCGAAGAAGATGGGGTATATTGTTTTGCTTATGTCGGTCTGTCTGTCTGTCGGTCCGTCAGTCTGTCCGTCGGTAGACCACATGGTTTCCGCTGATTATCTTGAAAACTATTTGTCGCAAAGTCTTCATATTTCTCATAGTGATTAACCATAAAGAGTAGATGACCCCTATTGATTTTGGGGTCGCTAGGTCAAAGGTCACAGGGGCCTTAAAGTTCAAAATTGTTTCCGCTGATTATCTTGAAAAGTATTCATCACAAAGTCTTCATATTTCACATAGTGATTGGCCATAACTAAAAGATGACCCCTATTGATTTTGGGGTCACTAAGTCAAAGGTCAAGGTCACAGGGGCCTTAAATGTGAAAATGGTTTCCGCTGATTATCTTGAAAAGTATTCATTACAAAGTCTTCATATTTACCATAGTGATTGGTCATAACTAGTAGATGACCCCTATTGCTCTTGGGGTCACTAGCTCAAAGGTCAAGGTCGCATGGGCCTTAAATGTCAAAATGGTTTCTGCTGATTAAATTGAAAAGTATTCATCGTAGTCTTCATATTTCACATAGTTATGGGCCATAACTAATAGTTAACCCCTATTGATTTTGGGGTCACTAGGTCAAAGATCAAGGTCACAGGGGCCTTAAATGTCAGAATGGTTTCCGCTGATTATCTTTAAAAGTATTAATCACAGTCTTCATATTTCACATATTGATTGCTCATAAGTGGTAGATGACCCCTATTGATTTTGGGGTCATTAGGTTAAAGGTCAAGATCACAGGGTCCTTGAATAGTAATATGATTTCCGCTTATTATCTTGGTTACCATTTATCACAAAGTCTTCATATTTCACATAGTGATTGGTCATAACTAGTAGATGACCCCTATTGATTTTGGGGTCACAAGGTCAAAGGTCACAGGGACCTTAAATGTCAGAATGGTGTCTGCTCATTATCTTGGTTACAGTTCATCGCAAAGTCTTCATATTTCACATATTGATTGGTCAAAATTAGTAGATGACCCCTATTGATTTTGGGGTCACTAGGTCAAAGGTCAAGGTCACAGGGGCCTTGCAAAGTAATATGATTTCTGCTTATTTTCTTGGTTACTATTTATCACAAGATCTAATATTTCACATATTGATTGGTCATAACTAGTAGATGACCCCTAATGATTTTGGGGTCACTAGGTCAAAGTCACAGGGAATGGTTTTAGCTCATTATCTTGAAAGATAATAATCACAGGTCTTCATATTTCACAAAGTAATGGGTCATAACCAACAGATGATCTGTATTGCTTTTGGGGTCACTAGATCAAAGGTCAAGGTCACAGGGGCCTTAAGTGTCATAATGGTTTCAGCATATTATCTTGAAGATTTTATATCACAAGTAAGCGAACCTATTGATTTTGGGGTGAGTAGGTCAAAGGTAAAGTTCACAGGGTTCTTGAATGTTAGTTTGGTTTCCGCTTATTATCTTGAAAACTATTTATCACAAAGTCTTCATATTTCTAATATTGATTGGTAATACCTATTAGATGACCCCTATTGATTTTGGGTCACTAGTTCAAAGTTCTAGGTCACAGGGGCCTTAAATATCTCATTATCTTGAAAACTATTTATCACAAAGTCTTCATTATTTTTCTTTTTTCCATAATTGAACACTTCCATGTACCCATTTATGGCAAGTTTCTATAACAAAATTACCAAAATATAAAAGGAATCAACTTGAAACTTTGTAGGTAGATAGATATCACTGAGTAGAAGTGCAGCCTCACTACCCTAATTTTGGAGTTATTGCCTTTTGTTCATTTTTCACCTTGAACTTTGTCCAGGACATAACTTGAGAACTATGAAAGTTATCAACATGAAACTATGTAGGTATATAGATCTCGCTGAGTAGAGTACAGAAATCTGAGGGAGAAAGAACGTATTACCCTGAAAAGAAGTCGTGAAAACTTCAAATCCAAACTTTAATTCATCTTGTTTATGTAGGACAAATAATTCAATAAAACGTTTGAAAAGAAATCTACAAACTACTGCATTCTCAATATGTGCAAAATTATTAACTAAAAAGCATGTTTTCTGACAAACACGTGTTGGGAGTATTCGGCACTTGTGACAATTTCTAGTTTTAATAAGCAGCAATGCTTTGTTGGCCTCTACAAAACTGGTATTAATCATGCCCCTTGGTTCAATATTGGCCCTGCCCCTAAGTCTTGTACGAAAATACATTTAAGTCTTATTTTGTTATTATTTTGATCGTGTTAAGGTTTACCTTAGAGACACTGGAATTTGGCTGACCAATATTTCTTTCCATCAAGGTACTTTTTCAGTGTGTAAAAGAAAAAATCACAGGGCCAAGGTCTGGTGAAAATTGAGGGTGTCAGGAAGCTCAACAACTTTTTCTGCTTTCAAGAATGTGAGGAACATGTATAATGGCCATCATGGGGCAAGAAGCATTGTCATACAACAGTCGGACACCATGCAGACCCATCCCTGGCCTTCTTTTGTAGAAGTATTTCCACAGTTTTTTAAAAACAGTCCCTCTGTAAACCTTGCCATTCACAGCACAGCAATTTGTATAGCAGAACCTTGGTTGGCAAAGATAATGACATACAAGACCTTTCTGACACTCATGGAATTGCTTGGTTACACATGGCCTTTTTGCGTGTTTGGTACCCTATATCTTGCCTTGGCTCATAAAAATTTACCCATGTCTCATAACCATTGACGGTGACATTTTAAGCAATGTTTTGGCTGTTTCTATGCAGAGATGTTTCTGTCCTTCTGTAAACAGATGGGGTATTAATCGTGCACTTTAAATATTTTTCATGTATTATTAATCTTTATTAGCTCACCAGAACCAAAGGTTCAGG
This sequence comes from Ruditapes philippinarum, assembly GCF_026571515.1. NCBI lineage: Eukaryota > Metazoa > Mollusca > Bivalvia > Venerida > Veneridae > Ruditapes > Ruditapes philippinarum. The sequence continues at coordinate 80,526 of NW_026866781.1, forward strand.
GTGAGCTATTAGTATCAAGGGGGGATGCTCCGGCGTCTGTCGTCATGTGTCAACAATCGTCTTCTTCTCTGGAACTGCTGGGCAGATTTACTTCAAATTTGGTCTGTAGCATCCTTGTGACAGTCACACTTGAATTTGCTCATGTCATTTCAATTGGCCCCTTTAAGGGATCAACAGAGCTAAAAATAGAAAAACCTTTAAACATCTTCTTCTACAGAACTAATGGATGAATGATCACCAAACTTTGTCTAAAGCATTCTTGGGTAGTCTTTCATCAAGTTTCTTCATATTAATTTGGTTAGCCCCTTTTAGGGGTCTCTTTGGCTAAAAATAGAAAAACCTTTAAACCTCTTCTTCTACAGAACTAATGGATGGATGATCACAAAACTTTGTCTGTAGCATTCTTGGGTAGTCTTATATCAAGTTTGCTCATATTAATTTGATTGGCCCCTTTTAGGGGTCTCTATGGCTAAAAATAGAAAAACCTTTCAACCACTTTTTCTACAGAACTAATTTAATGGATGATCACCAAACTTTGTCTGTAGCATTCTTGGGAAGTATTTTATCAAGTTTTCTCATATTACCGTAATTTGATTGGCCCCTTTTAGGGGTCACTAAAGCTAAAAATAGAAATACCTTTAAACATCTATTTCTACAGAGCTAATTGATGGATGATCACCAAACTTTTTCTGTAGCATTCTTAGGTACTCTTCTATCAAGTTTGCTCATCTTAATTTGATTAGCCTTTTTAAGGGGCCACTATAGCCAAAAATAAATAAAAACTTTTGAACATCATTTCCTAGTGAAATAATTGATAAATGATCACCAAACTTTATAGCATTATTAGGTAGTCTTTTATCAAGTTTGCTCATATTAATTTTATTGGCCCTGTTTAAGCTAAAGCTTAAATGCCCCAGGTCATGGCGTTTCTTCAAATTATTGTTTAAACATATTCTATGCTCAAATCTAATATAAGAAAATATTGACAATGGGTAATTTCCAACATTGAAAAGCAGTTGTTTCTGATAAGCGACTCAGGGCCATCATGGCCCTCTTGTTCTTTTCTTTTTTTTGCATTCATTATGCAAGATATTGACACTGATAAACAGTCGTACTGAAAATTGTTTGTCCTTTAGTCTTTTCAAGTCATATCAATTATATTTATCTTACAGACCTTTGATTTATGTAATAAATAACCTTCTAATAGATGGTCTCCAATCAACTCTTTGGAGATTCAAAATTGTTCTTGCCCAGGGGCTCTGATTGAGTATCAAAGAATAATTAAGATAAAACATGTTTCAGACAAGTTCTTCTTTAATTGAAAGATTACTTTTGATTACTCAAATTAGTTTGTATTCAGGCTTTTAAGATATTGCCCTGCCTTTTTCCTCATCAATGGCTGATTACTGATGCAGCGCTGATAAAAGCTGGAAGAATTTCCCATTTACCCTGTCATCTTAAATAAATAATAAGTAGGTAACACATGCTAAATTTTCATAAATATTGAAGTACAATAAACCTATCAAGTTGACATTGTTTTGTTGAAAATTAGGTCATATCACCTTAAATATTTCACTAAAAAGTAGGACGCAAATATAACATGCAAATATAACACTCATTCTAGTACAACACATAAAGTTTAAGAAAAAAATCATGTTGAATAGATAAGCTTTAAATATTATGTTACAAGTGTATAAATGGGCACAGCTTATTTTTAGGTCAAACCAAAATTGGATTTTAAATCCATGAATGATTCACAAGCACAAGTTTACATGAACCATTAACATCAACAAGTTTTATTTTATAGTTTAAAGAGGATGGATTTGTTTGATGTTTATAGTTTGTCATGGCAATTGTTTGCTCTTCTTATTACACTGTTGGCAATGTAAGTATTTATCTTTGTTTATCTTATTTATGATAATTATTTTTATAAATGAAACATTTACAGTGAAAATTGTATAGATTGAAAAAATATACATGTAAATTGAGTTAATCAAGTTAAGACAGCCTAGATCTTGTAACAGCCTATAACTTTAGATATATACATGACTGTATATCATTGTATTTATTTTTCAGTTTTCTGTACCGACACTATACAATATTGAAGAGATATGGTATACCAGGTCCGACACCATGGCCTATCATCGGAAATCTTCATGAACAAGTTTACAGGGTATCATTTTATTCTAGTGTATTTATGTACTGGATTTGAACTATCACTTGTTTATGCATGACTTGTACAAGGTATTTAAATATCGTAATAAAGAGTTTGCATGCTCAGATTTCATTCAATTGATCCCGTCATATACTGGTAACATATTTACTGATAATGTTACAATATTAAAGACGTTTTCAAGAGTTTTCATATGGACATATAGGCAAAATTAAAACTGTTCAATAGAATTTCTTTAAACTTAGCATGTTGAACTCCCAAAAACGTCTTTAAAGGGACTGACCACTTAGGTTTGTTTGTTTTTTTTAATATTTCCAGATATATGTTTCTTTTGATATATGTCTAGACTTAATAATTTGTCTGCAAAATTTAATATCATTCGCTGACTCTGTTTTTCCAGAATAATTTTTCTAACATTGCAACACTTTTCACTCAAACGGGCACAAAAATATGATTTTTAATTTATTTTTGAAAAAAAAAATGTTTTCAGGATAATTATTGTAAGTTAATATCTTAAAAAGTCCTGCATTGATTTTGTTTTACTAATAAACACTGAGAATGGTTGATCATGTGCATTGTGTCTGACAGATTTTGTTTGATATTCTGTATTTTTCCTATGTTACAAGGGAATTCATGTCACAGATGAAGAATGGTCAAAGAAATATGGCAAAGTATTCGGGTAAGTTTTTAATTACCCTGCAGTATTCATGCACTTGTTTAGTTGTGAATATGAATTAAGGAGATTTCACTTTTTATGTACCAGAATATGTTCTAAAATCAGGCACCTAGGTCAGGACAACATAAACAAAGATGGAGGTTAACCAGTATATATAAAGATTGCATGATTTTTTTACTGTCAATTGATGTTAAAACTTGAATCTCAAAACAATGACCAATTTAGTGTCAAATTTTAATATTTTGCATGCTTGGCCCGAATGAACCAGTTCTGTTCATTGACAGAAGTGATAAGCGCAAGTTACCGTCCATAACCAGCTTAAGCAGAATTCAACTTTCAAACATGAATATGGCGAAAACTGTTTTTGATAGTTTTATTAGCTCGACTATTCGAAGAATATGAGAGCTATTGTAGTCGCCCCGGCGTCGGCGTCGGCGTCAGCGTCCGCGTCGGCGTCTGCGTTGGTTAAAGTTTTTTGTAAATTCAAATATCTCAATTATTACTTGAGATATTCAATTCAAACTTACAATACTTATTTATAGTAACAAAGTACATCAGATTGACAAGTTGGATAACTCTGCCTACAATATTGACAGAATTATGCCCCTTTTTAACTTAGAAATTTTGGTTAAAGTTTTTTGTAAAGTCAAATATCTCAATTATTGCTTGAGATATTCAATTGAAACTTACAATACTTATTTATAGTAACAATGTACATCAGATTGACAAGTTGGATAACTCTGCCTACAATATTGACAGAATTATGCCCCTTTTTAACTTAGAAATTTTGGTTAAAGTTTTTTGTAAAGTCAAATATCTCAATTATTGCTTGAGATATTCAATTGAAACTTACAATACTTATTTATAGTAACAAGGTACATCAGATTGACAAGTTGGATAACTCTGCCTACAATATTGACAGAATTATGCCCCTTTTTAACTTAGAAATTTTGGTTAAAGTTTTTTGTAAAGTCAAATATCTCAATTATTGCTTGAGATATTCAATTGAAACTTACAATACTTATTTATAGTAACAAGGTACATCGGATTGACAAGTTGGATAACTCTGCCTACAATATTGACAGAATTATGCCCCTTTGGAACTTAGAAATTTTGGTTAAAGTTTTTTTGTAAAGTCAAATATCTCAATTATTGCTTGAGATATTCAATTGAAATTTAAAATACCTTTTTTATAGTAGCAATGTACATCAGTTTGCAAAATTGCATAACTCTGCCTGCAATATTTGCAGAATTATTTGCCCCTTTGAAACTTAGAAATTTTGGTTAAAGGTCTTCAAAGATATTTACTTGAAACTTTACACATGCACTTAGGGTCATTATAAATTGGAGGGTCATAATTGTATGTCACTGACCAAGTTCCATAACTCTGTCTTGCATTAAGGCTGATTCATATCCCCTTTTCTACTTAGTGTCTTGGTTAATGTTTACATGCAAGTTTTACATATCTCAATAAATATTAAAGATATTTATTTAAAACTTCACATATGCATTTAGGGTCATAATTGTAGGTCACTGACAAAGATCCATAATTCTATCTTTCATTTAGGCTGATTTTTCTCCCCTTTTTCAACTTAGAAATTCATGGTAAAGTTTTGCTTGTAAGCTGTTATCTCAATAACTACTGAAGGGTTTGTGCCTTTTTTTGGGACAATTTTATGCATTCATAATAATAAAGCAGTGATTTACTTGATAAAACATCTTAATAACAAGCTATTGTACCTTTTCTGTCAAATTTATGTATTCATAGGTAATTAGTATTATTATACTCAATAAAACACCCTTGTGACATTACCTTCCAAATAGTCAAGCCAATACTGTATAATTAGACTCTCTCTAAGGCCTATAACATGAATTTATAAAAAAAAATAGCCCTTTTGTGAACTTGAAAAATTTAACAGTATCAAGGCTCTTTTACTATCAAGCACTTAGAATAGTCGAGCATGCTGTCCTTCCGACAGCTCTTGTTTATGTTTATGCATTTTGTGTAGCCTTTTCACTAGTCAAACTAATTGTACTACGCAATGAGATATTGAGTTAATAATACATTAATCAAATGATGTGAAATTCAGCAGAATTTCTGAAACAATGTCATATTCTGTGGTTTTATAATGAGTAATTGTTACTTTGTAGACAACTATATACATGTTTACAATAGTTTTATGAAAAAATAACAATGGCACAAGTGTGTAATATGACCACAATTTTAATGCTATTTAGAACTATTGCACTTCTTCATGAATGTATGTATTTACTGGAAGTCTGTTTTAACATAGTGTTACATATTTTAGCATCTTTTTGATCTATCAATTATTAATTTTTCAAGAATAAGAAATTAAATGGTGTTTTGATGTGTTGTTCCCCCTCCCAATCTTTTAATATAAATTTATAATTAATGATAACATTATTATATTATAGAAATTGATTAAAAGCTTTTATAATTATGCAAAGTGTATTTTAAATAATTTTAATTATATTTTATCATGGCAGATATTTCAATGGGTATAATCCAGTTATAGCTGTAACAGATCCTGATATAATCAAGGCAGTACTAATCAAAGACTTCCAAAACTTTACAGATAGACCAGTAAGTTAATATTATAGCTATACCTGTGTATATAGTCCAGTTGGTAGCATAACATTTACAGTCATACCTGTATAACCAGACCAGTATGTAACATAACAGTTACATACTTCACCATATATTCTGTATTTAGTCTTTATTTGAAGATGTTAAATCACTGGTTTTAGCTCACCTGTCACAAAGTGACAGGGTGAGCTTTTGTGATCGCTTTTCGTCTGGCCGTCCGGCGTCCGTAAACTTTTACTTTAAATGACATCTCCTCATAAACCACTAAGCCAATTTAATCCAAACGTCACAGGAATGTTCCTTTGGTGGTCACCTTTGAAAATTGTTCAAAGAATTTAATTCCATGCAGAACTCTGGTTGCCATGGCAACCAATAGAAAAAACTTAAAATTTCTTCTTCTGAAAAACCCAAAGAGCTAGAAAATATCTTCTTCTGAAAAACCCAAAGAGCTAGAGCTTAGATATTTGGCATGTAACATCTTCTAGTGAGTGTCTACCAAGTTTGTTCAAATAAAAGCCCGGGTCAAAATATTTATTTTTTTAAGTGCACTAAAATATAAGCATTATTTTTCAGCACAATGGTAACCTCCCGAAGTTGATGTTAGATGGACTATTCTTCATGAAAGGACAAACATGGAAGAAAACTAGAAACATCATTACACCCACCTTCAGTGCAGGAAAGCTAAAAAATGTATCAGTGTTAAATTTTTTCTTGATAAATGAAGTAATTTACAGTGTACAAGCCTATAACTGAATGGTTTAGTTAACTTATAAATTATTCATTTACTTGTACCTCCATGATTTCCAATTCTTCCAATCCTCAAGGCATAATTATTTCACTTACAAGAATGCATATAGAGACACTTAGTCACTCACCCTCTGTAAGCTTAGGGACATAGCATCATTTTATTATGTTCTATGTCTCTGTATTTAAACTATTTGATGAGCAAGAGTTTCCCTGTCAGTGTGCATGACCACTCTGGTAAGAATGACCCCAGTTACTCAAACTTAAATGATGAAAAGATCTTGAATGTTTTTAACACTGTAACTGTGATTTAAACTAAAATCTTATCAGCATAACAGAATTCAGATGTCAGGTATCTCTGCAGTTACTCTTCATGCCAAAAAGTCTTACTGAAATATTGGAGTGCTTCAAAATTAGAAATGTATACAAAATTATGTTTGTAAAGGAAACAGATGATAGACAGATAAATGAACAGATTGCCTGATTTCATAAATCCTCTTACATACATTTATTTACTGGTTTTAGTATTTTTTTCTCCTCAGCTTGTGCCCATTATCAACAAATGTGCTGAAACTTGCATCAATAAATTAGAAAAAGAGATTGGAAAAGATGTGACTGTTAGAAGGTAAGACTTTACTTACCTACTAGAATTAAGACGGTGAGGCAGTAGGTATGAAATGCAGATAGGGTATTGTATTGGTTCAAGATTGTTGCAACTTGTTAAAATTGATTAATTTGATAGTTTTATGAAGAGAAATAATAATGATGTCTGTATTGCTACAGTCATGTTGTCATTTCCATTGCTGTTGATGACCTGAAACTTTAACAATCACCATTATTTTTTTATTTCTGAATGAATTGACTTTATACTTGGCCACAACAACCTATTTTGCTATAATTGGCTATAACTTTGTTATTTATTAAATGGATTGTCTTCATATTTGAGCAGAATTACCCTAAGGACAATGTGTCAATGAAGATCAGACTTAAAGTCACTCAATTTGACCTTGACTTATAAATAACCTTGACCTTTAAGGTCAAATTAATGTAATTTCACAGTTTTTGGCTATGATTGGCTATAACTTACTAAAACCTGTATATGACCTTGACAATATTCTCCGTCTGATGTATTTGACATTAGAAATAAGAAAAAGTTGAGTGTGGTCCCCACTATGCGGTGCTCTTGTTATGTGAAATTATTGATTTCTGCAGAAAAACTTTTGAAGGATTTCAATGATTGAGTTTATATTTAGCATGTTAGTATGTTTTATCATAATGTTCAATTATCTTCTATTACTAATATGTTAACTTGCTACCTAGAAAAAATTTAGACTGTATACTTATTTTCTTTTACATTTAATGGGAATGTCATAATCTGAGCCATTGACAATAATTTGTAGATTATTGAAGCATACCTTTAACTTGGATTATGATAGGTGCATTAACAACTGGTATTTAGAAATAAAAACTATAATACATAAACTAGGATAACTAGACAATTTCAAGCAGAAAATAATGATCAATATAGAAACTGCTCATTCAAAATTCAGAGAACTTTATTTCAACTCATGGTTAAACAGTATCAAAAATGTCTCAAAATACGACTGTATATCTCTTTTAAAGATAAATTCACCCCTCGCCAATATGTTAAAATAAACTTATCAAAAAAAAACAAGAGATCTCTACTTCAGATGTGGAATCATACCTGTCTGCTTTAAAATTGCGTGCAAACCTGAAACAGGGACTTTGTACCTTCTGTGATTTATAAGAAATTGAGGACGAAAAACATTTCCTTTTAGTGTGTCCTTTCTATGGCCATATATAAAATGACTGTTTTCGTGATTTAAACCTTGAGCTTAATAAATCAAAAATGAATTTATAAAGTTAATGAACAATTTAATGAACAATTTCCCCAAGAAAAGTAGGAAATACTTTGTAAAGGTGTACTTTAAAAGGCGAAACTCTATTTACAGTAATACAAAGTACATTATATTATATATTTGAAAGTTTGTGCACAACCAATGACATTGTATGACATTTCTTCTAAGTTATAAATATGTGTTATAAGCAATATTTCTTTCCTTTAAATATGTGTTAAAAATTTTGTTGAACTATGTGAACTATTGAAACACTTCTAATTTAAAAGTGATCGAAAGACACATTGTGTTTGGCTTTATATTAATGTGTTATTTATGTTATTTTTATAACATGTACACATGTCATTATAATAAAAGATTTACTTACTTATATTGCTTCACCTCAGCGGAGCTCTTGTTTCTTTTTTTACTTCAGTGCTCATAGCGTTAAAAACATTTACGTCACATTGAATGTTATTATATAGTGATAAATGAGTGATAATGTATGAATGCTCTATTTTTTACAGTTGGTTTGTATGTTTTACAATGGATGCTATTGCATCTACAGCCTTTGGTATAGAAATAGATTCCCAGAAACAACATGATGATCCATTTGTTAGAAACCTGGAGAAAATCTTTAAGCTCACCCAGTGGAAAAGGATTCCTATATTTCTATCAGGTATATTTCCTTGATTGCAATTATGCATTTTCATTGATTATCTGAGTGAAAAATTTAAAAAAAAGAACATTAATGATTTTCAGTTATTGATATTGGTGAATAGCTCTGTAACTCTAAACTAAGTTGTTCCCATAATGTTCCGTCATTCCAAATTCTGAAAGACTACATACTGAATTAAACTTTGGCCATAATATTTTCAGTTAGTCAAACTTGTACACAACATTCTTCTAAATAGAAATATTATAATGAGCTTGATCTTTTAAATGACAGTTACACTATTCAAGAAATATCACTATTTCAGCTGATGATGCATTATTAATAATTTTGGATAGGGGTATTTGGAACATTTTTGTGTTGCCTGAAAAATCATGTTTTGGCCTGTTAATGATTGATGTGTCTCCTGATTCACAGTAGCTACAACATGCAATTGGCTATAGCTTATCTCGAGGTGACACATGATCACTGATTGCTCTTGTTTTAATTAATTTGCACATTGTTCTGTTTATACTCCTGTTTAGAGTAAATTATAATGCTCCAACATGAGGAGCTCTGGTTTTGGACTGAGATATTATTTTGAAAAAATCATCACATTGTGTATATACCTTGCACATGTATAAATATATAAATATAATTTGTATTTTGTTATTTTATATTTGAAGCTATGATACCACCTCTAGGAAAATGGCTGTATAAGATAGGGATCACCACATGGCCTACAGAATGTGTCAACTTTTATAATGATATAGGACAGGCCTTGATTGATGAAAGAAGGAAAAATAAAATGGTATATTGTTATGTATATAGCAAATGGTATATTGTTATGTATATAGCAAATGGTATATTGTTATGTATATAGCAAATGGTATATTGTTATGTATATAGCAAATGGTATATTGTTATGTATATAGCAAATGGTATATTGTTATGTATATAGCAAATGGTATATTGTTATGTATATAGCAAATGGTATATTGTTATGTATATAGCAAATGGTATATTGTTATGTATATAGCAAATTGTATATTGTTATGTATATAGCAAATGGTATATTGTTATGTATATAGCAAATGGTATATTGTTATGTATATAGCAAATGGTATATTGTTATGTATAAAGGCTTTTTAGACCAGTTGCCAAATAAATCTACTGTGAGCCTATATGTAAACTTGCCCAGATTTTGTGTTTGCTTATTTCATTATGTTTACACTGATTTTAACCAGGCTCATCTGGCTCTATTTTTGTGCCTTAGACATGGTACTAAGAAAACTATAGTATCAAGTATAATAAATAACATAAACAACAATTATTGTGAATGGTACTGAAAAATATTTGTTTTGTTTGGTACATTTTGATAAAATACTCAAAGCTTTAAGTCATTATGATTCATATTAGAGAAACATTGATATCTCATATTTTCATTTTCTAAACCATGGGGTATTTCACTTGTGTAAAACAGACATGCTTCTCTTTTCTTAAGTGGTAAATTTTTTGCAAATTTTGATTATAAAGGACAGAGTGGACTTCATACAAATGTTGATGGATGCAGATTTTGATAATACAAGAGAGGGGTACATCAAAAATGAGACTACAATGTCCAATGGTGCTTCTAGTGGTCATCATGTACATAATCTAGAAAGTATGACCTTATTATTACAAGTGTTAGTAGATATTGTTGCTAGGCAACAATAAAATCAGTATTTAATGATGTGGATTGTAATGTATTTATGTTATGTACATTTTATAAGTTGAATTTGAACTTTGAGCAACTTAAATTTATCACTTTAAAATCTGCTGTTGGTAACAGATAGAGAAACACAATTGTAAACCAAGTAGGACTTGAATTCACAGTCACACACTCCCTACTTTATTTTACATATGCTCATCCCAATGATAATTATAAGTTGCCCCATTTGACCTTCCTTATTCTCCTTACATCTTTCCTCCTTTCTCATACATGTGGAAAATCCCACTTTTTGGGCGGAGACTCCCACTTTCTGCAGCCATATTTTCAAAGATTTTTCTTAAAATAAGGGTATTTTCACAAATCAAAGAAATCTTCCTATTTTGATGTCAGAACTTCCTTCTTTGTTTAATGCAAATTCCAAAATCTCCCTCTTTTTGAAGAAAAATGTCCCACTTGATCATCAAAAAAAAAGTTACATGTATGCTTTCTCAAAGTTTAGGTATTGTGATCACTCACCATGTGGTGTCTATCCTTCCATACTTCACTTTAAACAACATCTCCTTCCATAACTTAAAAGAAGGGTTTCTTATGTGATCCTTTTGCAAACATGCCCTACAGACCTCAGGTTTCTATGCCAACCAGAAGTGAAAACTGGAAAAAAAGACTGCTTGTCAAATAAATTTAAATATTGTTCCATAGGAAACATTGTGGAACATTTTATCAAAATTAATTAAATTCTAGTTTTCTTAAAGATATGTTGTCTTTGATCCTATATGTCTTCAGGAAAATGTTTGAAAATCTCTTGTAAAAAATCTGTTTGATCAATATAACTTCTTAAAATGAGTAACTCATAATTCTACAAAGCACACTAGTAATTCGTAGTACCACCCCCTAAAGTAGGACCAAATACGAGGGCTGTCCGGAAAGTTCGTAGACAAGGCTATAAAATTATCATAATCAGTTTTATCAATATGAAGATTAAATATTTTGCTAAAGTATTTATCTGCTACATATTTCTAAATTCAAAAACATGATAAAAGAAATATTCGCAAAGCGTCAATCACCATGGCAACATGATCAACGAATCACGGAGCACTTTGATTTTGTGACGATTGCTACTCGAATAATAAGTTGCTAGAAAGTGTAATTTTAACACAAAATCTCGTTTTAAATTTGTGACATCAAAGGATACAATTCCATGATATTTAGTGGAAATATTGATGCCGTAAATCAAATAAACAGCTTGTTAATGACAGTTTTATGCAATGAAGTAACATAAATTTTGTGTTGCAAAAAAGACGTCAAATTCAAGGACGGAGCAACGTAATGTTATTTATCTTCATAGCAACGCTAATATGGCACCAACTGAAAGTTTAATCTTTACTTTAAAAACAAAATCAACCTTATATTGTTAAAGACAACTTGTGTTTAAATGTCAAACAAGATTAAGAAGTGGTGATGACAATATCATATAAGAAACACTCCAGATGCTAAAAGTAGCATGGCCGAAATATCGAGGATTGCGTTACAACAATCTTTGAAAAAGATAGTCATCTCACACACTGTATGGGAACCAGTGACTTCTTTATTTTTAAATAAATGTAGTATATGAAATTCATAGAGTAATAGCAAAGGAATATAACATGTATTAAGTTTACGCCAGACATGTACCATGGCTGTTGAAATCGGAAGAAATTGATTAGTGGGTAAACGTGACTTTCATTTGACGCCGTTGACGTTGTCAAAGTGCTCCATGACGATGTATATATGTTGTATGTAACTACTGTTAGAATACAAACGTAAGTCACAGTTCAGTAATTTTTGATAAATGTCTTCGCTAGATATGTATACTTTTGCTGACAAAAGTTAAACAAGGTATGTATTGTTAAAGAATAAAAAATCAAGAAGTATATGGACTTTCCGGACATCCCTCGTAGCTAGAAAACTGAATTTAAAAAATTCCAATCTTTGTTTCTATGCTCATATGATCAACCCCTCTATTCTATTTAGACCACCATTTTCATAAAACATGAAAGTCGTTGACATGTCACTTTTCAATATGTTTATAAAAAAAAACATTTGAACATTTAACACAAATTATTCTCGGGTGACCGTCTCCCAAGATTCTTAAAATAATTTTGATTCCTGAACAAACATCCCCATTACAGGGTGAGGTTGTTTTCCCCTATATGTTTATCTATACAAAGAAAACAATTTTATAACATATCTTTCTATCAAATCCAGATGATTTATGGTCTCATGAAAAATGTATGTAATGTTATAACATTGATTTTGATATATAGGGTTGACTGATGATGAAATAAAAGGTCAGGCGTTTGTATTCTTTCTTGCTGGGTTTGAGACAACAGCTAGTCTACTACGTTACTCAGCTTATATCCTGGCATTTCATCCTGAACTAGATTCACAACTTTATGATGAGATACAGAAATATATTGGGCAGGTAGGTTAACTTTAATAAAACTAATATTATAATAATAATAAAGATAAGGCACTTGTATTTTCATGTTGCTGCATATGAATATAGAGTATTGCCTTTACACATTTTTCAGTTGCTTTAATTTATGCATTTCATTTTAGATTGATTGATTTTCGGAAAGAATACAAAAACATACAAGCTTTTGGAAAGAAATACAAAAACATACGAGATAAAAGCTCCACAGTGATTTTTTATGCAGGCAGCCATAGACCTGCCCTTGTTTTTTTCTAAGCAACTATATATACGATTTTACTACAGTTAACATGTTGCTATGACAATGATTTGACAGTGTTGTTATAAATTGTAGGATGATCCAGACTATGACAGTATAAGTGATTTAAAGTTCATGGATCAGTTTATTTACGAGGTCCTCAGATTTTACCCTCCAGTTCCAAGGTAACATATGTATGATATATTCATAATAATTTACAAATAAATCTAATGAAGCATGAAGAACTGTTATTCTGTTATACCCATGTATTGGACGTGAAAAATTTTACCCTGTTATATATTTGTATTGAACGTGCCCATCATAGAACTTGGAAATGTATATAAATTCACTTACTTCCATAATTTAACACTTACCTAGTGCCAGCCGTTGTTGAATTCCCTCAACCAATGCAGACCAAAGTCAGCCAGCATGCATGTGTTACCTGATCATAATCTGCATTAATTGCTATTCTGTTAGTAAATATTTTGAAATTTTCCTTGAAAAATATGAGTGTCCAGATTAAAAGATGGAGTAGTACATTTAAGATATTTAGTACGGTAGGGTTTATAGATTTTAATGTCAATTTTAAGCAGACATTAGAATAAAAGGCTAACATATCTCTGTGCTAGTGGAATACAAAAAAATGTACATTGTAGTTAAACATTATAACAACTACTAGTAGTTGTCAGGGTTAAATAAATTGAATTACTCCGGAAGTGTGTTGACCTAAACTATTCTAACACATGTCCAGTAGGCAGAGTAACAAAAATAGTATAAAGTTATGATTGTTTCTTAAGGCTATATTTGAGATGGTGATAAAGGATTTAAGTAAAATAACATTGCCTTCGCTCAGATTTATGTAGATTAATATTAAAGGAACTCCACTGTGGTCCAAAACCTGAAAACCTGAAAGTTAAATTTTTTACATAAGTTAACCAGGGCACTTACAACAGAAAGATCTGCTAAAGATAATTAAGAATTAAACTCAGAAATAAATTGAAATTCATATTTTTGTGCTATACTTAGCCCAATATGAGTGAAAAGCAATAATAATTTGCTATGTTTTCAACTTTTGGTCATTTTTCACAAATAGACTAACTATTTTGGAGAAAAGGAGTGAGCAAATGATCTGATATTTTGCACAGAAGTTACTGGTCTATACCTGCTTCAAACATTTTTAACATTATTTTATCCTTTTTTTATACAACGTATTTTAAGTTTTTTTGCGATTTTGGCGGGCAGACATGGAGGGATTTGACATTAATGGAAGATCGATAGATGTCAAAAAACCTCATAGGAGTCCTTTTTATACTACACCTGTAAAGGACATAAAGAAAAGGCCATACTATCATATGCTTATCCATGTATTGACAGGTTAACAAGGAAGGCTCATGAAGAGATAACAGTTGGAGGAATAACAATACCTAAAGGTACATCAATACAAATACCTGTGTGGAACGTTCATCATAGTGAGGAAAATTACCCCGAACCAGAGGCTTTTAAACCTGACAGGTATCTGTATCTTACAATCATTACAAAATCTTTACTATCTTCATTCTGTTCAATTTTTGCTGTTATGGTTTAGAATTGGGATATCATTCTACTTTGGTGTTGCTTATGCTTTGAATGATGCAGATGCCCACTTAAAGTCACCTTTAGTGGCCATGATTAAATATTTTAAGATATTTAGCAGCTATTGAATTTTATCAATCAAACATCCAAACTTTTCTCCATCAGTAAAGCATCAATATTCTTACTACAGTAAATCTATAAAAGTAGTCAAACAAAAATGAATGTATTCGTGGGACTTCATAAAGAGCTAACAACATGGGTATTTATTTTTTCATTATATGATATTTCTTGATGCATAGTTTTGTATTTTAGATTTGCTCAGGGAAAGAAAGGGGCTACAGAAAAGATCACGTTTTTACCATTTGGTACAGGGCCGAGAAATTGTATTGGAATGAGACTAGCACTTGTTGAGGCCAAGATTGCTCTTGTTTATATGTTAAGGAAAATTAGATTTGTCAAATGTGAAAAAACACAGGTATTGATTTGTTATGTTACAATATATACAGCAAAAACTTAATTCTAGGTATAAGCTGATCAACTAACACTGTTTTTAATTAAAGATCGGATGATACTAGAAACAAAGGACTCTTATACATAAATGTAATAAATTTATTACAAAAAATTAGGGTCTTCAAATAGAAAGACCCTACAAAAAGTGCAAAAAATTTATAATTTGTTTATTTGTATGTCAAGTCATGCCGGAATAAAAACTAAAAAGACAACATGAGTATAGAAAAAAGATCAATCTGTTTATAGTTGTTATGGTTCACTGTATTTTGATTTCTTTCATTTAGGTGAACAAAATCTAGAAAAAAATCAAGATATTAGCTGTGACTATCCATTCTCTTTGTTCAAAAGTTCAGTGTACATTGTATCCACAAAATACTATACCAGTATATAGTTTGTATCAGGAATGTCAGTTACAAATAATGCTAACATATGACAAGCTTGCTATATGCAGGGGTTTGCATTTAGCTGACAGTCAATTTTAGCACTTATTTATATGGAAGTTCCAAGTTAGAATATTGCATTAATCACAAATATTCTTATGCCCTGAAGGGTTAAAGTTATTTAATTGTCCTTCTGTCTGTCTGTTTTTTGTCTTGCCAATAACTTTTATTTTGTAATTATTTTGCAATTTTTTTTTATATGTGTAAAAAATTGTGACAATATGTTGCATGGAAGACCCAGATATGTAGGTCAAAGGTCTCTATTGATAAAAATTACATGATTTTATTACAGAATCCACCATTGAATCTGCGACATTTCACTTTACTGAGTCCAAAAACACCCATCCAGGTGAGGATAGAGGCAAGGTTATCATAACAACACCGGCCAAGTTTGAAATGTGATAACAGTTTTAATGAGATAGTCTATAGAAGAGATCTTCTAACCAGAGAACATAAACAGTTCATTATTATCTCATTGTTCTATTTATATAGAAATGTATATAAACTTCGAGCTCCACATCAGTTATGTCAATATTATAATATAACATTTTATTTGGTTGGGCATAGGAAATATATTGGACATAAATTTTATTGTACTTTGTTTAATTTTTTAAATTCATCAGTTCATTAAATGAACTTTTTCGAAAGTTATTCTAAAGAAGATAATTCTTGGGAATGTAGCTATCCTTAAACTTGTAGAATGAAAAACTTAATTTCTTGTTGTTGCATTGTGCATATAAAAAGAGTATAATTAGAGCATTAAAGATCCAATAATTGTTTTCTTTCTTTTTTATAGCATATGTGTCAAGAACTGTTAACTTTGTGTAGGTTTCTGTTAAAGTGTGGTTGTATAATTGTATTATATAATGATTTATGTTGTTTAGCTATATGTTGTTCTATAAGTCTCGAGCTACCAGTTTCCCGATCACTGTGCTCTGGTGAGATTCAAGGCTTGATGGTTGTTTAAAATAAATTTGTTTTTTGACAACACCCCCTCAACTTGACAAGAATGATGGTTAGGTTTCCTTCCACAAAAGTTATGTAAATGTTTCCATTTAGTCTAATGCACAAGAAGGTCTCAGAAGCTAAAAATAACATAAAAAATGAAATCTTCTTCTCCAAAACTGTTATAACGAGAGCTTAGATCTTTGGCATGTATGTGACCTTGTGGTCCTCTTCTTATCATGGCCAGTCCCAAAATTGTCCCATAACCAATCATCCACTTTAGAAAAGTTAGTTTTGAAATAAAAAAGAAAACTTGCAGATTACAAAACGTTCCATTCCCTAATCAAATGTTGTTAAGTCTAGCAATTTTCTGCTTAATAAAAACATAAACCTTGACTGTTAAATGTAAGTTCTGGCACTTTCATTCTCTAAATGCAACTTGAGGAGATATTCGCACCATATCCACTTAAAGGTTGCAGGATCGAACAATTATGACATGGAATTAATTCGAATGAATTACCTTTTTAATTTACATCAAAAGAAACTGTCGCAGGATTTTGCCTTAAAACTAAGACTGTTTCAATTAAGATCACATTTTACTTATACTGATTGTGCTTCACTAAGTAATACATTCTATGGTGAACACTTGTATACATGTGTATATTGGAATTTCAAATAATGCATTTTTGTGCACATCTTAAAATTTTAACCTATGGAAAAGTCTCAATTTATAACCACTTCATCCTTTATGATATTGGGACAACTTGTGGCCCTCTTGTGTTTTGGCCAAAGCAGGCACTAACTCTTATTCATAACGTGGAAGGCTTACTAATAGATATTAAGAATGTGGCATTGTCTGGTGTACTTCAATCAAGTTTATAAAGAGTGTGTCCTTCAGGATCATTCACTCTGCCGCAGTTGTTAATTGCTTTTATATAGATTTTTAAATTAAAAAATCTTCAAAATATCTAAAGAGTTTAAAAAATGCCACAATCCTTGATATTTGTGTTGACATTTTGAGTAGACCTTTTCCAAGTTCGAAGAAATCATTGTTTTGGATCAAAACTGACTCATTCTTAAATTCACCTGGTTTTCTAAAAATAAATTTCTTAGAACTCAATTGGTGTCATCTTGGCTAAAATAAAATTGCTTTGCGTTTCAACAAGTAATCTCTATGCATTGACTAACATTGAAGTTATTTAGGAGTAAGCTTTGAGCATAGATATATGACACAGACTTTAACGTCTGACTCATTGTCTCAATGTATAATAAGACTTCTCTACTTTTCTTTACAATGCATTCACTTGCTTCAGCACAAGATGGGGGAAGTTGGAATCTTTTTTCAAATGAGCTAAGTAATTGGCTATCAAAGTAAGCAGTTATGAAATTTTATAAATTTGTTCTAACAAAATTCTGATAAGTTAAATGTTTTTATATAGATGCTAACACTCATTTATACATGAGTCATCATTTTTCATGTGGGTGTCCGGTATATTATCTACAACATGTATTTTATATTAAAGTGTTTTTATAATATGAATTGGTTATTCAAGATTAAATCGTGTTTGTTTCATACAAATGTGATGATTAGACTAAAATTTCTTAGTTGATAAGGTAATTAAAGAAAAACACAATCAAAATATAAGTGATCTGATGCTTTAGACCAGCCAGTGTTTGGTTCATATGGCAATTAAGAAATTAAACTTACATTAAAGAATTTAATTCAACGCTGGGCAAAATTTTATTATTTTATAATGGTTGTATATTGCCCACAGAAGTTTAATGGTTACTTGCATGGTTAACTACATTTATAATATCCCACTTGCTTTTACAACGGTATTATTGTTAATGTTTACAAATTTAAATTAAGCAAAGCAACATGCCATTGTTTCGGAGCAATGCAGAAACTCCAATCGATCACAAAACATAAAGTAAATGTTATCAACCATTAACCATTAAAACACCTGTCATAAGCAGACTACAGGCTACTCACAAGAGAAAAGTTCATTAAAACTGTGATGTCAAACTTGTACTAAGACGGTGGTAGAGTCGTATAAAGGTAGGTTAACAAGAAGTTAGGATAATTGAAATGATAAAACATTGACGTATTTCAATAAGTTTAACTGATAAGTCATTAACCTGATTGTAGCTCTAGTTACTGTCAGTACTGAACATTAATTGAAGCATTATATATATATTTAAAATAAACATTAAGAACGACCAAAACGGCAATATTGAAAATGTTGCAGGCTCCGTTTGATCGATTATGTGGTATTGTGCTACCTTAGGTATGATGTATTTGATGTTGGTTCATTTCTTATCGATGCTATACTGTTTTATCATGTATTGGATATGTTACAGTGTTATTACATAGTACTGAAATAAATCTATCTATCCTAATGATGACTCGAGGATTATCTTTGATTAAAATGTACGTGGCAACTCAATGCATTAGTTGTTTGCCTTTGACCTCAGTGTGACCATGACCGAGTTCGTTCGCTTTACACTGTGTCCAGTCATAATCCTTATACATGTTGAAGAATTGTCTCGCATAAAGCTGGAAGGTGTCCTGACCAATCCTATTACGATTCCATTTTCTTAAAGCATATTCGTGGAATTGATACCACCTCCCCCGAAGAAGACTTAAAGTTACTTGAAGCTTCTTGGTGTGTAAAATAAGAGGGCCAATATGGCCCTAGATCGCTCCCCTGACCCATCAACCACATCCGAGCAATGTCTTAGACAAGCATCCTGACCAAGTTTGATGACAATGGAGTAACAAATGTGACCTCTAGTGTGTTAACAAGGATTTTCCATATTTGGGCAGTGTGACCTAGCTTTTGAACCCAGGTGACCCATTTTCAAAGTTGACATAGAAATCATCAAAACAAACTTGCAGACCAATTTCCAGGATATTTGGATAACAACAGTAGCCACTAGAAAATTAGTTTACAAGATTTCTAAGCTCCTGTGACCTAGTTTTTCATCAGAGACACCCATATTCGAATTCCTCCAAGCAATTAACTAGACAAGCATCCTGACCAAGTTTGATGAGAATTGTTTGTTTGTTTGAGTTTTATGTCACACCGACACATTAAGGTCATATGGCGACGTTCCAGCTTTACTGGTGGAGGAAGACCTCAGGGGCCCTTCCGTGCATTATTTCAGGCACGATCAGGCACCTGAGTAGATCCACCGACTTTCCGAAAGCTAGCTGGATGAAAGAATCCAAAGTCCCTATCGGGATTCGAACCAACAGCGGTGAGGGGCAAGTGGTTTGAAGTCAACGACCTTAACCACTCGGCAACGGACGCCCCTTGATGAGAATTGATCAAAATGTTACCATAAGAAAATTAACAAGGTTTTTCCATATTTGGGCAGTGTGACCTAGGTTTTGACCGCAGGTGATCTATAAATAAACTTGACCAAGAAAAAAGTAACTTAAAGTTACTTGAAGCTTCTTGGTGTGTAAAACAAGAGGGCCAATATGGCCCTAGATCGCTCCCCTGACCCATCAACCACATCCGAGCAATGTCTTAGACAAGCATCCTGACCAAGTTTGATGACAATGGAGTAACAAATGTGACCTCTAGTGTGTTAACAAGGATTTTCCATATTTGGGCAGTGTGACCTAGCTTTTGAACCCAGGTGACCCATTTTCAAAGTTGACATAGAAATCATCAAAACAACCTTCCTGACCAATCTCCAGGATATTTGGAGCAAAACTGCAGCCACTAGTGTTCACAAGATTTTTCTATTTTTAGCTCCTGTGACCTAGTTTTTGACCGGAGATGACCATATAAAAACTTGACATAGAAATCATCAAAACAACCTTCCTGACTAATTTCAAGGATATTTGGATCAAAACTGCAGCCACAAGAGTGTTAACAAGATTTTTCGATTTTTTGCCCCTGTGACCTAATTTTTGACCGGAGACGACCCATATTAAGACATGACCTAGAAATCATCAAAGCAACCTTCCTGACAAATTTCCAGAATATTTGGATCAAAACTGCAGGCACTTAAGTGTTAACAAGAAGTTTCTTTTTTTAGCTCCTGTGACCTTGTTTTGACCGGAGACAATCCATACTTGAACTTGACCTAGAAATCATCAAAACAACCTTTCTGACCAATTTCCAGGATACTTGAATCAAAACTGCAGCCAGTAGAGTGTTAACGAGATTTTTCTATTTGAGCTCATGTGACCTAGCTTTTGACCGGAGATGACCCATATTCAAACTTGACCAAGAAATCATCTAAACAACCTTCCTGACCAATTTCAAGGATATTTGGATCAAAACTGCAACCACTGGAGTGTTAACAAGATTTTTCAATTTTTAGCTCCTGTGAACTAGTTTTTGACCGGAGATGACCCATATTCAAACTTGACCTACAAATCATCAAAACAACCTTCCTGACAAATTTCCAGAATATTTGGATCAAAACTGCAGCCATTAGTGTTAACAAGATTTTTCTATTTTTAGCTCCTGTGACCTAGTTTTTGACCGGAGACAACCTTCCTGACTAATTTCCAGGAAATTTGGATTAAAACTGCAGCCACTAGAGTGTTAACAAGCTTTTTATCCCCCGCTAAAAGGTGGCGGGGATATAGAAATAGTCTTCGTCCGTCCGTCCGACATTTTTGTCCGGAGCATATCTCAAAAAGTGTTTGAGGTATCAACTTGAAACTTCATGGGTGGATAGATCTTATTGTGGAAGAGTGCAGTTCACAAGAATGATAACTATACCCTGCATGATTTTTGAGAAATTGCCTTTTGTTTTTTTCAAAATTAATTTTTGTCCAGAGCATAACTCAAAAAGCCTTTGAGATATCAACATGAAACTTCATAGGTGGATTGATCTCACTCAGTAGGTGAGCAGTGCACAAGAATGATTACTCTACCCTTCTTAATTATTGAGTTATTGCCCTTTGTTATTTCTATACTTATTTTTTTCCCGACTTGAGCATAACTCAAAAATCTTTGTGATGTCAACATAAAACTTCATAGGTGGATAGATCTTATTTAGGAGGTGTGCTATGCACAATAAAGATAACTACCATTTATAATTTTTGAGTAATTGCCCTTTGTTATTTTTCATATAATTTTCGAGTTATTGCCCTTTTTTATTTTTTATACTTTTTGTCCAGAGCTTACCTCAAAAAGTGTTACAGATATCAACTTGAAACTTCATAGGTAGGTTGATCTCATTGAGGAGTGCAGCGCACAAATATGATAACTCTACCGTGCATACTTTTTCAGTTTTCAGTTATTGCCCTTTGTTATTTTTCATGCTTATTTTTTGTCCCGACAGTAACTCATTAAGTATTTACTATATAAGGTATTCACTTGAAACTCAAAATATAACTTAGTCTGTGTCCTTCCATCCATCAGTCTGTCCGTCCTTCCGTCTGACATTTTTGTCTGGAGCATATCTCAAAAAGTATTTGAGGCATCAACTTGAAACTTCATGGGTGGATAGATCATATTAAGGAGGTGTGCAGTGCACAAGAATGATAACTCTACGTTTCATAATTTTTCAAGTTATCTGATACTATGAAGGCAAACTTTAAAAATCTTACATCAAAAACAGCTTAAAACAGCTTGAAAACAAAGACTAATTTAACTAGAAAAAAAATTATATGTTACTGCAATAATACATGTACCTTTTGACCATATTTCTGTTCCATGTAACAAAAAGTAACAAATTAAAGGAAGTATTTTAGGAATGGGAGCAAGAACAGAATGGTTTACTTCAAAAGGGAAAATAATAAATGGTAAATTATTTTGTCAGAATGATCCTATTTTATTTACTTAATTAAATGTTCATTTTATTGTTTATTTTATTCTTATTTGTCTATATTCTTGTTTATTTTTTGTTTTTTGATTTTCACTGTATGTACTAACATAGGTGCAAAGTGTAATATTTATTGATATAAACTGAATTATATTATTTTGTGACTGCATGACTTCCCATTTACAACCCTATCAATTATCCTGACCTTCACACAGTGTTAATATGATGACATTGTTAAAGTAATCATCTGTGTGCATGGACGTGGACAGACGTGTGTGTATGTGTGTGTATTATATGTTAACCTAGCATGTGATAATATATGAGATTCCTGTAACCTGATGTATGGAAACTCACTCTCTCCTACCTTCAATATAAATATGTGTGTGTTTTAACAAACTATATAATTATATGTTCTCATTATTGATAACTGGATAAAAAACATTTCAAAAATATTATATATCATTAAAATATTTTGGTGGTAGTTTGAGATATTTTCTATATTAAATGAATTGGTTCTTGAAATTTCCCTGTCTGTAAGTAACTTAAAGCATTTTTTTTTCTTTTTTTGTAAAATTCCTCATTTTTTTATCACTTCAGAGAGAGCCCATGTGAGAGCTGTACATCAGGTGTCAGGCCTAATCAAGTCTTCCATACAAACCAATCACCGGCTTTATACACAGATTCTGATATTAAGACAAGAGAACAAATGGAAGAAGACAACTTGCCATCATTAAACAGTGATCAAACTACATACAATGAATATGGTGAACTTGTTAATTCTAAATCAGAAGATACAAAGTTGTAACCCCTTGTGTAGCTAATACATGTAGGAAACTAGGACTGAGTTAATGTATTAGAACAGTTAAGAGGAGGTGTATCTAACATTGGTGTAACAGTATTATTTGGATAGATTTTGTAATGAACTTATAAGCAAAACCTTCTATCAGCGTAAAAACAGCTGAAATAAGTATAAGATATAGCATTGTATGTTGATCTAGTGAGAGTACATAACGTAATTGGAAAGCAATTTAATTTATGGGTGGTCACTAAGTTTTCATGTATTTATTGATTTTGGCTGATCATTCATATGTTATGTTATATAAATAGTACTTGATATAAAATACATGTATCTAGATATTTAAGATATAAGAATATTTATAGTTTAACCATTTAACAACAGCTGTTCTAAGATACAAATTAAAACGTTATCTACTCTTGTACTAAAGTGTAAAATGTCCAAATATGGTATGGTAACCTTCGCCCTGCTGCAACAGAATTAAGTGATCGGCCTTTGGCCACCATTGATGGGCCACTTGTGCAGTTTGACCAGGTTCTTGACTGTAGGCTGACTCACTATAACTTATTACCTTTATAACATTATTGATACTTGACAGTTCCACAAATAGATGCTGGACAAGTCCATTTAAGAATTTCACCAGGTTAAGGGTTAATTTTTATAAATCAAACATCAGTATTTTATCAAACTGAGCTACAATTTTAACAAGCTTCTCTTGCCTCTAACTACTGTTTGAATACTGCCAGAAACATTGAAATTTACACTTACTGAAAGTTGCCATAGTAACTCTCTGTTTAATCTGTACACTATTTATGTGTGTTTAAACATGACTTTTTCTACTTTAAGTTTTGAACAGTCCACTACTAATATGAGGGATTTTCATATCTGAGGCTGCTAGTAGTGAAAGTCTTGTAACATTACAGATTTAAAGGTACATTGTACTATTCTTGGTCTTATATATCAGTCAAGCATTTACATAATTTTCTACCATATCAAACTGGATTTGCTTATGTTTGCAGTGGTGCTGAAAATTTGTAATTTAACACAGCCTAAGTGTTTTAAATAACTTCAGATTTCATCTGAATCAATCCTATGTATATGATGATGTAATTGTACTGTTATAAATGTAAACTACTGTTAGAAAATAGTGCCAAATGAAAATACTAGTTTTCTTTACTTAATTTCGAGCAAAATGATATGTAAAATGCAAGACAAAGGATACTAGCTATTTTCATAGATGAGAATATCTGCATGTGAGATAAACTGTTTAGTGGAGTCATTATTACATGAATCAGTTACCCTCAACCTATATCGAGTCCAGTCTGTAGCAGCGGCTAGTATAACATTCTTATAATGTAACTTGTGAACTTACCTATCTGTGAAAATATCAGAAATAGATAATAAGGTCTAAAAATGTGTATAAAGTGTTGATTTAAACTTCTTTATCTTGGAATACATGCAGAAATCAAGGTGGAATATGTAAGAGGTGGATAAAGACATTCCAGAAACCTTTCTTTTATAACACAATCATATAAAACATCAAAAATGAAATGAGTTATTTTGTCATCATTCGACATTGTCATATTTTTACCAGTTGAGAAAGAGATTACATATTTTTTTATAATTTTCAAATGTTTCTGTCCAATGGTACAAGTTTTCATATTGACAGGTTAAAATCTGGTCTGTTTGATGGAGCCAAAGTATTGAGATTTTAATGTTTACTTTAATTGTTACAGCTATCAGTAAAATAGACTTATAAATGGCAACTTGTTATTTGATTACAAGAGTTTAGTTATTTCTCACACACACACAAAAACAACAACTAAAAACTAACCAAAACAGCAAATATTTCCAGAATAATGACATTGACTGTATTTTATATTTTTTATTGTGTGTGAATGACAGTTTTGTAAATTGATATTTGTTTTATACAAGATTACTGGTTATATATTTATAATGTTTTGAGTGTTAAAACATTGGTAAAATAGTTCCTCCATAGTCAAGAAGGTGATACACCGTCAATGAAACCACTGTAAGACAGAGATAGTTGATATAGCCTAGCAAGCTCAGTCTGTGTTTTTACAGTATAACGTGTGGAGGGAACCTGTTACCTGCAAGCTCATCATATACCTTTCCTGGCTGACATCTGCTCATTTTCTGCATTATTCGCTTTTCAGTCAAAACTTATTTTAAAAATTTCTGTAAAGTTTATCAATGGTTTTATCCAGATTGAAAGATAGACAAGTCCATTTAAGATATTTAGGCCATCTTTAAAAAAATGTTTGTTTGCAGTAACCCGACCCAGAATTTTCAAGTTGGGTAGGTAGGTAGATTTTTTTTTTTTTTTTTATTGAACTGACTACTCCCAAATAAACATGGAATTTCAAAAATGCTGGACAATATATGCTTTGATAAGGCCATCCTTAAAAAGATGTTTGTTTGCAGTAACGCGACCTACTCACAAAATTTGCCCCTACTCAAATTTTTTTTCATGGTCTGGATAAAAATTTTTTTTTTTTGGAATCAGAAAAATATGCCTTGTACATTGTTTTCGTTCTTTTAAAGGTTAATAGAAGAAATAAAATGTAGTTCTTATTAAATTAGAATTCAGTTATCAATTTATTAATTATTACCAGATTATCAAAGCATATATTGTCCAGCATTTTTGAAATTCCATGTTTATTTGGGAGTAGTCAGTTCAATAAAAAAAAAAAAAAAAATCTACCTACCTACCCAACTTGAAAATTCTGGGTCGGGTTACTGCAAACAAACATTTTTTTAAAGATGGCCTAATCTGGTAATAATTAATAAATTGATAACTGAATTCTAATTTAATAAGAACTACATTTTATTTCTTCTATTAACCTTTAAAAGAACGAAAACAATGTACAAGGCATATTTTTCTGATTCCAAAAAAAAAAAATTTTTATCCAGACCATGAAAAAAAATTTGAGTAGGGGCAAATTTTGTGAGTAGGTCGCGTTACTGCAAACAAACATCTTTTTAAGGATGGCCTTAGTGTGGTAAGAGATTATTAATAAATGTAACAAAATAGTCATTCTCTATAGTATTTGAAGTATACATCAATTAACCATAATGTATATACATATATGTCCTATATTTTGTTGTGCCAAATGTTTGGAGTTTTGCTGTATTGTAACCAGTGTCTCATTTCTCCAAGATGTTTTATTTGTAGATAATAAAAAAAAGCTATACAGACATGTATTCATTTTAACTTGTATGTTCATTAATAAAACTGACATGTCACTAAAAGTATATTATATAATGTAAATTTAATGCTTGTCATAAATAACATGTGATAGATGTTGAAATAAAAACAATATTTTTATTTTATTGTTTGTTTACTGATATTTCTCCCTTGTGAAACAGTTACATTATTAAGTTAATGCATGCGTTCCTTTGAATTATGACTGAATACAAATGTAAACTGTTCATGTTATTTTGAAGGAAAGACAATGGTGATTATAAACACTTTCAGTACCTGCATTTGAAGCATATTATAGTTCAATTGTAACCTGAAATTCAGGCTAATACTTTAATTGCAACCTTGTATAATTTCAAAAAATAGACATTTAATTACTGCTAGAAATAAACTGTCAATTGAAAATATGAGGGACTTTGATATCAACATGCTAAAATCTCCAATAGTGTCCATCTGTTAGCAAAGATGTGCCTGTTTGAATCTTTCAAAGCAATGAACGGACATTAAAAACACTTGGCAGAAAAGTTGACTGCAATGAGATGATGTGCAGAGCCCAGGTTTGTGCTTTCCTCAGATCAAGGTCATACTTAGTCATTTAAAAACCCTTATTGATATTTTATTATACAGTTATACAGTTTTAATTCTGCCTATATATTTATATCAAATCTGTAGAAAAAAATTACACATAAAAACACCTTCTAGTGATATTGTCTGCGGTCCATTTCAAATGGTATAGTGTAGCTACTCTTGTATGTACATATGTTTAGTTCAACATATTGGTGTTAAATTATAATACAATAATCATAATATACCAGTAGTTGTTTGCAGAATAACGTTTGTAGGTATAAACACAATATACTTGACTCCTTTAAATACACCCACTCTGTAAAATTTGTATGATATAACAAAAAAAGAAGATAGAATTTCACCTAGTCATCTGTTTGTCTTTATGTCCATTAACAATTTCATGTCTGAAGCAATGGATGAATATATAAACAATCTAGGTTTGGTCTCCTCTGGTCAAGGTCATGTAATCATTGTGTATGAATTTTAAAATTTAGTGTTGCTCTATTGAACTGATGGACTAATTAATTAGAAATTTAAATAATAATAATGAGACAGTTTGCAAACTTTAGATTTTGGCTTACACAAATCAAGGTTAAGGTTATACTAAGTCATTTAAAATCATTTATGGGAGCAGTTTACTTTTTATTGTGCCCAGAGCCATACCCATGTCCTATAGATGACCCCTATTTGTTTTAGGTCGAGGTCACTGTGGCTTTGACCACTAAAAAGCTTGTCTGACCAATAATTAGACAACACTGCCCTACAGTTTTAACATATGGCTTGAAAGTTACTCATGACTGGTAGAATAACCTCTACTAAGTTTTAGGTCAATAGATCAAAAGTCACATTGACTTTGACCACTTAAATCTTGTCCATCCAATAACTTGAGAACAGTTTGGCCTACAGTCTTAAAATTGTGTGTGAAGGTTGGTCATGATTAGTAGATGACCACTATTGTTTAGATTGCCAAAGGTCAGAGGTCATTTACCACTTAAAGCTTGTCCAGCCAACAATTAGAAAAGGATATGGCCTACGGTCCAAAGTTTGATTTTGAGGTTGGTCATGACTAGTAGACAACTTTTATTGATTTTGAGTTCAGTAGAAGAAAATGCCTAATTCCTTGTGGCCTTGACTACTAGAAGCTTGTCTGACCAATAACCAAAGAAAGTTTTAGCCAACAATCCATAAATTTGATATTTAGGCTGGTCTTGGCTAGTAAATGACCCCTAAATTTTTTAGGGTTGTGCTCACAGTGCCACTATGTGCCAGATCCTTGTCCTAACAACTATTTGAGAAGGGATAAATCTTTTTTAAACTTAGTAGGGACATTGTTCTTGGCCAGTAGATGACATCTGTTGATTTTAAGGGTCATTGGGTCAAAGGTCATATAATTGCTTTGTCATATCAATAATTTAAAAGAAAAAAGGCTAAATTTATGAAACTGTGTTGGACAATGCCCATGGCCTGTCTTAGACCCATATTGAGTTTTCTAATCAAGAACAAGAGTTTCTTCGGTCATACATTTGTAAAACTTATTTGTTACATGTACATATAAATTACTTGTTAACATAACACTTTACTGTTATAGAATATGCATAAGTTCATGTATGAAAATGTACCTCTGTGACAACAAATCAAGTAGGGGTAAAAGTGTTCTATAACCACATTTCAAGGTAATAAAGGCAGAAAATGCTTTAAAGTAACCTAAAAATTGTAAACAAGTTAATTTCAGGGGCAGACAACCTGAAAATCAGGACGTTTTAAGGTCACCAGAACCGAAGGTTCAGGTTGAGCTATTAGTATCAAAGGGGGAGGGAAGCTCCGTCGTCCGTCAGTCCGTCGTCATGCGTCAACAATCGTCTTCTTCTCTGAAACTGCTGGGTAGATTTACTTCAAATTTGGTATGTAGCATCCTTGTGACAGTCACACTTAAATTAGCTCATGTCATTTCAATTGGCTCCTTTTAGGGATCAACTGAGCAAAAAATAGAAAAACCTTTCAACATCTTCTACTTCAGAACTAATTGATGGATGATCACCAAACTTTGTCTGTTGCATTCTTAGGTAGTTGTTTTTATCAAGTTTGCTCATATTAATTTGATTGGCCCCTTTTAGGGGTCTCTATGGCTAAAAATAGAAAAACGTTTGGCCACTTCTTCTACAGAACTTATGAATGGATTATCATCAAACTTTGTCTGTAGCATTCTTAGGTAGTCTTTTATCAAGTTTGCTTATATAAGGGGCCGCTAAAGCTAAAAATAGATTTACATTTAAACGTCTATTTCTACAGAACTAATTGATGGATGATCACCAAACTTTGTCTGTAGCATTCTTAGGTAGTCTTTTATCAAGTTTGCTCATATTAATTTGAGTGGCCCCTTTTAGGGGTCTCTAGGGCTAAAAATAGAAAAACCGTTAGACATCTTCTTCTACAGAACTAATTGATGGATGATCACCAAACTTTGTCTGTAGCATTTTTAGGTAGTCATTTATCAAGTGTGCTCATATTAATTTGATTGGCCCATTTTAAGGGCTGCTAAAGCTACAAGAGAAAAACATTTAAACATCTCCTTTTACAGAACTAATTGATGGATGATCACCAAATTTTGTCTGTAGCATTCTTAGGTAGTCTTTTATCAAGTTTGCTCAAATTAATTTGATTAGTCCCTTTTAGGGGCTGCTTAAGCTAAAAATAGAAAAAAAACTTTGAACATCATTTCCTACAGAAATAATTGATAGATGATCACCAAACTTTGTCTGTTGCATTCTTGGGTAGCTTTTTATCAAGTTTGCTCATATTAATTTGATTGGCACCTTTTAGGGGCCGCTAAAACTAAATATAGAAATACCTTTAAACGTCTGCTTCTACAGAACTAATTTATAGATGATCACCAAATTTTGTCTGTAGCATTCTTAGGTATTCTGTTTTCAAGTTTGCTCATATAAATTTGATTGGCCCCCTTTAGGGGTCACAAAAGCTAAAAATAGAAAAACCTATGAACATCATTTTCTACAGAAATAATTGATAGATGATCACCAAACTTTGTCTGTAGCATTCTTACTAATCTTAGGAAGTCTTTTATCAAGTTTGCTCATATTGATTTGATTGGCTCAGTTTAAGCTAAAGCTAAAATGCCCCAGGTCAGGACATTTCTTCAAATTATTGTTTTAAGATATTCTATGCTCAAATTTACTATTAGAAAATATTGACAATGGATATTTTCTAACACTGAAAAGCAGTTGTTTCTGGTAAGAGACTCAGGGCCATCATGGCCATCATGGCCCTCTTGTTTGTTTTGATATGCCCACAAACTTTTTGGCTTATATTGTTATGCACATGGATTTCCGTCAGTCTGTAAGCAACTATCCGGTTTATATAATATATCTCGTGAACCAATGGAGGAAATAGAAACTATGTGGCAGAAATGTTAACCATAATGAGACAATGTGCAGAGCGCAGGTTTGACCTTCCTCAGGTCAAGGTCACACTAAGTCATTTTGTATGAATTTCAATGAGTGTCAGCTCTGTATCTTTTGAATTGAAAGAAAAGAAATTTAATAATCATTCATTCAATGAGACAATGTGCAGAAGACAGGTTTGGGCTTTCCAGGATCAAAATATAATTGATATTAATCATGCTCCTTGGGTCATTATTGTCCCGGCACTGGGGCTCACTTTAATAATAGTTAAATACATGTATTGTTTTGTATAGGAAAATACATTTAAGCCTTTTTGTGAAACTACAATGCCTAGAGCTTAGATATGTAGCACTGCCTTGTCAGCATCTACAACACTCTGGTATTAATGATGCCCCTTGGTTTAATATTGCCCCCCCCTGGGGTTTGTTTATAAAGTCTTGTATGAAAACACAATTAAGTCTTACTTTGTTAAACAACAATGCCTAAAGTTAAAATATTTGTCATGTATCATTTCCTTGTTGATGCATTTGTGGGAAGGCAATTAAATAGCTCAAAACTGACTTTTTCAGTCTTTAAAAAAGAAAACATCACAGGGAGCCGAGGGCTTTTCTGCTTTCAAGAATGTCAGGTACATGTATAATGGCCACCTTGTGGCAAGAAGCAAATCGTTGTGCTACAGCCAGACACCATGCAGACCCATCGCTGGCCTTTGTTTGTAGAAGTATTTCCTCAGTGTTTTAAATACAAACCCTCATTGACAGATTGTCTATTTGGTACAGCAATTTGTAAAGCTGGTCCTTGATTGGCAAAGAAAATGATATACATGACCTTTCTGACACTCATGGTAGGCTAAGATATACATAGCCTTTTTGCGTGTTTGGTAGCCCATATCTTGTTTCAAAACTTATGCCTTGGCTCATAAAAATGTACCCATGTTTCATCACCATTGACAGTATTAAGGACAAATTGTAAGCAATGTTTGAGATATTTTCACGCAGAGACGTTTCTGTTCTTCTGTCAGCAGATGGGGTATCCATCGTGCACTTTAAATATTTTTCATGTATTAATCTTAATTCTATTTTTTTCATTCTAGTCCTTTTATCATGCAAGATATTGACTCTGTCATTTAGTCTTTTCACTTCATGTCAATTATATTTATCTAAGACACCTTTGATTTGTGTAATAACCTACTATTAGACGGTATCCAATAGACAATCTTTGGAGGGTCACAATTGTTCTTGCCCTTGGGCTCTGATTGAGCATCAAAAGGATAATTAAGATAAAACATGTTTTAGACAAGTTTCATGAATTGACCTCTTCTTTAATTAAAAGATTACTTTGATTACTCAAACGCTTAAGGCTTCAGGCTCTGGTTCTTGTTGCTGGGTCGCATGGGGGTTGCTTTCATTGAACGCCGCCTTTCCTTGTTGATCTTGTTTATCATATTTTATGAAATATTGCCCTGCCTTTTTCCTCATCAATGACTGATTACTGATGCAAGGCTGATAAAAGCTTAAAAAATTCTAATTAAGACCATGTCATCTTAAATAATAATAATGATAATAACAATAAAGTCTTTATTTAAAGAGGCTACACAGTTGCAATAAAGGCAATCTACCCTGCGGGCCTCATAAAATGTAAAAATTTACAATCATAGTTGTTAATAACATGAAATATTATGCAGAAACATTAACATAATTATTTTGATATTGCAAAAAGAAAATAATGATAATAATTATATAAAGTGCACAAAAAATATAAAGTGAAACTAGGCATTTCAAAATTACAAATAAACCTTTGACAATAACAATATTTCAACTTGTAGAGCAGTGTGTTTCTTATAATTTTGTATTTGATTTGTCTTTTTCCAGTTTTCTATCTATTTATGTTTAAAGTTTTGAAGTGATTGTGCAGAGCGTATGCTGATTGGTATTTCATTCCAGATTTTTGACCTTGAATTGTTAAAACATTTTTCTGAAAAATTCTACTTATTTAATAATAAGTAGGTAATACATGCTAAATTTGCATAAATATTGAAGTACAATAATAAACCTATCAAGTGGACATTGTTTTGTTGAAAATTAAGTCATATCACCTTTAACATTTCACTAAAAAGTAGGACCTAAATATAACACTCATTCTGGAACAACATATAACGTTTAGAAAAATTATGTTGAATAGATAAGCTATAACTTTTAGGTTACAAGTAAATAGGCTCATTTTATTTTTAGGTCAATCCAAAATTGGATCTTACACATATGAATTTAAATCCATGAATGATTCAAAAGCACAAGTTTACATGAACTATTAACATCAACAAGTTTTATTTTATAATTTAAAAGAGGATGGATCTGTTTGATTTTTATAATTTGTCATGGCAACTGTTTGCTCTTCTGTTTACACTGTTGGCAATGTAAGTATTTATCTATGTTTACCATATTTATTATATTTTGTATAAACTAAACATATACTGTGAAAATTGTACAGATTGAAAAAATATACATGTAGTTTGAGTTAATCAAGTTAAGACAGGCTAGATATTGAAAATGTATCTTGTAACAGCCTACATATAACTTATGACATATACATGACTGTTTATCATTGTATTTATTTTTCACAGTTTTCTGTACAGACACTATACAATATTGAAGAGATACGGTATACCTGGACCAACACCATGGCCTATCATCGGAAATCTTCATGAACAAGTTTACAGGGTATCATTTCATTCTGGTGCATTTATGTACTGATTTTGAACTATCACTTGTTTTAGCATGAATAAGATATTTGAATATCGTAATAAAGAGTTTGTTCAGAATTCAATTAATCTATTCAATCCTGTCATATATTGGTAATATAGGTTACTTATTACTGATAATGTTACAATATTAAAGGGACTGAACACTTCGGAGACTGAACACTTCGGTTTATTTTTTTTTAATTTCCAGATATATGTTTCTTTTGATATATGTCTAAACTAAATAACTTGTCTGCAAAATTTCAGATCATTCCCTCACTGTTCTTCCATAATAATTATTCTAATTGTGAACATTGACCAGAAATTGAAAAGCATTACAACACTTTTCACTCAAATGGGCTCAACAATATGATTTTCAATTCATTTCTTAAAAAAATGTTTTTAGGATAATTATTGTAAGTCAAAATCTTATAAAGTCCTGCATTGATTTTGTTTTCTATACTATTCAACACTGAGAATGATTAATAGTGCAGTGCAGCGTGTCTGACAGAATGATGTTGTTTGATATTCTGTTGTTTTTTCTCTTTTACAAGGGTATGCATGTCACAGATGAAGAATGGTCAAAAAAATATGGCAAAGTATTCGGGTAAGTTTTTAATTATTCTGCTGTATTCATGCACTTGTTTAGTTGTAAATATGAATTAAGGAGATTTCCCTTTTTATGTGTCAGAATATGTTCCAAAATCAGGCACCTAGGTCAGGACAACATAAACAAAGATGGAGGTTAACCAGTATATCTAATAATTGCATGATTTTTTTTAACTGTCAATTGATGTTAAAACTGGAATCCCAAAACAATGACCAATTTAGTGTCAAAATTTAATATTTTGCATGCTTGGCCCGAATGAACCAGTTTTGTTAATTGACAGAAGTGATAAGCGCAAGTTCATAACCAGCTTAAGCAGAATTCAACTTTCAAACATGAATATGGCGAAAACTGTTTATTTATGTTTATGCATTTTGTGAAGCCTTTTCACTAGTCAAACTAATTGTACTACGCAATGAGATATTGAGTTAATAATACATTAATCAAATGATTTGGAATTCAGCAGAATTTCTGATACAATGTCATATTTTGTGGTTTTATAATGAGTAATTGTTACTTTGTAGACAACGACAACTATATACATGTATACAATAGTTTTATGAAAAAAATAACAATGGCACAAGTGTGTTCTATGCCTACAACTTTAGTACTATTTAGAACTATTGCACTTTTTCATGAATGCATGTATTTATCGGTTAAGTTTGTTTCAACATAATGTTACATATTACATATTTTAGTATCTCTTTGATCTATCAATTATTAATTTTTCAAGAATAAGAAATTAACTGTACAAATTATTAGTAACATTATTATATTATAGCAATGAATAAAAAGCTTTTATATGCTGAGGATATTTTAAATAATTTTAATTATATTTTATCATGGCAGATATTTCAATGGGTATACTCCAGTTATAGCTGTAACAGATCCTGATATAATCAAGGCAGTACTAATCAAAGACTTCCAAAACTTCACAGATAGACCAGTAAGTAAATATTATAGCTATACCTGTGTATATAGTCCAGTTGGTAGCATAACATTTACAGTCATACCTGTATAACCAGACCCGTATGTAACATAACAGTTACATGCTTGCATGACGTACCCTATATTCTGTGTTTGGTCTTTATTTGATGATTTCATTTTTTATATGCCAGTAGGTTACCTTAATTGTATAATTTATAATGTGTGCCACCCTGTCTGTCAGTTAGTGACATTGTTGTTTGCCCAATACCTTGATTACAACTAGGGTTGCTGTCTTCATACTTAGAAGGAAGGATAGTCATTGGTGGTGGATGACCCCTATTTATTATGAGATCATTAGACCAAATGTCAAGGTCACGTGACATTTACTGTAAAATACTTGTCTGACCAATTACTTAAGAAAGAATGAGCCTAGGTCTGTGGAACTTGGTGGGGACATTGCTCATAGCAAGTTGATGACCCCTACAGTTTTTAGGTCAAAGGTCAAGGTCACAGTAGCACTGATTAAACTCTTTTTCTGATAAATAAACTTGTTTTAGTTGTTTTCTTTTATATTCTAAAATGACTTCAAGCACAATTTAACAGTGTACACTTTATAACAACAAATACTTTAGAGGTATGATGCTTCGACATTCAGAGCTCTTCTTAATCATTTATTTGATATTCATTTGAGACTCACATGTAGTGCAGTTAATACATTTATCATAACATTACAATATTACGGTGGCACAAAGGTGACATGTGTGTGTTTTTATATATCTCGTGGCCACGAGATACTATGTCGTGGCCACGAGTTACTAAGTCGTGGCCACGAGATAGCGAAGTCGTGGCCACGAGATACTATGTCGTGGCCACGAGTTACTAAGTCGTGGCCGCGAGATAGCTAATTCGTGGCCACGAGTTACTAAGTCGTGGCCACGATATACTATGTCGTGGCCACGAGTTACTTAGTCATGGCCACGAGATAGCTAAGTCGTGGCCACGAATTACAATGTCGTGGCCACGAGTTACTAAGTCGTGGCCACGAGATAGCTAAGTTGTGGCCACGAGATACTATGTCGTGGCCATGAGTTACTAAGTCAAGGCAACGAGATACTAGTACTATGTCGTGGCCACGAGATAGCTAAGTCGTGGCCACGAGATACTATGTTGTGGCCACGAGTTACTAAGTCGTTACTTATACATTAGTACCTCGTGGCCACGACTTAGTAACTCGTGGCCACGACTTAGTAACTCGTGGCCACGACATAGTATCTCGTAAACACGACTTAGAACACATCTGCGGATGTTTCTAAATTCAAAATTTTACTATTTCATGTTTAAATGTTGAATTCTGCTTAAGCCGGTGCTAGGGGGCGTGGACGGTAACTTATGGAAGCTTGAATTGACCCCCCGAGATGCCGTGGTCCGTGATAATTTGTATGTGGTCATGTTGACATATAATAGTGCGACATGGCGTATTTTTTCATGGTTTGGATGGGAAAAAAATATAATCTTGACAACACCCGTATCAGAGCATTTCGACTTTACTTTTGTATATCATAAAAGAGGACTGGAGCCTAATTATTATTCGGAAACTAAATCCCGCCCATCGAGTAATGATTGACGTACTGCATAACTATATCGTTGATTTCATTATTATTAAGATTTAAAGTATATCAGTCTGATGTTTATTTTCGATCTTTAATACATGTATATCAATTGAGTTATGTATAATACGCGCAGAGCATTTTGTTGAATAACCTTTCTGGAAACAAAACAAGTTAAATTACTTAAGTGCTCTTTAAATAATCTTTCGGCTAAAATTTTCAAATGAACATTTTTGAAGGTAATATGTACATACACATATATAAAATATAGAAGGTTGCTTAGCAAACACTGGCTGAAATTATTAACTGGTAAAACTGCTTGTTAAACACGCATTATATACAAACAAGCACAGATTCAAAGACCTTTCAAAGTCTAGCGAATAATACTATAGACTACAGAACTGTTCTTTAAAGAATGAATCATTCGATGTCTTTAGATTTTGGTTTGGTGGGAGGGATTTAGTTTCCGAATATTAATAAGGTCTTTCCGACAGTACACATGGTGTTATGATGTTGTGATATTTACCAAAAGCAGAGATATTACTAGGCTTGTCGAGATAAAACAGGTTGACATAGCTGTTCACAATTCTCATCAACTCCATTATGGAGAAGATTATATGTCGACATGCATTAAAACAGACGTTGTCAAGACGTCTTTAATATCCCACCAAACAATGATAAAAGGCGTCATGTCGCGTGAAAATGTGTCGACATGCCAACACACGAGTTATCACGCTTATGGCTTCTATGGGGTCAATTTAAGCTTCCATAGTAACTTGCACTTTCCAGTACCGTCCATGAACAGGCTCAATCAAACCGAGCCTGCAACATTTTCAATTTTGTCGTTTTGGGCTTTCTTTAGGGATTCTGTATTTATCTATTTTAGCTATCTCGTGGCCACGACTTAGTAACTCGTGGCCATGACATAGTATCTCGTGGCCACGACTTAGTAACTCGTGGCCACGACATAGTATCTAGTGGCCACGAGATAAATTAAAACACACACATATCACCTTTGTGCCACCGTACAATATAACTATTCATGTGAACTTAGTAACTATAAATATTTTTTTAGAGAAATATGTACTTGTATATGCTTTAGGGACTTATGAAATAAAACTGTACATAATAGCTAGTTATGTTGTGTCAAGTGAGTTTGTTTTACATAAGGTTTTTATTGTTAGTCTTTTTGAGATGGTGATAAATGAAAAATAGTCTTATTTTGTTTGTCAATTTTTTAAGTGCACTAAAATATAAGCATTATTTTTCAGCACAATGGTAACCTCCCAAAATTAATGGTAGATGGACTATTCTTCATGAAAGGACAAACATGGAAGAAAACGAGAAACATAATTACACCCACCTTCAGTGCAGGAAAGCTAAAAAATGTATCAGTGTTAAACTTTTTCTCGATAAATAAAGTACTTTATAGTGTATAAACATGTAACTGAATGGTTCAGTTTACTTATATAATTATATTTATTTACTTCAAACCTCCATGATTTCCAATTCTTCCAATGCTCAAGGCATAATTATGTAAGTTACAAGATTGCATATAGAAACACTAACCCTCTGTAAGCTTAGCATCATTATACCCCACCACAAAATGTGTGTGGGGGGGGGGGCTAAAATGGATTCGCTTTGTCGCGTAGGTCGGTCCATCCGTCTGTCGGTCCGTCCTTCTCCATTTACCAATTGAAGGATTTTCTTCAAAATTGGCTCAAATGTTCACCTCAACAAGGGGATGTGCAGAACGCATGTGTCAGCTCAAGGTCAAAGTCACAATTGAAGGTCAAATATCAAACACAATCAAATATTAGACAGTATGTCGTGTCCGCTCTATAAGTCCTACACTAATTGAAAGATTGTCTTCAAACTTGGCTCAAATGTTCACCTCAACAAGGGGATATGCAGAAACCGTTGTTGCCCATGTGTTCAGCTCAAAGGTCAAGGTCACAATTTTAAGGTCAAATATCAAACACAATCAAATATTAGACAGTATGTGTCGTGTCCGCTTTGTAAGTCCTACACTTATTGAAAAGAATTTCTTCAAACTTGGCTTCAAAATGTTCACCTCAACAAAGGGGATGTGCAGAACCTATGTTGCCCATGTGTCAGCTCAAGGTCAAGGTCACAATTGAAGGTCAAATATCAAACAATCAAATATTAGACAGTATGTCGTGTCCGCTCTGCAAGTCCTACAC
Organism: Ruditapes philippinarum; assembly: GCF_026571515.1. NCBI lineage: Eukaryota > Metazoa > Mollusca > Bivalvia > Venerida > Veneridae > Ruditapes > Ruditapes philippinarum. Next base: position 119,004 of record NW_026866781.1, read on the forward strand.
TAATTGAAGGATTTTCTTCAAACTTGGCTCAAATGCTCAACTCAACAAGAGGATGTGCAGAACCCATGTTGTATATGTGTCAGCTCAAGGTCAAGGACACAATTGAAGGTCAAATACTAGTATCAGACAATCAAATATTAGACAGTATGTCGTGCCTGCTCTGTAAGTCCTACACTAATTGAAGGATTTTCTACAAATTTGGCTCAAATGGTCACCTCAGCCAGGGAATGTGCAGAACTCATGTTGTCCATGTGTCAGCTCAAGGTCAAAATCACAATTTGAAGGTCAAATATCAAACAAATCAAAATATTAGACAGTATGTCGTGTCCGCTTTGTAAGTCCTATACTAATTGAAAGATTTTCTTTCAATCTTGCCTCAAATGTTCACACTCAACAAAAGGTAATGTGCAGAACCCATGTCACTATTTTGCCGACTTAATGTCAAGGTCACACTTGAAGGTCAAAAATTGGACTTAGAAAATATTCTTAAATTTTAAATATGTAATGGAATATTTCTGAATTTGCTTGAAACTTAAAATATATATGAAGTGTCACAATTAAGATATGCTGGTCAAGTTTCATAACTCTGTATTGCATTTTAACAAAGTTATGCCCCTTTTAAGTCTTCAAATTTACATACAATCAAATATTAGACAATATGTCGTGTCCGCTCTATAAATCCTTTACTAATTGAAGAAGGTTCTTCTAACTTTACTCAAATGTTCACCTCACAAGGTTATGTGCAGAATCCTTGTAACCTTTGTACCGGCTAAAGGTCAAGGTCACACTTGAAAGTCAAATATTGACTTAGAAAATATTCTTAAATTTAAACATGTACTAGAATATTTCTGAAACTAGCACAGGTATTTGCTTAAAACTTAAAAGATATATCAGGTTTTACAAATAAGATATGAAGGTCAAGATTCATAACTCTGTATTGCATTTTGACTAAGTTATGCCCCTTTTTAAGTCTTTAAATTTAAATACAATCAATTCTAATATGTCGTGTCCGCTCTATAAATTCTATACCAATGAAAGGATTTTCTTCAAACTTTACTCAAATGTTCATCCCAACTGGGCAATGTGCAGAACCCATCCTACCCTTGTGCCAACTTAAGGTCAAGGCAACACTTGAAGGTCAAATATTGACTTATATAATGTTTAGTACATTGGGAAAATGGAAGGTAATTTGTAACTGTTTCGAACATGATTTGATAAAATATATTTATACTATTACCTGCACAATTAGTCTTTTTTCACCAGAGATAATTTTTATGTATTTGTGCCACTAAAGTTATTCCCTTAGCCACCTTTTCAAGTCGTCTTCTGTCAAGGACATTGGTGGGGTATGAATCGCATTCAGCGATAGTTTTTGTTTTATGATGTTCTATGTCTGTAGTTGAACTATTTGATGAGTAAGAGTTTCACTGTCAGTGTGCTTGACCACTCAGGTAAGGATGGCCCCAGTTACGATCTTTAATGTTTTTAAGTCTGTAACTGTGATTTAAACTAAAATCTTATCAGCATAACAGAATTCAGATGTCAGGTAACTCTGCAGTTACTCTTCATGCCAAAAAGTTTTACTGAAATATGGGAGTGCTTCAAAATTAGAAATGTATACAAATATATGTTTGTAAAGGAAACAGATGATAGACAAATCCTCTTCTATACATGTATTTACTGGTTTTAGTATTTTTTTTTCACCTCAGCTTGTGCCCATTATCAACAAATGTGCTGAAACTTGCATCAATAAATTAGAAAAAGAGATTGGAAAAGATGTGACTGTTAGAAGGTAAGACTTGACTTACCTGCTAGAATTAAGAGGGTGAGGCAGAAGGTATGGCATTGTATTGGTTGAAGATTGTTGCAATTTGTTGAAATTCATTAATATGATAGTTTTATGGAGAAATAATGATGTATGTATTACTACAGTCATGTTGTCATTCCCGTTGCTGTTGATGTCCTGAAACTTTAACAATCACTATTTTTTTTTATTTCTGAATTGATTGACCACAACAACCTATTTTGCTCTAATTGGCTATGACTTTGTTATTTATAGATGGATTGTCTTCATATTTGAGCACAACTACCTTAAGGACAAGGTGTCAAAGAAGATTAGACTTAATTTGACATTGACTCATAAATAACCTTGACCTTAAAGGTCAAATTAATGTAATTTATAATTGGCTATAACTTTGTAATATATATATATGGATTGTCTTTACTTAAAATTCTGTTTATCTTTATACTTGTGTGCAACGTGTGACAAGGCATTAATTTTCTTTAAGTGAACTTGATCTTGACCTTAATTTAACCTTGATACTATGGGTGAAATTAGTGAATTTTACTACAATTGGTCATAATTTTATTATTTATTTATATCTTTGATTTATACTCGGACAAAAGAAGAGCCATAACAAAACTAGCATGTTTAGTTTTTTGTGTTTTTTTAATTACCATGACCTGTATATGACCTTGACAATATTCTCCGTCTGATGTATTTGACTTTAAAAATAAGAAAAAGTTGGGTGTGGTCCCCGCTAGGCGGCCCTCTTGTTAAGTGAAATTATTGATTTCTGCAGAAAAACTTTTCAAGGATTTCAAAGATTGAGTTTATATTTAGCATGTAAGTATGCTTTATCATAATGATCAATTATATTCTATTTTTAATATGTTAACTTGCTACCTAGAAAAAAATTAGACTGTATAATTATTTTCTTTTACATTTAATGGGAATGTCATAATCTGAACCATTGACAAAAATTTGAGCAGAAGATAATAGATTATTGACTTGGATTATGATAGGTGCATTAACAACTGGTATTTAGAAATAAAAACTATAATTGGCGTCCGCGCCGAAGCGCGGCGCCCCTTATGGAATGAAATCAGATTTTGTGAAAGGGCGACAGCAACTTCTCGAGCCTTTTAGTCTCATAATAAAAGCCGATCATTCCGATCGGTATGAGGGTGCTTGCATGAAATGTCGCGATATGTACAATGAATAGCGAACTGGAGAATTTCGCAATGCAAAACATTTTCAAATGCAATAACCTTTTCCGTCAATAAATAGCGCTCTTCGGGGCTTTTTATTTATCATTTTGTAGTACACAGTGGGTTATTATGGTATGTTATTGTTGTACATGTATCCGAAAGCTGTAAATAGAATGATGAGTTGATGACCTAAACATTCCGAAAATCTATTTATAGAGGGATGTACTCCTATCGGTAAGTCCCGGTCTCTCACGGTCTATTTTGACCGGGATTTATCAGTGACCGGCGAGTAGTATCACACGCTTATTGTCCGGTCTCTCCCGGTTTTGGAGTAGATGTTTGATATCGTTACAGAACAGAACAAATATTTTACAGATAAATAAGCTTTTTTTCCAAAATGAATGTTTGTCACTTAGTTTGGTTACAATAATTAATAAACACGGATCAACTCTCAAATTTATTGATTATTATTATACGTAAACATACAATTCGAATAAAATCCAACAACCGCATGTTTCATTTTATCTATATGAGATAAAAACAATAAATATGTACAAAAATTGAGAAAAATTAAAATGTACATTTTTATGGTACATTGTATTAATATGACACTATCAACTTTGAAACATTTTATTTAATTTGTTATTCGTGTTTAGTAAAGATGCCGAGGAATTATTCAAAGTTTATGAATTATTCAATTGATTGATAATTTAAAAAATGATAAAGAAAAATACAAATGTACATGTACATGGTTTAAGAATAAACAATATTATATATTGAAAGAATAACCATAATTTTCTGACTTTTTCCAGTTAAGTTTTGACTTATAATCGTCGGTCAATATGACAATTGAATTCTTTTACAATTTTAATAAAAAAAGAGAAGTAAACGTAAAATCTCAGTTTTAAAATAGCACATAAAACACAAAAAAGAAAAGAAAACAATATTAATTAAATCTGTATTTTTTTTTATTAAAATAGATCTTACAATTATTGTATAATAAACAATTATGCTCAACATGATCAACATGGTAATATAACCAGTGTCATATTGTTACTAAATGTGAACAGATACCTTAAGAGGGGATTCTTCGCTAATAGCGATAACATAATAAGGGACAATTACACAAGTGTGGTGTTGATCATGCGTTGCATGGATTATAAATGATTGTATAAATGTATATCCGTTGCTTTTAATAATCACGAGCATAAAGAAATAACAAGTAATATTCTAATCTCTAGCATGCCAATCAAAGTTCATAATGAACAATGTCTTTCGTCCGTTCATTCATAAGTGATATACAATTCTGGTAAAAACCAATTAACCATTGAAAAGATTATAAGAATATCTTGTCATCATATGTCTACTAGTTCATCTTCACCTGCTGCATTTCTTGCTTGGACGCCCTTTGATGCTTTGCATCAATGCTTTTCTTGTACATAAACTAGGATAACTAGATAATTTTGAACAAAAATAGTGATCACTATAAAAACTGCTCATTCAAAATTAAGAGAACTTTATTCCAACTCATGGTTAAACAGTATCAAAAATGTCTCAAAATACGACTGTATATCTTTAAATGATAAATTCACCACTGAAGAATATGTTAAAGTGAACGTATAAAAAAACAAGAGATCTCTACTTCAGATGTAGAATCATACCTGTCTGCTTTAAAATTATGTGCTATATTGGTGAAAACCCCAAACAGGGACTTTGTACCTTCTGTGATATATAAGAAATTGAGGACGAAAAACATTTCCCTTTAGTGTGTCCTTTCTATGACCATATACAAAATGAATGTTTTCATGATTTAAACCTTGAGCTTAATAATTCAGTGACAATCAAAAATGAATTTATAACGTTAATGAACAATTTCCCCAAGAAAAGTAGGAAATACTTAGTGAAGGCATACTGTTAAAAGGTGAAACTCTTTTTACAGTAATACAAAGTACATTATATTATATATTTGAAAGTTTGTGCACAACCAATGACATTGTATGACATTTCTTCTAAGTTATAAATATGTGTTATAAGCAATATTTCTTTCCTTTAAATATGTGTTAAAAAATTTTGTTGAACTATGCGAACTATTGAAACACTTCTAATTTAAAAGTGACCTAGACACATTGGGCTGTGTGTTTATATCAATATGTTATTGTGTAATTGTTATTACATGTACACATGTCACTATAATAAAAGATTTACTTACTTTACTTACTTATATTGACCTACTTAAGCGGAGCACTAGTTATTTTTGTACTTCAGTGCACATGTCTTGAAAAAACATTTACTTTACATTGAATGCTGTTATAAACAATTTAGTGATAAACGTTTTATATTTCACAGTGATATTAAATGCATGAATGCTCTATTTTTTACAGTTGGTTTGTATGTTTTACAATGGATGCTATTGCATCTACAGCCTTTGGTATAGAAATAGATTCCCAGAAACAACATGATGATCCATTTGTTAGAAACCTGGAGAAAATCTTTAAGATGGCCCGGTTGAAAAGGATTCCTATATTTCTATCAGGTATATTTCCTTTATCATAATTACATATTTTCATTATCTGAGTGGAAAATTTAAAAGAAGATCATTGATTATTTTCAGTTATTAAAATTGGTTAATAGCTCTGTAACTCTTAACTAAGTTGTTCCCATTTTTACAAAGGAATTTTTTATACCCCACTAATAATGTTCTCTCATTCCAAATTCTGACAGACTGAATACTGAATTTAACTTTGGCCATAATATTTTCAGTTACTAGAGCAGTCAAACTTGGACATAACATACCTCTAAATTAAAATATTATAATGAGCTTATTCTTTTTAATGAAATTTACAAAATTCAAGAAATATCACTAAAACTGATATATTATTAATATTTTAGAATAAGGGGTATTTGGAACATTTTTGTGTTTCCTGGTCCTTGAATAAAAATCTTGTTTTTGCCTATTAATAATTGGTGTGTCCCCTGCTTCACAATAGCTACAACATGCAATTGCCTATTGCCTATCTCGAGGTGACACATGATCACTGATCCCTCTTGTTTTAATTAATTTGCACACTGTTCTGTTTTTATACTCCTGTTTGGAATATAATTCTCCAACATGAGGAGCTCTTGTTTTGGACTGAGATATTATTTGAAAAATTCATCATATTGTGTATATACCTTGCACATGTATAGATATATAAATATGATTTTTTTATATTTGAAGCAATGATACCGCCTCTAGGAAAATGGTTGTATAAGATAGGGATCACCACATGGCCTACAGAATGTGTCAACTTTTATAATGATATAGGGCAGGCCTTGATTGATGAAAGAAGGAAAAATAAAATGGTATATCGTTATGTATATAGTCATTTTTAGACCAGTTGTTCTGCCCGCACTCCAAATAAATCTATTATAGGCCTATATGTAAACTTGCCCAGAAATTGTGTCAGCTTTTTTCATTATGTTTATACTTAATTTAACCAGGCTCGTCTTGCTCTATTGTTGTGGCTTAGACATGGTAATTAGAAAACTATGGTATCAAGATGAAGTATAACAATTAACATAAACAATAATTATTGTGAATGGTACTGAAAAATATTTGTTTTGTTTGGTACATATTGATAAAATACTCAAAGCTGTATGTCATTATGATTTATAGTAAAGAAACATTGATATCTCATATTTTCATTTTCTAAACCATGGGGTATTTCAGTTTTGTAAGACAGACCTGTTTCTCTTTTCTTAATCGGTGAAATTTCTGCAATTTTTTATTTAACAGGACAGAGTGGACTTCATACAAATGTTGGTGGATGCAGATTTTGATAATACAAAAGAGGGGTATATGAAAAATGAGATTATAATGTCCAACGGAGCTTCTAATTGTCATCATGTTCATAATCTACAAAGTATGAGTTTATTTGATAATAGTAATATAACAAGTGTTAGTAGATATTGTTGCTAGGCAAAAATAAAATCAGTATACAATGAGGGATTGTAATGTATTTATGATATGTACATTTAAAAGTTGATTTGGAACTTTGAGCAACTTGAATTTATCATTTTAAAATTTGCTGTTGGTAACAGATAGAGAAACACAATTGTAAACCAAGTAGGGCTTGAATTCACAGTCCCACACTCTCTACATAATTTTATGTATGCTCTTCCCCATGGAAATTATAAGTTGCCCCATTTGACCTTCCTTAACTTCCTTCCATCTTTCCATCACATTTACTAATCCTTTCTCAAAGTGCTTAAGTTCACTCACCATCTGGTGTTCATCCTTCCATACTTCACTTTAAACATTAACATCTCTTTCCAAAGCACTGGGTCAATATCATCCAAACTTAAAAAAAATGTTTCTTGGGTAATCCTCTTTCAAAGTTACCCATTCAAACCTCGGGTTTCTAAGCCAACCAAAAGGAAAAACTATAGAAATCTGAAAAGTCCTTGTCAAATAGATTTAAACAGTGTTTCAAAGAAAAAAATGTGTGACATTTTATCAAAATCCCAGTTTGTCTAAAAGATATGTTGTCTTTTATCCTATATGTTTTCAGGAAAATATTTGAAGATCTCCTTGTAAAGAATCACTTTTCAATATGTATATCAAGAAACAATTGAAAATTTAACAGAAATTTATTATAGGGTGACTGTCTCCCAAGATTGCCGAACAAACATCCCCATTACAGGATGAGGTTGTGTTCCCTTATGTGTTTATCATTTTACAACATATCTTACTATTAATCCAGATAAATATATCAGGGTCGATGTATGCATTCATGAAAAATGTATGTAATGTTATAACATAGATTTTGACATATAGGGTTGACTGATGATGAAATAAAAGGTCAAGCATTTGTATTCTTTCTTGCTGGGTTTGAGACAACAGCCAGTCTGTTACGTTACTCAGCTTATGTCCTGGCATTTCATCCTGAACTAGATTCACAACTATATGATGAGATACAGAAATACATTGGGCAGGTATGTACACTTGAAAACTTTCTAACTGGAGAATAAAGATAAAGCAGTTGTATTTCATATTGCTGCATATAAGTATAGAGTCCTGCTTTTACACATTTTTCAATTACTTTTATTTATGCATTTCATTTTAGATTGATTGATTTTGGGAAAGAAATACAAAAACATACAAGATAAAAGCTCAACAGTGATTTTTATGTAGGCAGCCATAAACCTGTCCTTGTTTTTTTTCTAAGCAGCCAAATTCTACCCTATATATATATCACAGTTAACATGTTGCTATGACAATGATTTGACAATGTTGTTATATATTGTAGGATGATCCAGACTATGACAGTATAAATGATTTAAAGTTCATGGATCAGTTTATTTATGAGGTGCTCAGATTTTACCCTCCAGTTCCAAGGTAACATATGTATGATATATTCATAATAATTTACAACATAAACTTTATTCTTCATGAAGCATGAAGAGAACTGTTATCCTGTTATACCAGTGTATTGGACATGAAGACCTTTTACCCTGTTATACACGTGTATTGGACGTGAAGAACTTTTACCCTGTTATACACGTGTATAGGACATGCCCAGCATAGAACTTGGAAATGTATATAAATTCACTTACTTCCATAATGTAACTCTTACCTAGTGCTAGCCGCGATCGAATTCTCTCAACCAGTGCAGACCAAAATCAGCCAGCATGTCTACCACCTGAATCATAATTTGCAATAATTGCTACTCGGTTAGTAAATATTTTGAAATATACCCTAATACCAGTAAATATGAGTGTCCTGGTCTCAAGATTATAAAATTTTTACTGAGTTCTGTCTCAGATCTCAGGATTTTCTTTGGCCAGTGAACATTCTGTGACAATTTCTGACCAATCAAATGCCTGAGATCTGAGTTTCAGCTATGAAATTTTTTTTTATAACCTCGGACCCAGATTGAAAGGTGGAAAAGTTCATTCAAGATGTTTAGTGTGGTAGGGTTTATATACATTTAAATGTCAATTTTAAACAGACATTAGAAAAAAAGCTAACATCTCTTTGTGCTAGTGAAATACATTGTAGTTAAACATTATAACAACTAGTTGTCAGAGTTAAATAAAATGAATTAAGTGTGTTGACAACACATGTCAAATAAGCAGGGTAACAAAAATAGTATAAAGTTATGATTGTTTCTTAAGGCTATATTTTAGATGGTGGTAAAGGATTTAAGTAAAATAACATTGCCTTCGCTCAGATTTTTGTAGATTAATATTAAAGGAACTCCACTGTGGTCCAAAGCCTAAAAACCTGAAAGTTGAATTTCTTACATAAGTTAACCAGGGCACTTACAACAGAAAGATATGCTAAAGATAATTAAGAAATAAACTCATATTTTTTTGCTATATTTAGCTCAATATGAGTGAAAAGCAATAATAATTTGCAGTGTTTTCAACTTTGGTCATTTTTTACAAATAGAATAACTATTTTGGAGAAATGGAGTGAGCAAATTTTCCACAGAAGTTATTGGTCTAGACATACATCAAATGGAACATTAATCTTGAAAAGTTACTTCCAGGCCCAACATTGCTTATCAGACATTAGATTAGTCAGAGCCCAGCTTGAATATGGTTCTGAAGTATGGCCTCCCCTACACCAAAATAGAAATAGATCATATTGAAAATGTCCAAAGAAGAGCAACCGGATGGATCAAACTAGATTATGGTCAGACCTCTAGCGTCATGGACATGCTTCACTCCCTTAAGCTTCGAAAACTCAAACTCAGACATATAGATACTTGGTTATCCCTTTTCTAAAAGATTCACCATGGTTTGGTTGCTATCCCTATAGAAGAATATTTGACACTCCTCTACCGAATATCATATCATGGCCATCCCCTGTGTAAAAGGTTATTCAAAGCAACTTCAGACTATTATAAATTGTCTTTCTTTCCTAGGACAGTATACCACTGGAACCAACTACCCCCTGCGGTTGCCCTACTCCATAGCCCAGAGCAGTTCAGTGCAGTCATAGTTTACATTAAACATGTCTCACCCTAGTTTTTCAGCCCCTTGTTTTTAACATTTTTAAAATTCTTTTATCCTCTTTATTCAACGTATTTTAAATCTTTTTTGTGATTTTGGCGCACAGACATGTCTATGTCCGCTGGAGGGATTTGACATTAATGGAAGATCGATAGATGTAAAAAAAAAATCAAACTCATTGGAGTTCTTTTAATGCTGCACCTGTAAAGGACATAAAGAAAGGGCCATACTATCATGTTGCTATTATATGTTAATCATGTATTGACAGGCTATTTAGGAAGGCTCATGAAGAGATAACAGTTGGAGGAATAACCATACCTAAAGGTACATCAATACATATACCTGTGTGGAACGTTCATCATAGTGAGGAAAATTACCCTGATTCAGAGGCATTTAAACCTGAGAGGTATCCTGTATCTTTAATTCATTATAAAATCTTTACTATATTCATTTTGTTCAATTTTTATATTCCCGAAAGAATTTCGGGCATATTATGTTATACCCCCTGGCGTCCGTCCATCTGTCCGAGCCCACGAGAGGGTATATGTTGGGTACTAAATACCCAACAACTACCAATCCTACTCACTTCGTAATGTATTGTAGGGTATTTTTAATGAATTTTGATGTATTGTTGGGTACTTTTTTACGCAGTAAAATACCCAACAAGAATACAAATGTAAGGACGTCCGTCAATCCGTCCGTCCGTCCGTTAGCAGTTTGGTTTCCGGAGCATAACCTAAGTTCCATTTGGCCCACAATATTCAAACTTCATAGGATGATTGTCCATATTGGGTAGAAGCCCCCTATTGATTTTGGGATCACACGGTCAAAGGTCAAGGTGTTTATGACCTTAAAACTGAAAACAGTTTCCGGAGCATAACTTAAGTCCCATTTGGCCCACAGTGTTCAAACTTCATAGGATGATTGTCCATATTGGGTAGAAGACCCCTATTTATTTTGGGGTCACAAGGTCAAAGATCAATGTCACTATGACCGTAAAACTGAAAACAGTTTCCGGAGCATAACTTAAGTCCAATCTGGCCCACAGTGTTCAATCTTCATAGGATGATTGTCCATATTAGGTAGAAGATCCCTATTGATTTTGGGATCACAATGTCAAAGGTCAATGTCACTATGACCTTAAAACTGAACACAGTTTCCGGAGTATAACTTAACTCCCATTTGGCCAACAGTGTTCAAACTTCATAGGATAATTGTCCATATTGGGTAAAATACCCCTATTGATATTGGGGTCACAAGGTCAAAGTCACTATGACCTTAAAACTGAAAACAGTTTCCGGAGCATAACTAAAGTCCCATTTGGCCAACAGTGTTCAAACTTCATAGGATGATTGTCCATATTGGGTAGAAGACCCCTATTGATTTTGGGGTCACAAGGTCAAAGTCACTATTACCTTAAAACTGAAGACAGTTTCTTGAGCATAACTTAAGTTCCATTTGGCCCACAGTGTTCAATCTTCATAGGATGATTGTCAATATTGGGTAGAAGACGCCTATTGATTTCGAGGTCACAAGGTCAAAGGTCAAGGCCACTATTACCTTAAAACTAAAAACAGTTTCGGAGCATAACTAAAGTTCCATTTGGCCCACAGTGTTCAAACGTCATAGGATTATTGTCCATATTGGGTAGAATACCCCTATTGATTTTGGGATCACTAGATCAAAGGTCAAGGTCACTATTACTTTGAAATTGAAAACAGTTTCTTGAGTATTAATTAAGTTCCATTTAGCCCACAATATTCAAACTTCATAGGATGATTGTCCATATTAGGTAGAATACCCCTATTGATTTTGGGGTCACAAGGTCAAAGGTCAAGGTCACTATTACCTTAAAACTGAAAACAGTTTCCGGGGCATAACTTGGACCACAATATTCAAACTTCATAGGAGGATTGTTATTTGAAGGAGGTAATACTTTATTAAATTCCAATGTCTTATAAATGCTTCATCTTTACTAAAAAAATCACTTTCGGGCATATAATGCTCCGCCTAGCGGTGCTCTTGTTGTTTTTATCTTGTCAGCAACAGTTATGGCTTAAAAAAGGATATTATTCGACTTTGGTGCTGCTTATGCCTTAAATGATGCAGAGGCCCACTCTGTGTCATTCTTAGTGGCCATGGTTATATATTTTTAAGATATTTAGAAGGTCTTATATTCTATCAATAGAACATCACAGCTTTTTTCCATCAGTAATGCATCAGTCTTCTTACTGCAGTTATTCCGAAAAACTAATCATATAAAATAAACGTATTGGTGTGACTTTATTAAGAGGTAATACATTTGTATTTATTTTTCAGTAAATGACATTTCTTGATATTTTAGATTTGCTCAGGGAAAGAAAGGGGCTACAGAAAAAATCACATTTTTACCATTTGGTACAGGGCCGAGAAATTGTATTGGAATGAGACTAGCACTTGTTGAGGCCAAGATTGCTCTTGTTTATATGTTACGGAAAATTAGATTTGTCAAATGTGAAAAAACACAGGTACGTGTATTGATTTTTCACGTTACTATATATACAGCAAAAACTGAATTCTAGGTTTAAGCTGATCAATTAACAGGGTTTTTAATTAAACATCAGACGATACTAGAAAGAAAAGACTCTTATACAAAAATGTAATAAATTTATTACAAAAATCAGGGTCTTTCAAATAGAAAGATCCTGCAAAAATGTAATAAATATATAATATGTTTATTTGTATGGCAAGTCATGCCTGAAAAATTCATAAAAAGACAACATGAGTATAGAAAATAGATGAGGGTCATCAATCTGTTTATAGTTGTAACAGTTCACTGTATTTTTATTTCATTCATTTAGGTGAACTAAATCTAGGAAAAATAAAGATATTAGCTGTGACTATCCATTCACTTTGTTCAAAAGTTCAGTGTACAAATATACATGTACATTGTATCCACAAAGTACTTTATACCTGTATGAAGGTTGTATCAGGAATGTCAGTTACAAATAATGCTAACATATGACAAGTCTGTTTGCATATAACTATCAGTCAGTTGAAGCACTTACTTAGATGGATGGTCTAAGTTAGAATATTTCATTAATCACAAATATTCTTATGCCCCTAAGGGTGATATTTAGTTATTTAATTGTCCTTCTGTCTGCCTGTATTTTGTCTTGCCAATAACTTTTATTTTGTAATTATTTTGCATAAATGTGTAAAAAATTGAGACAATATGTTGCATGAAAGACCCAGATTTGTAAGTCAAAGGTCAAGGTCACATTTAAATTGAAAGGAAGATTTAAAAACAAAAGTGTATTGATAATTGTGTCTAGTTGACAATTTTTTCATTCCTTGGTTGATTTGAAAATAGCTTGAATTAAATGTGTTGAACATGATGATGTTATGTTGCAATAACCAGATCTTCATTTCATCTTAAAGGTCAAGGTCACAATCTTACATCAAAAGTCATGTATAAAAATTTCTTTATAATGGCTATAAGAAGTCAAATTATTCATGCATCCCTAGGCTCACCTAGTGTTCATGCACCCCCCAGGCCCACTAAATGTTCATGCACCCCAAGGCTGACCTGATTCCCATGCATCCCCAAAGCTGACCTAGTGTTTATGCATCCCCCAGGCTCCTCTAGTGTTCATGCATCCCCCAGGCACACCTGGTGTTCATGCATTCAATAGGCTCACCTAGTGTTCATGCATCCCCCAGGCTCACCTAGTGATCATGCATCCCCCAGGCTCACCTTGTGTTCATGCATCCCCAGGCTCACCTAGTGTTCATGCATCCCCCAGGCACACCTGGTGTTCATGTATCCTCCAGGCTCACTTAGTCTTCATGCATCCCCCAGGCTTACCTGGTGTTCATGCATCCCCCAGGCTCACCTAGTCTTCATGCATCCCATAGGCACACCTGGTCTTCATGCAACCCCAAGGCACACCTGGTGTTCATGCATCCTCCAGGTACACCTGTCGTTCATGCATCCCATAGGCACACTTGGTCTTCATGCATCCCCAAGGCACACCTAGTGTTCATGCATCCCCCAAGCACACCTGGTGTTCATGCATCCCCCAGACTCACCTAGTGTTCATGCATCCCATAGGCACACCTGGTCTTCATGCAACCCCAAGGCACATCTGGTGTTCATGCATCCTCCAGGTACACCTGTCGTTCATGCATCCCATAGGCACACTTGGTCTTCATGCATCCCCCAGGCACACCTAGTATGCATGCATCCCCCAAGCACACCCGGTGTTCATGCATCCCCCAGACTCACCTAGTGTCCATGCATCCCACAGGTAAATGTGGTCTTCATGCAACCCCCAGGCACACCTAGTGTTCATGCATCCCACAGGAACACGTGCTTTTCATGCATCCCAAGGCACACCTGGTGTTCATGCACCCCAAAGGCTGACCTGATTTTCATGCACCACCAAGGCTGACCTAGTGTTCATGCATTCCCTTGACTAATCTTGCATCACCCAAGTTGACTTGGGTTTTTGAATACTCCAGACTAATCATGTGTCTATCCACTCAAGGGACAAACCAGAGATTCATAGTGTCCTTACAACCCTCAGAACATCCTTGTCTCCTTGCATGTCCCAGAATAACCTGATTTTCATGCATCCCTCAAGCTTACTAGGGGTCCAGGCATCCCTAAGACTTGAGGCCTTGCACTTTCCAGGTTAACTAGGGGTCCTGGTATCACTCAGTTAACTAGGGGCCATAATATTACTCAGGTTAACTTAGGGGTCCTTGTATCACTCAGGTTAACTAAGGGTCCTGATATCACTCAGGTTAACTAGGGTCCTTGTATCACTCAGGTCAACTAGGGGCCCTTGTATCATTCAGGTTAACTAGGGGTCCTGATATCACTCAAGTTAACTAGGGGTCATTGTATCATTCAGGTTAACTAGGGAACCTTGTATCACTCAGGTTAACTAGGGATCCTTGTATCAGTCAGGTTAACTAGGGGTCCTGGTATCCTCTAAGCTTACCAGGAGTTCTTATATTCATCAAGTTAACTAGGGGTCCTTGCATCCCCCAAGCTAACCAAGGTTTTTTTCATTTAGCAAGTTTACTATGCGTTTTGCATAAATTATCAAGCTTACTAGTGGTTCTTGCCTCCGGGTCCCCTATTCTTGCCAATGCTTTATTTTCAGCTTTTCCGAATTGTTTAAACATGCATTTCTTGATCATTAATTTTTTCCTATTTTTCATGAAAATATCCATCAGAAATACAATTTATCTCTATTGATAAAAGTTATGTGTTTTTAGTCCCCTACCGGTTTTCCGGAGGGGACTTTAGGTTTACCCTCCGTCCGTCTGTCTGTCCGTCCGTCCGTCCGGACCTCTGTCCGTCCGTCAGTCCGTCCACAAAACTGGATCCCGCGATAACGCAAAAAGTACTGAAAATATTTTTATGAAACTTGATATAATTGGATAGATGGCAGTATGGAGATTATGCACGTCTTTTTCTTTTTTTCCTATGCTGAAAATTCTGGTTGCTATGGCAACAAATAGACTGAAAATATGGCAAATTTTACACAAAACCTGGATCCAGTGATAACGCAGAAGTACTGAAAATATTTTTATGAAACTTGACATATGGGTAGATGGCAGTCTGGAAATTATGCACATCCTTTTCTTATCTTCCTATGTTGAAAATTCTGGTTGCTATGGCAACAAATGGACTGAATTTCAAGATTTCTGAATTTAGTTTTTTAAGTTTTTTCACTATAAGTTCTTTATTTCTTAAGGTATTATCTTCAAACTTTATATATAAGTTGCTAGTCATCAACCACATCATATGTGACAAAGTTTACAACTCTAGCACAAAATTTATTAGAATTACCTCCCTTGAACTTAAAATGTTCATGAAAAAAAAATATTGTTTTTTTTAATAACTTCTTTTTTTCTGAATGTATCTACTTCAAACTTCATATATATGTTTCTTATTATCACTTAACATTTGTGAGAAAGTTCAATACTCTAGCAAGACTATTTCCAGAATTATGCCCCTTTTGAACTTTTTTTACAGAAATTGGTAATTTTTACTCAACTTCTTCAATCATGATAGGATTTTCTTCAAACTCCCACATCATAATAATATGACAAGGTTTATAAATCTAGCATCCATATTTCCAAAGTTATCTCCTCCTTAAACTTTTAATTTTTCTTATTCGTTCTTTTAACTTTCATTTACTTCAAATTAAAAATAACCATTCTTTATTCATACGTTCAATACTAATTGTTCTTTGTTACACTCACATCAGGTATGACATCTTGCATCTTTATTTCAAGAGTTATCTCCTTTTTAAAAATTTTGCTTTTAAAAATGTTATATTTTGATAACAGGGATGTTTGTAGAGTGTCCTTCAGTCCGTCTGTCTGTACATTAAAACTGTTTCCTGTGATCACTTTTAAAGAACTTTTTCAACAAATTTACTTAAAAAAAAACATAAGTGAATTGCCAATGGCCCTTCAGAATGTTGCTGGGGTTCTAACCGGTAGGGGATTTATGGATTGCTTGCAATACTATGATAATTGCTTATTTTTCTTATTCGTTCTTTTAACTTTCATTTACTTCAAATTCAAAATAAACATTCATTATTCATACCTTCATTACTAATTGTTCTTTGTTACACTCACATCATGTATGAAATCTTTCATCTTTATTTTAAGAGTTATCTCCTTTTTTAAAATTTTGCTTTTAAAAATGTTATATTTTGATAACAGGGATGTTGAAAAAATAACTGTAGAGTGTCCTTCAGTCGGTCTGTCTGTACATAAAAACTGTTTCCTGCACGATCACTTTTAAAGAACTTTTTCAACAAATTTACTTAAAATAGAAACATAAGTGAATGGCCAATGGCCCATCAGAATGTTGCTGGGGTTCAGAATGTTGCTGGGGTTCTAACCGGTAGGGGACTTATGGATTGCTTGCAATACTATGATAATTGCTTGTTATTATAGGATCCACCATTGAATCTGCGACATTTCAATTTACTGTATCCAGCAACACCAATCCAGGTGAGGATAGAGGCAAGGTAATCACCACAACACCTGTGTAAACTATAAACTATAATGACGAATAAAATAAACGACTAATTGTCTATTTTCTTCTTTACTTTTATTTAAGAAACGTATATAAACCTAGTCTGGATTACCTGCCCTTTTCTCTCCGTTCAATAGTAAATTTTATAGTACGACAGGAACCAGACTAATATAAAACGTTCAAACTGCGTAGTAGTCCGGAGTATATCCGAATCACACAATGAGCGGAAATTACAGAAAAGAATGAACGAAAATAATTTACCGAAAAGAACATTATATAAACCAGAATGGGCCCTTGTTTTAAGTAAAAATAAAATACAATTATCTTCAGCACAACCTGCCAAGTTTGAAATGTGATAACAGGTTGAATGAGATCTTCTAACCAAAGAACATAAACAGTTCATTATTATCTCATTATTCTGTTTATATAGAAATGTATATAAACTTTGAGCTCCACATCAGTTAAATCAATATTATAATATAACATTTTATTTGGTTGGGCATAGGATATATATTGGACATACATTTTATTGTACTTTGTTTTTTAAATTAATCATTTCATTAAATGAACTTTTTTCGAAAGTTATTCCTAATAAGATAATTCTTGGGAATGTAGCTATCCTTAAATTAAACTTGTAGAATGAAATATTTAATTTCTTGTTGTTGCCTTGTGCCTATAAGAGTATAATAGAGCAAATGTAGCTATCCTTAAAATTGTAGAATGAAATATTTAATTTCTTGTTGTTGCCTTGTGCATATAAAGAGAGTATAATTTGAGCATTAAAGATCAAATAAATGTTTTCTTTCTTTATTATCTGTTTTACAAACAAAGTATATATGTGTCATTGTTGTATCGATCAAGAACTGTTAACTTTGTGTATGTTTCTGTTAAAGAGTGGTTGTACAATTGTTTTATATAATGATTTATGTAAATGTGTTGTTTAGCTATATGTTGTTTTATAAGTCCTGAGGCACCAGTTTCCTGTTCTCTGTGCTCTGATGATTTTCTAAACTTGATGGTTGTTTGTCCACATTTAATCGTCTTATAATAGCAGTTCTGTGTGGAGTGTTGGTACTTGTCAAGAATGTGTATAGTTTTATGATAAAATTAAATGTCTTTTGCTTTGTCTACACAATGGCTGTATCATTTACAGAACCAAACTTGCACAGGTATTGTATTACCTAAAGATTTTGTTTTTATCTTACCTGACCAGGTGAGCTTTTGTGATCTCAGTCAGAGTTGTTTTTAGACAACATCCTCTCAACTTTACAATTTGACAAGAATGATCGTTAGGGTGGTTGCCCTCCACAAAAGTAATGTAAATGGTTTCAGTCTCATGCACAAGAAGGTCTCGTGAGCTAAAAATAAACTTAAAAAATGAAATCTTCTTCTCCAAAACTGCTATACTCAGAGCTTAGATCTGTTGCATGTATGAGACCTTGTGGTCCTCTACTTATCATGGCACAGTCCCAAAATTGTTCCATAACCAAGCTTTTGATTTGTTTTGAAAATTCGCCTATTGACCAATCCACTTAAGAAAAGTTAGTTTTGAAAAAGAAAACTTGCAGATTAAAAAAAGCTCCATTCCCTAATCAAATGTTGTTAAGTCTAGCAATTTTCTGCATGATAAACTAGAAATGTGTCCATAGGACACGGGTGCCCCCACCGCGCCACTTTTCTGTCAATCTTTTTACTAAGTCAAGGGAAATAACTCTACAAATACTGGATAAATCCACAAGCGAAACCCCAGGTGCAAATCTAAATATGCTGAGCAACCTGCCCATAAGGTTTAATGACTATGTCAAATCCTTTTTGAGTAACTTGAGACACAAGTTGAAAATTGCAAAAATTTTCTAAGTGAAAGGCAATAACTCTAAAAATGCTAAATAAATCCAGACGAAAATACCTGGTGCACAACTGCACATGCTGATCAATATTCCTGTAAAGTTACATGACTCTAGGTCAAATACTTTTTGAGTTACGTGCCACACATGTTGAAAATTGCAAAATTTTACTAAGTCAAGGGCAATAATTCTGAAAATACTAGAAATATCCAGACGAAAATACCCAGGTGCACAACAACACATGCTGATCAACATTCCTGTAAAGTTTCATGACTCTAGGTCAAATACTTTTTGAGTTACATGCGACACAAGTTGAAAATTGCAAAATTTTACTAAGTCAAGGGCAATAACTCTGAAAATACTAGAAATATCCAGACGAAAATACCCAGGTGCATACAACACATGCTGATCAACATTCCTGTAAAGTTTCATGACTCTAGGTCAAATACTTTTTGAGTTACATGCGACACAAGTTGAAAATTGCAAAATTTTACTAAGTCAAGGGCAATAACTCTGAAAATACTAAAAATATCCAGACGAAAATACCCAGGTGCACAACAACACATGCTGATCAACATTCCTGTAAAGTTTCATGACTCTAGGTCAAATACTTTTTGAGTTACATGCGACACAAGTTGAAAATTGCAAAATTTTACTAAGTCAAGGGCAATAACTCTGAAAATACTAAAAATATCCACACGAAAATACCCAGGTGCACAACAACACATGCTGATCAACATTCCTGTAAAGTTTCATGACTCTAGGTCAAATACTTTTTGAGTTACGTGCGACACAAGTTGAAAATTGCAAAATTTTACTAAGTCAAGGGCAATAACTCTGAAAATACTAAAAATATACATACGAAAATACCCAGGTGCACAACTACACATGCTGATCAACATTCCTGTGAAGTTTCATGACTCTAGGTCAAATACTTTTTGAGTTACGTGCGAAACAAGTTGAAAATTGCAAAATTTTACTAAATCAAGGGCAATAACTCTGAAAATACTATAAATATCCACACGAAAATACCCAGGTGCACAACTACACATGCTGATCAACATTCCTGTAAAGTTTCATGACTCTAGGTCAAATACTTTTTGAGTTACGTGCGACACAAGTTGAAAATTGCAACATCTACTAAGTCAAGGGCAATAACTCTGAAAATACTAAAAATATCCAGACGAAAATACCCAGGTGCACAACTACACATGCTGATCAACATTCCTGTAAAGTTTCATGACTGTAGGTCAAAAACTTTTTGAGTTACGTGCGACACAAAAGTGAATTAACGGACGGACGGAAGGACGGCGGGCGGACGGACAAGGGTAAATCTAAATGCCCGCCACTAACGTGGGGGCACAAAAACATAAACCTTGACTGTTAAATGTAAGTTCTTGCAATTTCATTCTCTAAATGCAACTTGAAGAGCTCTTCGAACCAGATCCACTTTAAGGTTGCAGGACGAATTACTTTTTTAATTTACATCAAAAGAAACTGTCACAGGATTTTGCCTTAAATCTAAGACTGTTTCAATCAAGATCACATTTTACTTATACTGACTGCTTCACTAAGTAATACATGCTTTGGTGAACACTTTTTTTTATATATTGGACCTTCACATAATGCATTTTTGTGCACATCTTAAAAATTTTAACCAATGGTACAGTCTCAGTTTATACCCACTTCATCCTTTATGACATTGGGACAATTTATGGCCCTCTTGTGTCTTTGCCAAAACAGGCACTAACTCATTCATAACCTGGAAGGCTTACTAATAGATATTTAGGGTGTGGCATTTCTGGTGTACTACCATCAAGTTAATCGTGTCCGTTGGGATGAAAAATCTCTCTGCCACAATTGTTTCTTGGGTTTATATAGACTTATAAATGCAAAAATCTTTAAAATATATTATCTCAAGGGTGTCAGAAATGTAAAAAGATTGATAATTGTGTTGCCATTTTGAGTAGACCTTTCCCAAGTTTTAACAAATCATAGCTTTGGATAAAAATGGACTCAGTTGAAGATTCACTTTGTTTTCTAAAAAATAAATTTCTTAGAACTTTTTTTCTATTGATATTTGACACATCAACTGACTGAACGCAATGTCATCTTGGATCAAATAAAATTGTTTTACGTTTCCACAAGTAATCTCTATGCATTAAATTACATTGAAGTTATTTAATTAGGAGTAAGCTTTAAGCATAGATATATGACACAGGCTTTAATGTCTGACTTATTGTCTCAATGTATAATAAGACTTCTCTACTTTTCTTTACAATGCATTCACTTGCTTCAGCACAAGATGGGGGAAGTTGAAATCTTTATTCAAATGAGCAAAATAATTGGCTATCAAAGTAAGCAGTTATGAAATTTGATAAATTTGTTCTAACAAAATTCTGATAAGTTAAATGTTTTTATATAGATGCTAACACTCATTTATACAGGAGTCATCATTTTTCACGTGGGTGTCCGGTATATTATCTACAACATGTATTTTATATTAAAGTGCTTTTATAATATGAATTGGTTATTCAAGATAAAATCGTGTTTGTTTCATACAAATGTGATGATTAGATTAAAATTTCTTAGTTGATAAGGTAATTAAAGAAAAACACAATTAAAATATAAAAGATCTGATGCTTTAGACCAGTGTTTGGTTGATATGGCAATTAAGAAATTAAACTTGCATTAAAGAAATTCATTCAACACTGGGCAAATTTTATTATTTTATAATGGTTGTGTATTGCCCAGAGAAGTTTAATGGTTACTTGCATGGTTAACTACATTTATAATATCCCACTTGCTTTAACAAAGGTATTATTGTTGATGTTTACAACTTGAATATGTTATGTGGCTACAACAGACATCAACTTTGTGTAAGGTGTTGCCTATGCCATGTTCTTTATTCTGTATTTGTCAGATTTCTAACAGTTGCCTTGTAGACAATCCTAATCAAGTATTCTGATTAAATGATTTATTTCTAATAATTTCTTAGCATTTAACATATCATTGAAATACTTTGTACTTTTTGTAATGAAATTATAAGCTGAAACTGCTATCTTTATAATTTCTCAAAAACTTTTTTATTTTTAGCTCACATGAACACAAAGTGCTCAGATATGAGCTTTTGAGATGGCAGTGTGTCCATAGTTCTTTGGATGTCACTAACCTCAATTTCTTTACATAACATCTCTACTTAAACTACATTATGTACCTGATGGATTTTGACCAAACCTTTGCCAGTGCCTTATAAAAGTTAAAAGGTGATTTATTACAAAATCTAAAAACGAAATCTTTAAAGTAGTTTCCTTAGGAATAACAATTCTCAGAGCTTAGATATTTGGCACCGAACAGCACTATGATATCACCTACAAAATTCTATAAATCAGGTCCCTTGCATCAAAAATGGACCTCGGGAGGGGAGGTGGTTGTCGGGTAATTTGCATTGAAGAACTGTGACCTTTTTTGCAATGTATCTCATGTGAGTGATAAACGGTGTGTTTGTTGGTGTTTTGTACAGATTCCGGAACACATACTCTCTCATAACATAGCTGAACCATCTTTTGCTTTTGGCCATTTGAAAAACAAAAAATATGTACCACTATACCACATTACATTTGTCAACTTCTGTGATAAATTATTTTTTTCATTAAACACTGCTTTAGCACCTTCATCATTAAATCACAGAATTGTTTTCTCTTCTGGCTAAAGCGTGATTCATAGATGGGCTTAACGAGCCACATGTTCAATTTACATAAAAGGCTCTTTCGTTTTTAAGAGTGACTGCCCCGACATTATCATCTTAAATGTAGTATTGTATAATATTTCTATTTATTCAAATTATCTGCTTGAATATCGAGGAGGAAATGGTGAAAGAAATTTGGATTAATGAAATAATCAGTCTTTCTTTTCTGAAGTCTCAAAACTGACTTGAACTTGGTACTTAAGATATAATATAAGTGGATTAATTATGGTCTGTATAGAACTATAACAGCTTAGATAGTGTCCCTTAATGACTTACAAACACTCGATCAGGTGTAATTATCTAGGTACTGGTTAATCTTGTGACATCTGAATTAATTATGCAAGTCGACCATTTTCTAAGTGTTTGAAATGGTGCTTGGATTATTACTGCATAAAAATATTGGTTGTGAGGTTTCTAGTGAATTTCATAGAAGTTAATTTATATATAATCATCGCACATACATTTTAATATATTTTTATTTGTTGCATATATACAATGTATGATATAAATATTCATGAAAACTTTACAATAAATTACAATATATACTATACAACATTACTTATTGTTTCAATAGTAGCAATGATAATAAAAATTAATACAGTTTCCATATACGCCCGACCTTATGGGAAATACAGTAGATTCAATATTTACCAAGCTTTAAAGTGTAAGTACATATTGACTATAACGTAAACATGTCTAGAGGATTATTTTACTCGAACAGTAAAAGTTCAGTCACACGTATTTTGAAGAAGCTCCTTGTTGCCGCCACTTCTTGAGGGAAAAAGTATGTTTATACTTTATAGGCATCAAATAGCCACTTTAAAGATTTAATTACACGGTCGGTGTTCATATATGGACATGGGAGAAACGAATCCAAACAGAAACTTGATAAATCCGCTTTAAAACTGGCTTAACTGGAGTTTAACCCCATGTTTTATTTATTTAATCTTTAGATAATTTCAATTTGAAAACCGTTCAAGAAAAAGATTAATTTTTGATCGTTAAATGTGGTAGCTGTCGTTCTTATTGAGAAAATAAAGTAGACTTACGATAAAAATGATTGAATTGTTAATAATAAATTATAAGGACTTTCGTATAAAATACCTTGTGCATATATTTAAGACAAGTCGTTGACGTCTTTATATGTCTAAATATTCATAACTTCACGTCCTTAAAACGTACTATATCGATCTTTTGTAGTGTTTCTCTATATATGACTTAATTAATCTCCCTCTTCCCAATTGTCAAGAGTATGGTATTTGTCATAATTTATATGAATCAATTTATTTATAGATTCTTATTTAGCTTTCCCATGTCTTTTATCTTTCCCTCCGCTGCCTGGGCCATGCTTATCTTTTTTCCCTGAACATTTTGGAGATTTTCTGCCTCGTTTATTTTTACCAAAGAGAATAGCAAGTGTACTTCGTTTCGGGCCCGTAGTGGACTCTTCTCGGTTTATTTTCATGGGTGGTACTGAACGTCGGAATGATCTCGATTGCTGCATTGACAAATAGTCCATCATAGTGGTTAAATCACCCAATATATGTTTGTATTCATTCGCTTTGTTTGTATCTACCTGAGATGAATGAAACTGTTTTGGCGCCATACCTTTTCTTGGTTCTCGCATTTGTATAAGAGACATTGTATCCAACCTTGGTGAACCATCTGGACTGTCCATGTACATTCTGCTTTGCATTCTCGGGGATTTATCGTGTTTGCCAACAGGTGTATATACTTGAGATTTTGGTGACATTATTCTTACAGCTTTTGATGATTCGGTATCGATTGTTTCAAAGTCACCTGTTGACTTTGACCTTTGACTTGGTCTTTTCCGAACTTTAGGTGTAGGCATTGTGATTATTTCATAGCCAGGTCCCTCAAATTCCATTAACATTCGGGCACTGCCAGCAATGGCAGCATGCTCGTACAGCGTGTTTCGACGCATGCGTACTTCCTCATTCCTTTCCTTTATTCCAATTTTTCTCCACTCGTCAGCTTTCTTAAAGGAGTATATATCCCCCTGACCTTCGCATGCACCTCCTTCAACTTTAAGGATATCCGCAATGAGGCCAAACCCTAGCCTCTTAGCGTGTAAATATGGTGTTAAGCCAATATTATCAGGGACATCAACGGATGTCCCGTACTTTGTCATTTCTCTAACTAAAGTCTTCACTATTTCTGTACGTCCGGCTTGTGTGGCAAGATGAAGGGCTGTCATTCCCTCTCTGTCTTTTTCATGAAAGTCGAATTCTCCCATAAAATTATCTAAAAGGATATTTGCCTGTTCGTCTCTACCTAATACACACGCCCATGCTAATGCATTTCTTTTGTGCTTCGGGTCCTTTTGCAATGGATCAGCTTCATTTTCTAACAAAAACTGAAACATTCTACTGCGTTTTGCTACATTTTCTATGTGCAAGGCAGCAATAAGTACACTAAATCCGTAGTCATTCTTGGCGTTTATATTCAAACCATTGTCTAACAGGAATTTCACTTTCCGCATTCTTCCTTTATATACATTATGAAACAGTCCACTTGCCAGACAAGACTTGGTTTGTCGAGAAACTTTAACGGGTGGTTGAGTTGGGATATCCTGAACAGAGTGAGCAGCGTCCCGAAATATTTCAGATTCAAGAACCTCCGAGTGGCGCCGTGGTTCATTTTCAAGTTTGTCCACAAATGAACGCACCTGTACCATTGTTTCTTCGCGAAAAACCATCTTGCAGCTAAAGATAGAAAAACATGTTTTATCAGTCAAGTTTCTAAATGCCTTATTGTTTACTGTGTTTTATAAGATTTTTATTACAATTAAGGTAACAAAATAATCTGAAAAAAAAGAACGTATATAATACATTGTAACAAATTACATTGCCAATCCTATCATCGCCCAGGGCATTATACCTGGCAGTATATGATATATAGTTCTTTATTCTTTTATGTATATAACAAAGCTGGCAAAATGACATATTCCCAATCATTTTCCATACTATTAGTTTTCGGAACAGTATCGTGAATCAGTGTCGCCTTGGAACATGTTTTAATTTCACCCAGACTTACGTTTCATATTCTATCCTAACAAAAAATTTACATTTCAAGTAGCTATGTTACAACTATTAGTTATTTATGAATAACACATTAACTGCTCAACCTTAATTAATAACAGAAATATTGCCGAAGAAAATCCCCACGGTATACTAAAATCTTTGAATACTTCGATTTATACTTGACTTCCATCTAACATTCATTTTATATCAAATAATTTGTATCGTTGCAAGTTGAATGGTTATACTCGAGTTTTCCATTAAACTTTTGCTATGCTAGACTACGTTTGTACGACCGTCTTACATGTCTTTTTCCTATAGTTCTGAAGGGCAATTAGTCGAGGATAATACAGTATAGAAAGTAAAAACGCATTGATAAATATACCTAGGTGTAGTTATGTTAAAGCAAAAAAAAAAGTTAGCTATTGTCAACATTGATCATTTAAGTACTTATAATCTCCTTAAATAATTCAATTGAATTTCCAAAATAAACTTGGAGCTTTTATTTAGATCTAAACTGGTATTTTATAATTACTATATTTTAGTTCTAACTACAACTTCTTCATCACGTAGAAATATGGTTCATAAAACTGAAAATGAACTATATTTTTTTAAAGATATGAAGTTATACTTACAATAAATATGAGACGATCCTTTCTTATACTGTACACCAAATGAATCTAATTATTTTACAATGTTTAAAATTCACGAAAATATCATGTTTAGCCAGAAGAATTGTGTCCAACCAAATCTTGCGAAAGTCAATGAAGAAAGTAATCTGCTAAATAAACATTACTCATTATTAATTTATTTATCAACACTGACGTCTAGAGTGAAAATAAAAAGAGACAATCCTTTATAAATCCTCAAAGAAGACTTCTAACGGTGTCGCACGTATCCATTAAATTATAGCCAGAGCACATTAATTAAATTTAGAAATGAAAACTTTCGGAATACACTAATTTCTTCAGGTCGATAAGAAATGTAAATCGGAAACAAATTAATAAATGTACACCCTGAAATCCGAGGTATCTAACATTGTGAAATTGAGATACGTCTCGCGATTTCAAATTATGACACGGTTTTATTATCGATACGGGCGGAGATAACAACTTAATTCAATTCTACCGTACATTAAACTGATCAAGAATTCGGTATTGATTCCAATGTTAAGCAAAAGTGATTAGGTTAATACCATTAACTATTTCTATTTGCTGAAGGGATAATTTACCCTCATTTTTTAGGCCAGTCTAGTTTAGTGTTTGGCAAATATTATTACATTAAGAAGATTAATGCTCAAATTAACACTGGTTTCTTGACCACTCCAGACTAAAAAGAACCAAGAGCTAAAAGTGCAAATATGTATACTGCAAACGAAATAATCAGACTTTTGTTAAAAGGTTAAAGTTTAAACAAATAGAACAATGTTTTCTTTCACAAATGCGAAACAGGCTATAAGTACGTTCGACTTTGGTTTCATCTGGAATTTTTCAGTTTACCTTATGTTTGTCAAATACATTGAACACTTTCCGATCTAAGTTGTCACCGAGTGTGTTCATCTTTTAGGTCTGTGGTTCTTTAATTAGTACTTTGTTTCCTCTCAAATGAGTTTAAATAAGATAATTTTCTTTACTATTTTCGCACTAAATAACAAAATTTCATTTACATTTACATTTAAGATATATTTAATCAGTCGAAAGCTTATTCCAAAATATATGTTCACAATGTAGAAAAAAAGAAAAGAAATTAAACTGAAATGTTAAGAGTTACAAAAAAACAAACAAAAAAACTCCAAACCTAACTCCTGGGCAAGAAATCGCGATTTAAATATATAATATTCGAGACCCTAAAATTATTTATTATATACTTATAAATGAAATATTGAGAAATATTAATTAAATAAAATGCGTATTTTCATTTTCCGTATTTTCACTGTAATTTTTTTTTTCACTGCAGTGAAACATATTTTCCGTATTTTCACTGGTATCTAGCCGGACTACTTTCTATTAAATTCTGCCATTACGCAAACTTTAAGGGAAATTTTTTCCAATTTTAACGTCATAAAGAGCAATGTATATAATAAACAGAAAATTCAAGTTTTATCTATAAATACATGATTTATTTTCATCTTGTGGCATGAAAATTATCATATTTTACTCGTGGCTACCGCCACTCATGAAATATTTATTTTCATACCACTCGATGAAAATAAATCATGTATTTATAGGAAAAACTTGAATATCCTCTATGTATTAATTAAAAGGGCGTGAAATATAATATGCATGTATAAGTTTTGTAAAGACCAACAAGAACAAGCTCTATGTCAAGGGCCTGGTTTAGGATTATAGTCCGAAGGTAAAAATAATGTGTTTAGTAATTAACGTTTTAACAGTGGATTAAGTTCATGTTAAAAGTTTAAAAACTAAACACAATTGCGCCGAAGTGGTAAAGGTAACAAAAATGTAAACAAGGAAGTATTTTGACTTTCATACAAAATACTATATATATAGTTCACTATAATTTACAAGTAACAAGATTTCAAAAATACTAAGTTTTTGGGAAATAAAATTGATTTCTGAGGCACAATGGGCTTTCAACATTAATTTGCTTTGCAAAAATATTTTTAGTATGACCGTAGTGCGTCGCCATTTACACCTGTCTAAATTTAAATTAACAAAGCAACATGCCATTGTTTCGGAGCAATACAGAAACTCCAATCGATCACAAAACATAAAGCAAATGTTGTCAATCATTAAAATAAAGTTTTAAACCATTAAAACACCTGCCATAAGCAGACTACATATGCTACTCACAAAAGAGAACTTCATTAAAACTGTGTTATCAAACTTGTACTAAGACGGTGGTACGGTACTATAGGTAGGTTAACAATTGAAATGATAAAACATCGACGTATTTCAATAAGTTTAACTGATAAGTCATTAACCTGATTATAGCTCTGGTTACTGTCAGTACTGAACATTAATTGAAAACATGAATATATATTTAACTGATAAGGTTTCTGCAAGTTTGTTTAGTGCGAATGAAATTTCAATTAAAACGTTATCTGAACAAATAAAGCTTTAAATGTAAACATTCAGGGATTATTACATTGGTTGCATTTAAGTTGGCATTCACGCACTTATGAATTAATCAGATAAGGCTACAATTGATCCTGCCGTACGTCAATAAAATAAAGATAAAGAACGCCCAAAACGGCAATATTGAAAATGTTGCAGGCTCCGTTTGATCGAGTCTGTGGTTTTTGAAGCTACCTCTTTCTTGCGCTACCTTAGGTATGATGTCTTTGATGTTGGTTCATTTCTTATCGATGCTATACTGTTTTATCATGTATTGGATATGTTACAGTGTTATTACATAGTACTGAAATAAATATATCTATCCTAATGATGACTAGAGGATTATCTTTGATTAAAATGTACGTGGCAACTTTTTACGGCCTCCGCACAGCACAAATAACACTGATATGACAATAAAATAGAATTAAGCCTCATACCTGTACATACTGTAAAGACATCATGACAAAATTTTGTGTTTTGATGATTGTCTTATTCATTGAAAATGCATTTTGTCCTTTAATGATGCGTACAGTAACAAGTTCACTTCGACATTTTTTAATCTACAGGCATTTCAGGTAAGAGTGGGGTATTCGGGTAGAATCTGATAATTCCATCTGATCAAATAATAGAGCGAGTTGTAGGAGGCTATCTTAACTCACAAGGGAGAGAAATGTACAATCATATTTCATGGAACATATCCAAATTTGTGGCCCGTGAGTATGCATTAGAAGAATGTGTTTAATGCTTTTTTGGCATACTGGACAAACTTGCTTACTCTTTTATAGTTTTTCTGACTATTTCCTTCCTCTAGATTATGTTTTTCGCTTATATGCTCTTTTATTTCCATATACATGTAGTCAACAAAAGTTCTCAGTTGTGGTGCAATAATCATTATTATATGGTGGATTATTTCGTTATCAATGTGCATTTATTAAGAATGTATGTTTAATGATTTAACTGTGTTATATGTCGGCTTTGAAAAACATTTATGTGAGTTTCGTGCCAATTATTCAAAATCTCTCAATGCATGTAGTTTCGCTGCCTTTGACCTCAGTGTGAGCATGACCTTGTTCGTTCGTTTTACAGTGAACAGTTGACATGTGTCAAGTCATAATCCTTATACATGTTGAAGAATTGTCTCGCATAAAGCTGGAAGCTGTCATGACCAATCTTATAACTAATCCATTTTCTTAAACAAGCATATCCGAAGAAGGATTTAAGTTAATATGTACCTGAGAGCATAAAACATTATAGTACAAAACCCACAAATATGAGCAGTGTAACGCTTAAATGACATCAAGGTTTTCCAATTGGAACATCTCCGCTATTTTCCTCAACCTAACGTCACTTCAGATCACCCTCGTGCAATAACATTGGTTTCCAAAACTTTAAAAGTCGCTATTTAACATTTTTGTTTTTCATCTGTTCACGTCACGTCATAGTATATAAGCGGGTACGCTGAAGACCTTACGCTAAACGAAGGAGTGCTGCAACCGGTTGAAACCTTCCCCGACGGACAATCAATTATCCTTCATGGTGTTGTAACCCTTTTTTATGCCACCGCAGCATCTGCAATGCGGATGGCATATAGCGATTCACCTGTGTGTTTGTATGTGTTTTGCCATGGCAACCAAAAGGAATTATAAGAATAAATTTAAAAAATCTTCTTGTAAAGACCCAATAGGCCAAGAACTTAGATATTTTGCATAAGGCATTGTCTGGTAGACCTCTACCAAGATTATTCAAATTATAGTCCTGGGGTCAAAATTGGCCCCGCCACGGGGTAATTGATTTTCTATATGTACTATATGTACGTATAGTCAAAAATTATACCTTCTTGTCTGGAGGTACAATGCTTAGAGGTTTGATATCAGCCATAGGTACTCTACCAAAATTGTTCAAATTTTGCCTCTAGTGTCAAAATTAGCCCCGCCCTGGGGGTCATAAGTTTTCCTTTTATGTATATAGTAAAAACCGAAAAAACCTTCTCGTCTTCTCTAAATTGACAAAGGCTGGAGGTTAGATGTTTTGCATGAAACATTGTGTAATGAACCTCTAGCAAGATTGTACAAATTATAGCCCTGGGGTCAAAATTAGCCACACCCCGGAGGTCATTGATTTTCACTATGTAATTAAAAAATCTTGTCTGAAGGTACAAGGCTTAGAGCTTTGATATAAAATATCATCTATGGGTCCTCTACCAAGTTGTTTAAATTATACCCCTTTGCCCTGTCCCAGAGGCGATAGTTTTTAAGTAAAAACTTGAAAAATCTTCTACTCCGAATTGACATTTAGGCTAGAGGTTAAATATTTGGCACGAGACTTTGCGTAGTGAACCTCTACCAAGATTTTCTAATTATAGCCCTGGTGTACATAATTTTATAGTAAACAAGAGCGATCAGTAATCACATGTGTCGCCTCATGATGGCCAATTTCATGTTGGGACAAATTTTGTGACAGACGGACAGTGCACAACTAGACTTGGTACTGATCATTCCTGTAAAGTTTGGATAAAATTGCACCAGTAGTTTATGAGGAGTAGTCCGGACAAGCTTTTGCGTATCTGGCAACACACAGAAAAAAAACACCTTTTTATCAAAGGGCCATTACTCGGCCAAAAATCATTCAACCAGAAAACCCGTGCAATATGCGCAAGGACTTGAGCTACAGATCAATCCTTTTAAGTTTCATTGAAATTACATAAGTGGTATAAGAGAAGTAGTCCGGACAAACTTTAAAAATAAAAATTATTAAAGGGCCATAACTCTGACAAAAATCCTTGAACGGGAAAATGCTGATAATATGCACAACTAGACTTGGTACTGATCATTCCTGTAAAGGTTGGATGAAATTGCACCAGTAGTTTATGAGGAGTAGTCCGGACAAGCTTTTGTGTATCTGGCAACACACAGAAAAAAACACCTTTTTATCAAAGGGCCATAACTCGACCAAAAATCATTCAACCGGAAAACCCGTGCAATATGCGCAATGACTTGAGCTACAAATCAATCCTGTAAAGTTTCATTGAAATTGCATGTAAAGTTTCATTGAAATTGCATTAGTGTTATAAGAGAAGTAGTCCGGACAAACTTTAAAAATAAAAATTATTAAAGGGCAATAACTCTGACAAAAATCATTGAACCAGAAAATGCTGACAATCTTCACAACTAGACTTGGTACTGATCATTCCTGTAAAGTTTGGATGAAATTGCACCAGTAGTTAATGAGTTGTCCGGACAAGCTTTTGTGTATCTGGCAACACAGAAAAAACCCACCTTTTTATCTAAGGGCCATAACTCGGCCAAAAATCATTCAACTGAAAAACCCGTGCAATATGCGCAAGGACTTGATCTACAGATCAATCCTGTAAAGTTTCATTGAAATTGCATTAGTGGTATAAGAGAAGTAGTCCGGACAAACTTTAAAATTAAAAATTATTAAAGGCCCATAACTCTGACAAAAATCATTGATCCGGAAAATGCTGACAATATGCACAACTAGACTTGGTACCGATCATTCTTGCATATCAGACTGGCGTTTCCGTTAGTTTTACCCATGCCGGAAATTTCATCTGGCATGGGGGGTTCCAGATGAGTCGCGTGCTGTACAATGGCACGATAAAGATGACGTCATTTTACCGTTATAAATGATTTTGTAATTCATACGCTGTTGTAAGAAAATAGTTACGGTTGTAATGATATAAATTTTCATTGAAAATAAAGAAAAAGAATTTAAAATATATTGGCATATAGTAGAATATGCAAGAAAAAATATCTGACATATGTTTGCGGTTCGGATCGGAATATCCGTCCCTCGGTCACCCGCCCATGGGCGGTAACTCGGCAAGCCTCGTTACCGCCCAATGGGCGGGTCACCTCGGGACGGATATTCCGATCCGAACTGCAAAATATGACAGATATTATTATTCCTGTAAAGTTTGGATGAAATTGCACCTGTAGTTTATAAGGAGTAGTCCGGACAAGTTTTGTGATGGACGGACAGACAGACGACGGCGAAGTGATCCCTATATGTCGCCTTTAGAGCTTTGATGTTTAGGTCCTCTACCAAAGTTTTTCAAATTTTTCCCCTCCCGTGTCAAAATTGGCCCTGTCCGGGGGTGGGGCATTGATTTTCATTATGTACATAGTAAAAATAGAAACTGAAACAAATGCTTTCTGAATTGGATAAAGCTACAGCTAAGATATTTGACATGAAACGTTGTTTGGTGGACTTTTATCAAGATTGTTTTGAATTAAAACCTTTGATCAAAATTTAGTCTTGCCCAAGGGGACAGTGACCTACTTTCTTGTCCTTTGATGTACAGCAATGAAATTTTGACCATGTGCACAGTTTCAGTTGTAAAATTGAACTTTGATATCAGGTGGCCTAGATTTTGTGACCCATTTTCTTTTAGCAGATATGAAATCTTTTATCTTAAACTGAGATCACAAAGTTCATATTTGTATCTGAAATAGTGCAAATGTAAATATATAACTGGTTGTTATTGCCAAGAGAAAACAATTACAAAAGTCACTGGTTGCCATACAAAACAAGCAATTATCATAGTATTGCAAGCAATCCATAAGTCCCCTACCGGTAAGAACCCCATCAACATTCTGAAGGGCCATTGGCCATTCACTTATGTTTCAATTTTTCTCTATTTTAAGTAAACTTGTTGGAAAAGTTCTTTAAAAGTGATCACAGGAAACAGTTTTTATGAACAGACAGACAGACGGACTGAAGGACACTCTAAAGTTAATATTTGAAACATCCCTGTTACCAAAATATAACATTTTAAAAGCAGAATTCTTAAAGAGGAGATAACTCTTGAATTAAAGATGCAATTTCATAAAAATTTTCAGCTCTTTTTGACTAATCACAAATATTGTTATATTTGCCATGTTTAAAGCCTATTTGTTGCCAAGGCAACTGATATTTTTTCAAAATAGGAAGAACAGATAAGACATGCATAATCTCAACACTGCTATCTTCCCATATGTCAAGTTTCATAAAAATATTTCCAGTACTTTTTGAGTTATCACTGGATTCAGTTTATGTGTAAAATTTGCCATATTTTCAGTCTATGTGTTGCCATAGCAACCAGAATTTTCAACATAGGAAGAAAAGAAAAAGACGTGCATAATCTCAAGACTGCCATCTACCCATATGTCAAGTTTCATAAAAATATTTCCAGTACTTTTTGCTTTATCACTGGATCCAGTTTGTGTAAAATTTGCCATATTTTCAGCCTATTTGTTGTCATAGCAACCAGAATTTTCAACATAGGAAGAAAAGAAAAAGACGTGCATAATTCCAAGACTGCCATCTTTCCATATGTCAAGTTTCATAAAAATATTTCCAGTACTTTTTGCTTTATCACTGGATCCAGTTTATGTGTAAAATTTGCCATATTTTCAGCCTATTTGTTGCCATAGCAACCAGAATTTTTCAACATAGGAAGAAAAAGAAAAAGACGTGCATAATTCCAAGACTGCCATCTACCCATATGTCAAGTTTTATAAAAATATTTCCAGTACTTTTTGCGTTATCACTGGATCCAGTTTATGTGTAAAATTTGCCATATTTTTAGCCTATTTGTTGCCATAGCAACCAGAATTTTCAACATAGGAAGAAAAGAAAAAGACGTGCATAATCTCAAGACTGCCATCTACCCATATGTCAAGTTTCATAAAAATATTTCCAGTACTTTTTGCTTTATCACTGGATCCAGTTTGTGTAAAATTTGCCATATTTTCAGCCTATTTGTTGTCATAGCAACCAGAATTTTCAACATAGGAAGAAAAGAAAAAGACGTGCATAATTCCAAGACTGCCATCTTCCCATATGTCAAGTTTCATAAAAATATTTCCAGTACTTTTTGCTTTATCACTGGATCCAGTTTATGTGTAAAATTTGCCATATTTTTAGCCTATTTGTTGCCATAGCAACCAGAATTTTCAACATAGGAAGAAAAGAAAAAGACGTGCATAATTCCAAGACTGCCATCTACCCATATGTCAAGTTTTATAAAAATATTTCCAGTACTTTTTGCGTTATCACTGGATCCAGTTTATGTGTAAAATTTGCCATATTTTTAGCCTATTTGTTGCCATAGCAACCAGAATTTTCAACATAGGAAGAAAAGAAAAAGACGTGCATAATCTCCATACTGCCATCTATCCATATACCAAGTTTCATAAAAATATTTTCAGTACTTTTCAAGTTATCGCGGGATCCAGTTTTGTGGACGGACGGACGGAGGGTAAACCTAAAGTCCCCTCCGGTAAACCGGTAGGGGACTAATAAATAGTTTCAATAAGTCAGTGCCTGCTATGAAATCCAATGGAAGATTTGTTGCTATGGGGGATAGTGTTTGCTATGGTAGTCACTAGTTTGTTCGATTGGGTTTTACGTCACACAGACATATAGGTCATATGGCGACGTTCCAGCTTTAATGGTAGAGGAAGACCCAAGGTTCCCTTCCATGCATTATTTCAGGCACGAACGGGCACCAGAGTAGAACCACCGACATTCCGTAAGCTAGCTGGATAGCTTCCTCACATGAAAGAAGCCAAAGTCCCTGTCGGGATTCAAACCCACAGCGGTGAGGGGCAAATGGTTTGAAGTCAACGACCTTAACCATTCGGCCATGTACGCGTCTCTAGTTACAATGAAAATTTAATCAGTTAAGTCAATGGCTGCTATGAAAACTAAGCTTTAGCTCTCTAGTACACTGAAATTTTGAGGTCTACTATATACATAAAAGGAAAAATAACTTGAAGTGATCCCTTCAAGCTCCTTACAAGGAAAATCAATCCCCTGGGGCGAGCCAATTTTGATCCCAGGGATTATCTAATGACCAAACTAGTCAACCACTAGAAGATATTTCATGCTAAAAATCTAAGCGAAGTTTTTATTTTACTATAGACATGAAAGGAAAATCAATGACCCCCTCGGCTGGTGCCAATTTGACCCTTTTGAACAGATTTTTTAAATATCTTGTGCTAAATATCTAAGCTCTAGCTCTTCAATAGATTTTTTAAGTTTTCTTTTGGTTGCCTAGCAACCAGAATTTAGCATGGAACCTCACCCTTGAGCACCGAGTGCTCAGACACGCTGAAGTCCGACTTCTGAATGACCATAAATTTGTACTATCAGTGAGCAAATACAGTAATGTGTAAAGTCTTAAAAGACTTAAGTGCGTATCTGTGTATTAATTCTGGCACCAGAGTAAAACCACCCATGTTTTAGCTTCTTCCCTTGAAAGAATTGGAAGTCCTAGGCAGGATTCAAAACCACAGCAATGAGGGGCAAGTGGTTTTAAGTCGACAACCTTGTCCAGTCAGCAAAGGAAACCAAAAACACATGTGCACATGTACTACTACAAGCATTGAAATTTTTGGGTTAAGAAAAAACAAATAAAGTGGAATTTTTTTTCTTCATTTTTTTTCCCCGGGTTTCATCAAAAATTCAAAGTTTTCAAGACACATTAGGTTACCCCGGTCTTTACAGCCCTTCTTTAATGGGCCCCGTATAAAATTTTAAAATGCATATTTTTAACACTGTTTTAAAATTTCACACTGATTTCAGATTACATCAAACTGCATATCAACTTTAAACAAAATTCATGCATCATAAATATAGCAAGAGATTATCAGAAGGAAGGCAGCATGGGTGTTTCATCAACCATGTTGTCAGGCATCCCCTGGCAGGGGGATGTACCATGTGTTTCATCACAATTTCTTCAACTCTAATTCAGTTATTAAAGGGATACTCGGGCAAATTAATGACAAAACTATCAAATTCACGCTAAAATGACTTTTAAAAGTCCCAGCATGAATTTCTGTAAAAATGCTATATATTTTGGGTTTGAAGCGTGATATATGTTGAACAAAATTAAGACCCCAACAGAATAGATTTAAAACAAGTCATGTGATTTGAACAAACCCTGGAATTAATATTGTGGATATTGCATGATTGAAACCAGTCTAAGCCATTCATTTGACATGTTCTTAAACTATTCTAAAGTTCACTGTGACAACTACTGTTAAATCTTAACGTTCTAACCTGACCAACGCAAGTCATGTTAGGAAACCACCATTTTATTCTTTCTCAGGACATTTACAGAATGATGAATGCAAAATTCAAAAAGAAAATTTTTGCCTGTGTCTCCCTTTAATGCCATTATTCACTGTTAATTTATCATTTATGTAACAAGTAAGTTAACTTTAATGTATAAAAAACCTAACCAAAACTTAAAAGATTGTATTTATGATAATAAAATGTTGCTAGAAATAAATTGCAGCAAATTTGGTTGATCAAGCTTACCATGAAGGTTCTCTTCTCCTCGATTGTCTGGAAACGTCCATGACCAAACTTGCTGGAAGTATCGATGAACTTCAGAGTAATCTTCTCCATCTGTCTTCTCCTGTGTGACTTCAGCAACGACTAAAAAAAAATCAAAAAAAAAATTAATTTATTATGCATCTTTTTGTATGTGATAATACATTTAAACTGAAGAAAAAAACCCATCACAAGGAAAGCATCAAAGGTAAATCAACCAGATTAAATTTTCTTTTTTCAAACTAAAAACAAAATTCTAGAATTCAGAGATCGGGAAAGTGTCATAACTTGGGCATTGTTTTAAGTTCCACAGATAGCCCTTCAATACCACATCAGGTTGCTTGATTTATCAAAGAGACCATACATCCATAAAAGGCTACCATTACTGGCAGTGTGATTTTATACATGGCAGCAATCGGAAAACAATGTTGATAATTTGTATTGGATGTTTTAACAATGGATTTTTTAGGTCGCACTCTTGTAAAAAGATTCAACTAGGATTTTTATTTATATCTTATTGCTGCTGTTTGAATAGATTTAAGTTTTGAATTATTTTTGCAGACAGTAAATTTACAGTTATTTACCATCAAATCTTAATGCCTATTATGTAAATAGGTGTATTTGAAACATTGTTACAGGTGGCATCATAGTCTAATTTGCAAAAATTCTTTCCCGATCTCTTGAATATGTTTACATGTACCACAATTTAAATAAATGTCCATTAATCATTTTCAAAGAGTGAAAAACTGAATTAGTAACAACCATCAGAAGGAAGGCAGCATGGGGTTTTAATCAACCATGTTGTCATGCATCCCCTGGCAGGGGGATGTACCATGTGCTTCATCATATAGTATGTGGCATTTGTAAATAACAAACACTTTATCGTGTAGATAAAATTGTTTTCATATTACAAACAAAATTACAGAATGTGGCAAAGTTCTTAAAGTCAATGCTTATGTAAATATAAACAAATGTACACAAATCAGCTAAAAACTGAATTAGTAACAACCATCAGAAGGAAGGCAGCATGGGGTTATAATCAACCATGTTGTCATGCATCCCCTGGCAGGGGGATGTACCATGTGCTTCATCATATAGTATGCTACATTTGTAAATCAGGGTGTTTTTCTACTGCTGTAGAAGTGGCCGTATGCTGCTTCCCCACAAGAAATTTTTTTGCACCTTTCTCCTATCTTTCAATTAAGATTCTTCTACCCTTTTAGGCAAAAATAAAAAAATTTCCCAAAATTTAAGGTAAAGCATGTGAAAAAAGCCTCGTTATAAAAAATATTTAAATCATGTTAATGGTTACCTTTCTTAGAGTAAGAACCCGTTTCTTAGGCCCAACACAGCATCCCTTGATCATGAGGAAGTCATTGTTGACCTCACCATAATGAGGGAAGCCACCAAGGGGTGTGATTGTTTTGTCTGTAGGGTCATACTCGGTGGCAGCATTGTTCTTCACAACTTTGCCATCCTTGGTGTGGATTCCATCTCCAATGCGGTAAATCTTCTTGTTGATTTCAGTACGATGATGGTAACCCTTCTGACCAGCACGAGCTACAGTGAACTGTACACGGCTAGGATGCCATGCTCCAATACAAGCAACCTTTCTAAGACCCTTGTGTGTCTTCCTTGGTAGTTTCTTGCAGTGCCATCTTGAAGTTACACCTAATGATATCAAATATAAAAATTTCCTTTACTCAAGAACAGTTTAACTGAAAGCTAACTTAACATTTTACATTGAAATTTATAAGAACAATTTAACCAACTGTTCAGAAAATGAACTCTGGTTACTGAAATAATAATGCTGCTACAATTAAGATGATCTGCAAAGTGCAAATTAAATATTTTACTCAGCAATACAATTCATTTGACCTACCCTTCACTCCCTTTCCTTTGGTGACACCAATGATATCAATGTTCTCATCCTGGGAAAACACACTCTTGACTTGTACACTTTTCTCCATGTGTTCACGCACCCAGTCTACCTTTTCACTAATAGTTCCACCATTAACTTGGATCTCCATAATGTGGGCTTTCTTCTGACGTTTCTTCAACAACTTGGTCTGTAAAATACATTGAAAGACACTTACTACTTGTTCATATATATGCAAATCAGTGTTAATAATTCTGGTTTGTCTAAAATATTTGTACAACAAATTACAAAGGTATTGATATTCTTATAAAGTTCCAATGTTCTAATTTATATCCAGGAATAATTCTGGCCAAGATTTTCTCTCATTTGGCCAATTTCAATGTCGGACAGAATTTAGATAGCAGTAATTTATACTAGAGTAAGAGATTTGACTTGCAAAAGCTAAACTGACTATAATTAGCTTCATGAATTTAATAGAATACTACTATCACCTTTCTAATTTCCACATACAAGTGAACATTTCACCAATAGGCATGTAATTCAATTTCAATGACATTAGTTTTCATGTGTTTGAATCTCACTTTAAATCAGATAGAATATGCTAACAAAATATTGTGCTTACCTGAGTGTGACAGATAGCCCTGATGGTAGTACAATATTTCTTCATCTTGTTGAAGTCTCTCTCAATCTCCTTCTTGCCAGCATCATCATTCCATTTCTGGGAAGCCTTGGTAAATGCCTTCTTCTTGGAGCGGTACCTTTACGAGGGGGGAAATTTATGCCCAAATCTCATCATGATAAATCAAGAGAGGAGAATATGGACACAAGGTTCATCAATTAAGCCGACAAATATCAGCCGAGAGGAACCATTTCAAACACTCAACAGTCTAAAATGACTGGAGGAGCAAACAATAGAATAAAACCTCACTGACAAAACTGTCAGTAGGAGGCTGACGGTCCTGAAGCTTGTTAAATAAAATATAACTAGACATGAAAAATACAAATTGTAAAATTGACTAATAGATTTTACAAGTACTTAAGAATAAAATAAAACATCACAGTGCTTTAGATAATTTTTTTATAAATGGTCCATGGCATTGGATTACCTGCACTAGAGTAATCAGTATTCAGGATTTTGTTGAACAACATTACTAGTAGTAGCAGTTACTATATGATAGATACAACAATGCATCAGCTTGCTAGCCACTCGTCAGTTTTATGCAAATGTTTCTAAATTGGGATGAAATGCCCAATTATTTACATCACCACACGATATTTCATTGGGCATGCCTTTATTATTGCTGCATAATCAATACTCTTCTTTTTCTTTATTGATAGAAAAAATGATGGCAATCCGATCACAATTCATTTTTTGTACTTCAGCCATTATTTAATTCTACATACATAACAGAATGATCTTAAGGTACAAAATATATATATATACCAGTTCTTGTAAAATCTTCTTCTACATTCTTCACTCAAATGCTCAGCCCAGATGGTCTTGAAAGATCTAAGGCCACTTGGAGTCTCAATATAACCAGTGCAGCCAACTACCATCATAGGTGGTGCTTCAACGATCGTGACAGCCTCAACAACTTCTTTCTTATTTGACTCTATAAAAAAAGTGTTATTGGTAACTCAATTTCTCATAAACTGTATGGTTAATCACTAAATAAATTTTATGATTTGAAATAATTTTGTATTTTTAAGGTACAACAGCATTGTCAGCTATGTTTTCACTAAGTGGGTCAAAAGTGAAAGTAAGCATAAATTCATATAACAACAAAGCTCACAATGTAAAATTCCTAATTGTAATGGAAGTAACAGGTGCAGCAGAGTGCTCTCCCCTTTATTTTTGTACGGAGAATTTTCATTAATCTGAAGTTTTCACATGACCAATGAAAATACTCCATATGATAATAAAGCAGAGCAATCAGTTACTTTCATTTTTGGATAGAGAATTCATGGAAATAAATCTCACAAAAGTGACAGTAACCAAATATTTTCTTTCCGATTATGATATATATACATTGACCTTTTCGAAAACCTAGCTAAACACC
The DNA here is from genome assembly GCF_026571515.1 of Ruditapes philippinarum. Lineage (NCBI taxonomy): Eukaryota > Metazoa > Mollusca > Bivalvia > Venerida > Veneridae > Ruditapes > Ruditapes philippinarum. The sequence continues at coordinate 160,034 of NW_026866781.1, forward strand.
GTTTTTCCGGTACATTACGGATTAAGCTCTGGGGAATTACACCAAATGAAGTACATTACACAGTTACATGATATTTCCATTTTTCTATCATTATTTTACCGTTTAAGGTGAAAAAAATTGATGTTTTTTGAAAATTATCAATATTCCTTTAAAATCTATTGCAAATTTTTCAAAAAATAAATTGTTTATAATAAAAATCAATAAAATTAAAACAGACGTAGTGGAATCTTCCATAATAAATAAGGTTATTTTCTGGGTAAACTTGCGTATTTACTTCATTTTTTGTGTGGAATTATTCATACAATGATATTTATTTATTTTCTTATAAAGAAATAACTGTTTTATTTCAATTTTGTTTTAAAAAAGGCCGAAAACATCGAGTTCGCTATTACACTCCATCAGGTGAATTCCCCAGAGCTATGTAAGGAAAGTACCAAGAGCGGCGTTTAGCTAGGTTTTCGAATTCGTGAATTATAAAATGCTCAATAAACAGTTTAAAGAAATCTCTTTTTTTCTACAAATGATAGGACATTTTCACTAGCCCGATTATGATTTCCAACAAAATTCCATTGTAGCAATGCTCGCTAGACGAATAAAAATATGACCCCAAGTAAATCTGGAAACCCACGACGTTTTGCCAGCAAATTATTCTAAGACAACAATTTGTTGGTCAGTTGTTTTTTCACTTTCAAATGATTTATTTCATGTTTGATAAAGTAATGTTTACTTGTATTAAGAACCAAATTTTTTGGGTAAAATTCCATTCTTTTTTATTTAATAAGGCCATCCTTAAAAAAATGTTTGTTTGCAGTAACCCGACCCAGAGTTTTCAAGGTGGGTAGGTAGGTCGATTTTTTTTTTTTTTTTTTTTATTGAACTGTACTCCCAAATAAACATGGAATTTCAAAATGCTGGACAATTTATGCTTTGATAATCTGGTAACAATTAATAAATTGATAAATGAATTCTAATTAAATAATACCTACATTTTATTTCTTCTAATAACCTTTAAAAGAACAAAAACAAAGCACAAGGCATAATTTTCTGATTCAAAAAAAATAATTTTTTTATCCAGACCATGAAAAAAACTTTTGAGTAGGGGCAAATTTTGTGAGTCGGTCGCGTTACTGCAAACAAACATTTTTTTAAGGATGGCCTAAAAAAGAAATATTATTTTAAATAAAAGTTGCAGCAAAAAAACTTCATATTTTGTCCAGTAATATGTAGGATCCAAGAATGCATATTTCAGAAGTAAAACTTGTCTAATCCAGGATTATGGATAGGGTTTCTTAATCGGACAAAAATCATAATCGATCATCGAAAATAATCGAACAACCTTTTTCGATCAATCATCGATTATATAATCGAAACATTTACGATAACAAAGTAAATGTGTACAATGCATATATCATGCTTTAATTTTTATAAGAATTCCATTAATATTCTATATTTTGTGTAACTACCACTTAATCAATTGAAATAAACTAGTTACTCATGCTTATGTTCATCCTTGAGTAAAAATTTTTAATCAAATAAAATCATTATATCTATGAAATTATTATGTCTCAATTCCAATAAAGGAATGAATAAGCTATGTATGGGAACAAGAGAAGTTGGTCATTAACAAAAATGCCAGTTTTTTTAATGACACTATATATTGATATTGTAACCATCTTTAGTGTGTAGAATAATTTTATACATATCTTCTTTGTGTGAAGTCAACATGTTTATTTCATATTTACAAATAGACTGTGTAGCAATTTTCTAATTTCAAATTTGAGTATAGTATGTCTTTAAACTAGAAATGCCCTCACTGTCAACTATAACCTCAATGGCCCACCAGTAAAGTGCTTTCAGTCATTTCATTTTATGAAAATTATTATTGGGTAACCAAAGCTCTTTTGAATTTAAGTGTTGTTAATATACCAGTGAGTCACATTAAGTTAACAGCAGAAAGATAAATTAACCAATGAATGCGATTATTGATATACTTTGTATTCGATCATCGCTAATCGGTCCTATAAACGATCAATTATCGATTATACTCGATCATCGTTTAATCCCTAATTATGGATGTAGCCAATAGGTCTGGCGATCGAATAAAAAAAATCACCAAAAAAAGGTGTTTAATATTTCTTTTTTAAGTAAATTTTTTTGACATAATCAGGTCTAGGATTTCATGATATTTACAGACAGTCTGTAAATTTATGGACCATCTATAATTTTACAGATTTTTCTATCTGTAAATTTATAGACATTAAATGCGAAAATAGTATAAGTTGTAATTAAATTAAAAACCGCAGGCTAATAAGAATAAATTTACTGATTATATGATTAAATGTAACAGTATGATAAGATTCAGAACAATTTGTTGACTTTCAATTTTCACTTTTAACAAAAATTTCAAAGTCATCATACAAAGATGAAACTTATCTCATTAGCTTTGTTAATAGAAACAATCATTATAACAACTTATTTTAAGCTGCGGATTTTAGTATAAAACTAAAAATAGCAAATTTAACATTGAGGATCTGTAAATTTATGGACTAAAAAATCTTTAAATTTATAGACTATCCATAAATTTACTGACAGTCCATAAATATCATGAAATCCTAGACCTGATAATCACGCATCGTTCTATTCATGTAACACCTTTAAAGCTTGGAAATTTTGATAAAAAATCTCATGTACCATTGCTACATTGAACTTACTGGAGCCAGGTCGATCAACTTCTCGGAGAATGTGGGTCATTCCTGCCTTGTAACCAATGAAGGCTGTAAGATGAACCGGGTTTGATTTGTTATCCTTAGGAAACGCCTTGCATTTACCACGCTGTCTCCTTGATCTCTTCTTTGGAAGAAACCCTTTAGAGCCATGTCGGGGCGCAGAAAATTTTCTGTGGGACTAAAAATGAACAAAAGCATAAGGAAAAACAAAATTAATTGGTTTAGAATAAATTTCAAACAGTTTTATTACTCGCAAACAGAAAATTGAAGTGATTCTTTCAGATTTAATTTACACTGCACAAGTACACGACCTACCATCTTGCCTGCTCGACGGAAAAGGCTGATTGTTGGTACAAAATTTACGACAATGAAAAATTATAATAGAATATATACGGTATTGTTTCATATCGTAAAAAACATTTTTTATCATTATTGTAAGAATTTATTGACATAAATCGTTGATAAACTTTTATGAATAAAAGTAAATATAACTATATTGTCGTAATGCTTTCCGTAAACGAATTACGGTAACTTGACCGTCCTTGGCGAATTGGGAGACGAGTTTTTTTGTACTTTTTAAACGACTCCACAGTTATGTCGTCGACGGACGGTCGGACGGACGGTCCAGAAACTCCATTAGAGAGATATATTCCTGCCGATAGTTTTCAGACTTTGAAAAAACCTGTGAAATTTATCAGAGGTTTGTAATTTTCAAAATAACTCGCTCCTTCAAAGTTCTTGTCTTCCAAAATTAAGAATCCCTAAAGAAAGCCCAACACAGCAAAATTGAAAATGTTGCAGGCTCGGTTTGATTGAGCAAGTTCATGAACGGTACTGTCTAGATTTAACATGAACTGGTATAATGTGGACGGATTTTTGCAACATCCGCAGATATGTTTATAGGCCGCTTTTATTATTTTTCTTCTAAATTATTCTGATGCAGTAGAATCTATACAACGTTTTGTGTCCGGTTGATAGTCCCTGACCAGAAGGTAAAGGGTCAACTCTGCCCTATACCAACTTGGCACGGGTCAACTCGGCACAGGTGAACTCGGCCCTCTATTAAAAACCTATACGGCAGGGTTTTACATCTCCTTGAAATTTTAGGGGTCCAGTGGATGCACAGCCTAGAAAAGTAGGGGTCCAGGCCTGAATTTTAGGGGTCCAAAATTATATTCACTATAAAAGACTATGAAGACCACTCTATTTTGCCACGGTTTTGTAATATAAATCTGTGATTTTGCTTAAAATCTTTATTTACCCTGTAAGAGATATGCATGTATATTGTACTGTTTTCATAAGAAGTATATGATTTCAATATCTTTTATCACTAGGTTTTTTTATAGCCCTTTAGTGGCTCTTTACAATTATATCATGTGCTATTTCCAAGGCTTATAAGTCTTTGAATGGCTGGAATGTCAAGTTTTAGTAGCATATTCTGTTATTGATAAGGTGATTACACCAACAGACTGAAAATTTGTACTGATCTATTTGTAAATATTTTAGCTGAACTAGTAAACACACAATAGATAACTTTACAGACCAGTCAGCTAAATATGTTGCGTTTTTAAAAATATCATATAACAAAAGGCAGACGAAACCGCTTTTGCACCTCCTCATAAGCTGGGACATACCTGATGTCCCAGTCATAAGTTAAGTTCGCCGAAACCATTATATTTATAACACCAACGATAATAACATACCCAGTGACTTAATTTCTATAACACTATGAAAATAAGTTTGCAAAAAGCACTGCCTTTTTTATTATCGCCGTTCATGTCGCATCGACATTGGATACGCTAACCAATAGTAATTGCTTGTTATAAATAGTCCGACTAAATATAGCAACAGAAAAACCAAAAACAGCTACCTAAAATAGATTTATGGTAAACGTCATCAGTTACTGTAGCTTGCACAATAAACGTCATCAGTTTCTGCAGCGGGCACTTGCAAATAGCATGCGCAGTAGATTTCAATTATGTTAACTTCCGAAATAAACAATGCTCGCTGTATTAGATTTAAATGGAATTTTGTGAGCTTCGAGAAGAAAGAGATAAAATCATGTCGGGTCAGAAACAATAATATCTATTGTCTAGGATTATTTTTGTGCGTACACTTGGACGCAAGTGGATAACTTATATGCGTACATGTCAAAATTTATGCGTATAGGGACGCAGAATTCTGCGTCCCGTAAAACCCTGATATAGATTGTTTAGTTTATAAAAAAATTATGGAGTAAATTACTATAAAAGTATTCAGAGGTATGTTCATTAACAAACAGAAATTTAAAAAGTTGACAGTGTACATGTACATATTTGAAATTATCTTTGTTAAGAAGAGATATCAAGATAATAATTTTAAATATTGATCTTTACAATACAGTCGAACTTCGTTCGCTCGAACTCGGAGGGCCTGTGCAAATTTGTTCGAGAGATCGTAGTTCGAGCCAACCGAGGTTGAACTATTAAATATTATGTTAATCGTATGCCTAAAGGTTTATTAGCATACATTGATCCACAGATCTACATACACCGGATTAGAAACTCCGAAAAATAAACAACTGTCCGATCTATACCCACAATCCTTTGCGCGCTTCGGTAATTATCGGATTTTCCCGCTAGTCTCCGATTTTCGCGCACTCGTTAAACTTCGGCGATATCCGCTAATCAATGTTTACATTGCCGTCGTATTGTAAATTACGATAAAACTCAACAAATAAAGGAATAAAATGTTTATTATGATAAATATATTTTGTTTATTTGTTTATTTGCAATTTGCCTTTTAATTTAAATCCATATTTCAAGTTTTTTTTCTTTACAATCAATTTCTACCCACCTTTAACTTCATCGTTAACTATTGCTTCATATATCAGACGAAAAAGAATCCGCTTTTATCGTCCGTGTATCGCCGTGAAATCAATATGGCGGTATCACGACTACGGTTTCCCAGGATGCATCAAATCTCGGAAAATCCCGCGACATATGATAACTTACGAGAAACGATTTGCATCTATGTTGAATTTAACTGTGTGACGTCACAAGTTGCTTCTCCTGTCTATTCAACTCCGTGATTGATCGAATGATAAATACGTCAATATTTATATAATTGTTTGTTAGTGCATCATTCTGTTCGTCGAATATGTCATAATCAGAATTATTATCCCAGTGTTTTCAATTAAGTATTAATGGTACGCTGTGTTAATCTATATTCATGCATATTGTAATTGGTTGAGTTTGATTGGGCAAAGTGTTGAACAATGTTCAAAATATATTTATATGTTTATAATGGGATGAATTTAATTTTAAAAAATAAATTGAAAAAATATTTAAAAAAAAAACGTTTTACAGCAGCATCTATTTGTAGTCATTTACTAAAATGAACACACATACACATATCATTCTATAAATAGATAACACTGTTACAATTCACATTACATGAACCACATTTGTAAATAAAGCCGTCCGGGTAAACGTCATTCTTTATTGACTTTTGCATATTTCACCAGTTATTTTCTTTTTACAGTTACCATAAACGGCAAATCAACAATATTATCATAACAAACAAATCGGTTACAACACCTCTTATTTTGTATCACTTAACCATAATTACCTTTGTCGTGATCACGAGGTGTTAAAAACTTGTATCGCCAACTGTCATTTATTTAGGACATGTTGACTTGTATTTTTGTGTTCGACTGAAAAGGTGTGATTTTTACTATATTTCTGCCGAAGGGACCAAAGATCAGGTTCGAGAGTTCGAGCGATCGGTGTTCGAGCGATCCGAGGTAGAACAATATATATTATGAATAAAAGTAATCATTACCAGTAATATATGATTATGGGCCGAGTTGACCCGTGCCAAGTTGGAATAAGGCCGAGCTGACTCGAGGGCCGAGTACGTTTTAGGGTCGAGCTGACCCTGATTCCGACCAGTATACTACAAAAAACACACTGGCTTACCGCTATATTGACTATGATATATATCAGTTATGTGAGACCTTGTATTGCGTAAATACAATATGCATCTGCTTTATTTAGAATATCTTTCATGACATGACATGATTTCAATACTCATAATTATGCAAGAAAACATTTTAATTTACTTTCTTTTATTTTTCAGTTCTTAAATAAAATAATACAAGTCAGCAAATCACCTTTTATAATTTTTGAAAAAAAGAAAAGTTAAAAAAAGGAAAACATCGTCGTCCACACATATCTAATTCTAAATGTGCATTTAGGATAACCTGTAAAGGCAGATCTCGGAAATTATTAGGTTATATTTGTTTGCAATTAGTTTTTATATGTTAATACTCGGCTTATTACCAAATAGATTATATACAGTTTTTTCAGCATATGCTTCACTTTACTCATTGGAATGCTTCATGAATAATTACAAGCATGCCAGATTCCTGGCATGATAATTGGTGAACTTTCCCTACAGTCTTGTCTGCAGCGAACAGAACAATGTGACTTAAACACATTGCTATATGCAGTCACGATTCCCCACTGGGCATGAAAAAAAGTGCATTCTGACCGGGACTGGCACCCTGGACCCTTGATAAACTGTTTTGGGCACTATCCAGCCGTTGACACATCTTTTCCCATAATAAATGAACATTTCTAAACCATGACATATTTGTCAATCCAAAAATATTTAGGTAAAAGAATATTTTCAATTTTTTTTCTAAATCTGGATTTTTCCTCCGTTTAAAACCTGCAAAGTTCACAGTATGCACTGGTCACGACTGTCACTGTTTGCAGTGATTTATTTTACAAATCATTTATCTACTAATGATGAGGATAAGGGTGTGAAGCAGCAAAAATTTCCTTATGAAATTCTTGATGCGTAGCACTTACCTGAAAAATTTATTTAACTCTATTTTTATGCCACCGCAGTATCTAAGATGCAGTGGCATACAGCGATTCACCTCTGTGTGTTTGCATACATTTGTTTGTGCGCCCACTGGTCCAACTTCCACCAAACTTGCCAGAATTGTTCTTTGGTTGAAGGGCTTCCAAAGTTGTTCAAAGAATTTTATTCCATGCAAAAATCTGTCTGCCATGGCAACCAAAAGGAATTATATTTAAATTAGAAATTTAGAAAAAATTCTTCTCAAGAACCACAAGGCTTAGAGCATTGATATTTTGCAGAAGGCATTATCTGGTAGACCTCTACCAAGACTGTACAAGTTATAGCCTTTGGGTCGTTGATTTTTATTATGTACATAAATAAAGAAATTAAAAATCTTCTCATCTGAAAGTGCAAGGCCCAGAGCTTTGATATTAGGTATATGAAAACATCTATAGGTCCTCTTCCAAAGTAATTCAAAGTTTGCCTCTAGTGTCCAAATTGATTCTGTGGGGTCATAGATTTCCTTATATGTTTATATAGTAAAAGTTAAAAAAATCTTCTTCACTGAAATGACAAAGGCTAAAGCTAAGAATAAAGATATTTGACATGAAACACCAATTAGGGTCATAGGTTTTCCTTTTATGTATAAGTAAAAATTTATAGCAAAAAGAAAGGTTAGAGCATGAAACATTGTGTAGTTGACCTCTACTAAGTTCAAATTATGGTCTTCAAATTTTGGCACTGGGGTTCAAGTTGGCCCTGCCCAGGGGGCATAGATTTTCATTACAAACATTATTATAGTAAAATCTTAACATTAAGTACTGAAGGTGAGCTTATATGATCACAATTTGTCTGGCATCTGTCAATGCATCCATGGTCAACTTTTTTCAAATGACTTCTCCTCTGTAACCACTGGGTCAGATTTGATGAAATTTTCCTTGCATGTTCATAGCATGAAGCGCTACTAAAATTATCCAAATGGTTCTGCTCTATTGAACATCTGGATTCGAAGGGCTAAAAATAGATTTTGAAAATGAAATCTTAAAAAATATTCTTCTCTGAAAGTGGCAGACCTAGAGCTTAGATATTTTGTGTGTAGTATCATCTAATAGTACTCTACATGAATTGTTAAAATAATAAAACTGGCTCTGTCCTAGAGGGCGATGGCTTGTCCTAATAGAATAAATTCTTCAAAAATCTTCTTCATTAAAACTGCAAGGGCTGTATCTTAGATATTTAGCATGCATCATTGTCTATAGGAACTTGACCTTTAATTGGCTTGGACTGTCAAGGTCAAATTATTGAAATTGCTAAATTTGTCATATCTTTACCCCCGAAACAAAGTTTGGGGGGGTATATAGGAGTCACTCGGTGGTCGGTTGGTTTGTTGGTCGGTTGGTCCAGTGGTCCGTTGCATTTTCCTTGTCCCGAGCATAACTTGAAGACTTATGGTTGGAATTCAATACAACTTCATACAATGGTCAAGCACATTGAGAGGAAGTGCAGTGTGCAAGAAACATAACTCCATCTTCACTAATCACAGAGTTATTGCCCTTTGCTACTTTTCCTTGTCCGGAGCATAACTTGAGAATTCAAAACCACTTCATACAATGGTCAAGCACAATAAGGGGAAGTGCAGTGCACAAAAACCATAACTCTATCTAAAGTAATTACAGAGTAATTGCCCTTTGTTACTTTTCCATGGCTTTCTTTTGTCCGGACCATAACTTGAAAACTACTAATTGGAATTCAATACAATTTCATACAATGGTAAAGTATATTGAGAGAAAGCGTAGTGCACAGAAACCATAACTCTTTCTTAACTCATTTAAGAGTTTTTTCCCTTTGTTACTTTTTATTGTCCAGTGCATAACTTGAAAATTAATGGTTGGAATTCAATGAAACTTCATACAATGGTCAAGGGCAGTGAGATGAAGTGCAGTGCACAAGAAACAACTATATTTAGACAAAAAACAGTTATTGCCCTTTGTTACTTTTTTTGTCCAGTGCATAACTTGAAAACTATTAGTTGGAATTCAATACAACTTCATACAGTGGTCAAGCCCAATGAAAAGAAGTGCAGTGTACAATGGCCATAACTCCATCTTCAGTATTTGTAGAGTTATTGTTCCTTTTCCTTGTCCGGTGCATAACTTAAAAACTTATGTTTAGATTTCAATGCAACTTCATACAATGGTCAAGGGCAATGAAAGGAAGTGCAGTGCTCAAGAATGGTAATTCTTTCTGGACTTATTACAGAGTAATTCAATAAAACTTATCAATGGTCAACCTCATTGAAAGGAAATGCAACATACAAGAACCACAACTATCTTTAATTGCCCACAACCAAGCTGTATTTCAATTCTTTTGCAAGGTTTTCTGTTACTAGTAACTTCCTCATTTCCGAAGCAGTCTTGCTGGGGGTATTAATCACATTTATTGATAGTTCTAGTTTATTTTTGGATTTAATTCATGCTAGGCCAAAAGAACTCTTGATGACAACACTGACATTTTGAAAAATTAAGTATGGCCTAGATTAAATTACTTTGTCTATCAAGGTCAGATATGAAATTATATTTTGTACAAGAAAATAATGTTTTCTAGGAGTATTTTTACTACAATATTCTTCAGATGTGTTTGACTTTAATAATAAAAAGTGGAGTGTGTCCTCCATTTGGCTGTTGTTTATAAGATATATTCCTTCATTCTTTCTAGAGCAATTGCTTGTTTTTTTTCAGAAAAATTTGTTCTGCCATTTAGATCAAAAGATCCTCCTGTATATTATCACAGACGTTTTGAACGAGTTCCAACTATAGATCAGTGTGAAGTTGATGATCCACTGTGTAGATATGAGGCAAATATACAGTTTATTAGAGACAAGTAAGTGATTACAGTAATAATATAATGGAGATAGAATACACGAAACTAACAAAACTGTTGAGCATATTAGGTGAACTCTAAAAAGGTCAAGTCTAAAGGTTATATGAAACTGTTTTGTCACCATTGTATGGCATTGTTTTTCTGCATGTATTTTTGATAATACAGTAGTAGTGCTTTTTATACCCCCAAAAATGAAGTTGGGGGGGGGGGGGTATATAGGAGTCACCCGGTGGTCGGTTGGTCGGTCGGTCCAGACGTCCGTTGCATTTTTCTTGTCCAGAGCATAACTTGAAGAATAATGGTTGGAATTCAATATAACTACATACAATAGTCAAGCACATTGAGAGGAAGTGCAGTGCACAAGAACCATAACTCTATCTTGACTAATTACAGAGTTATTGCCCTTTGTTACTTTTCCTTGTCCGGGGCATAACTTGAAAACTACTGGTTGGAATTAAAAACAACTTCATACAATTGTCAAACACAATAAGGGGAAGTGCAGTGCACAAGAACCATAACTCTATCTAAAGTAATTACAGAGTTATTGCCCTTTGTTACTTTTCCATTGCATTCTTTTGTCCGGACCATAACTTGAAGACTAATTGTTGGAATTCATTATAACTTCATACAATGGTCAAGCACATTGAGAGGAAGTGCAGTGCTCAAGAACCATAACTCCATCTTGACTTATTACAGAGTTACTGCCCTTTGTTACTTTTCCTTGTCCAGAGCATGACATGAAAACTACTGGTTGGAATTCAAAACAACTTCATACAATGGTCAAGCACAATAAGGGGAAGTGCAGTGCACAAGAACCATAACTCCATCTTGACTAATTACAGAGTTATTGCCCTTTGTTACTTTTCCATTGCTTTTTTTGTCTGGAGCATAACTTGAAGACTAATGGTTGGAATTCAATATAACTTCATACAATGGTCAAGCACATTGAGAGGAAGTGCAGTGCACAAGAACCATAACTCCATCTTGACTAATTACAGAGTTATTGCCCTTTGTTACTTTTCCTTGTCCAGAGCATAACTTGAAAACTACTGTTTGGAATTCAATACAACTTCATACAGTTGTCAAGGACATTAAAAGGAAGTGCAGTGCACAAGAGCCATAACTCCATTTTGACAAAATACAGAGTTACTGCCCTTTGATACTTTTCCTTGTCCGGAGCATAACTTAAAAGGTACTGGTTGGAATTCAAAACAACTTCATACAATGGTCAAGCACAATAAGAGGAAGTGCAGTGCACAAGAACTATAACTCCATCTTCAGTTTTTATAGAGTTATTGCCCTTCGTTCCTTTTCCTTGTCTTTCTGGACTTATTAGAGTAATTCAATAAAACTTCATCAATGGCCAACCACATTGAAAGGAAATGCAACATACAAGAACCACAACTATCTTTAATTGCCCACAACCATAACTCTATATTTCAATTCTTTTACAAGGTATTCTGTTACTAGTAACATCCTCATTTCCGAAGCAGTCTTGTGGGGGTATTAATCACATTTAGTGATAGTTCTAGTTAGCTTATCTGTGACATTGCTAAGTGGATCTCTACTAAAGTTACACAGGTAAATATTGGCCCCTTCCTGATGGTCACTTATTTTGTGTAGTAAAAATGTCTCAAAAATCTTCTGAACTCTAATAAAACTCTAATAAAAATGCCAAGAGGTTAGATATTTTGCTTGAAGCATCACCTTGTGGTTTTATAATTGGCCTTGCCCGGGTAACTTAAGTTGAAATAGATTTGTATAGGAAAAGACATTCAAGTTTTTTATGAAACTGCAATGCCTAGAGCTAACATATTTGGCCAGTAACATTTTCAAGTGGATTTTCATAAAAGTTGTATAAGATATCCCCATGGAGTCAAATTAGACTTGTATAGTAAAAATAATTAAGACATGTCCTCAGAGACTATAATGCCAAGAGCTTAGATATTTTGAATGTAACATCACCTTGTGGTCTTCTCTAAAATTAAATATTGGCCCACCCAGTGTCACTAAGATTATATAGACTTGTATATAGGATAATATATTTAAATCTTCTTTTGTGAAACTACAATGCCAAAAGTTTAAATATTTGGCATGTAGCATTGCCTAGTAGACCTCTACAAAAGTTTCATAAGTCATGTGATTCACATCCCAGAGATTAAAATTGTCCCATCCTAGGGTCACTGATTAGCTCGGCTTTTTTGAATGTCCAAAGTGGGCACAAATTATATAAGAGACAGAGTTGTTGTTTGTTACATACATGTAAACCTGGTCCTGTCAAATTTTTGATTTCCTTGTTAATTGTCAATTTGTAATAAGATTTTTAATACCTCCCTTGATTATTATTAACCATATAGACAAGTTGATTGTTTTTGCGTACCAATGGCTTTAAAGATCCTGTATGTTGTACTTAAAAGGATGTAACATATGTATGTATACGTATGTACGGTAGTCTATGTTTAATGAGGGTCCATCCGCCCATTAAGGCACAAAAAGCAGCATTCACTGTGGAGCACAGACATGTCACCAGTCATGCCCTTAAAGAGTTAATTTTGAAGCACATATTGGTGATAATTTTACTCCATGCAATTTCCACAGAGTATTAGTCGAATATATGAATTTTGAGCCAAAAGTAGGTCACTGTACGGCGGTCAATGAGAACCTAAATGTTCATTTACCTGAGACAATGAATAGAGGAGGTAGCCCTTAAAGGGCTGTTGGTGCCAAGCAAATGGCCTGTCTTACAAGCATCCATGTAAAATGTTAAATATGTATAGCAAATCTTTATGTACTGACCTAGACTTTATCGAGAATAATTTTTTAATTACCCCCCTTTACTTACATGAAATGTTAAATTTGGTAATATCTTTTAAAATTTACAATATTGGTAAATCTTCATTTGAGCATCAGATTTATGATATAAAACCATTAAAAAATAGTTTCAAAGGATCTTTATATACACAAAGATACAACCCATCATTCTGGCAAGTTACAGAACTGTGGCATCTATTTCCCCAGACTAAAAACTCATGTAAATGTATTTAGAGTAAACTTCTACATGTACCAATTTCCTCATGTTACACTTACTTCCTCTTTATGCACTTTGAAAATAAGTATGGTAAACTTGATAGCTTCCTCACATGACAGCATTCAAAGTCCCGGACAAAATTAGAACAAACAGTAGTAAGGAACAGATGATTTCAAGTCAGCAAATAAAACCAATCAGCTATGGATGCTCCACTTTTATTTCAATGCTCTATGACATGTACCATGTGGTTTGGATTAGCTGAACCTTTACAAAATCAAATTTCTTTTTGTATATCATATTAAGGAAAAAGTCTAATTGAAAATGAAAATATATTTTTCAGGCAAGTTGATTCTGCGATAATCAAGATATTACGTCGTCGACTCACAGAGTGCAGAGCATATTGGAATGAAGATGCTGAGCTTAAATGTCAAAAAGAGCATTCTTTATTTGTAGACAATTTGCAAAATTGGTTTGTTAAGTGTAAGTTTGTATAAAGTGTTCTTTTTCTTAGTAATTTTAAAGGTAAATTAATTATGCTCCCCCGAAAAATTTCGGGCGAGCATATAGTCGGCGCCTTGTCTGTATGTCCTTCCTTCCGTCCGTCTGTCTGTCCGTCCGTTGTCTTGTCCGGAGCATAACTTGAAAACCCTTGGAGATAATTTGTTTAAACTTCATACAGTGGTAGAGGGCATTGAGGAGGAGTGCAGTGTCAAAGAACCATAACTCTATTTTGCCCAGTTTTTAGCTCACCTGTCACAAAGTGACAGGGTGAGCTTTTGTGATCGCTTTTCGTCCGGCGTCCGGCCGTAAACTTTTACTTTAAATGACATCTCCTCATAAACCACTAAGCCAATTTCATCCAAACTTCACAGGAATGTTCCTTTGGTGGTCACCTTTAAAAAGTGTTCAAAGAATTTAATTCCATTTAGAACTCTGGTTGCCATGGCAACCGAAAGAAAAATCTTTAAATATCTTCTTTTAAAAAACCCTAAGAGCTAGAGCTTAGATATTTGGCATGAAAAATCTTCTAGTGAGTGTCTACCAAGTAAGTTCAAATAAAAGCCCTGGGGTCAAAATTGGTCCCGCCCCAGGTGGTCATTGATTTTCCCTATATGCATATAGTAAAAACTTAAAAAATCTTCTTTTAAAGAACCTAAAGAGCTAGAGCTAAGATATTTAGCATGAAACATGTTCTAATGAGTGTCTACCAAGTTTGTTCAAATAGAAGCCCAAGGGTCAAAATTGGCCCCGCCCCAGGGGGTCATTGATTTTCCCTATATGCATATAGTAAAAACTTTAAATATCTTCTTTTAAAGAACTCAAAAAGCTAGAGTTTAGATATTTAGCATGAAACATGTTCTAATGGGTGGCTACTAAGTTTGTTCAAATAAAAGCCCTCGGGTCAAAATTGGCCCCGCCCGTGGGTCATTGATTTTCCTTATATGTGTATAGCAAAAACTTAAAAAATCTTCTTCGAAAAAACCCAAGTAGCTAAAGTTAAGATATTAAGCATTAAACATCTTCTAGTAAGTGTCTACAAAGATTGTTCAAATAAAAGCCCTGGGGTCAAAACTGGCCCCGCCCCAGGGGTGTCATTGTTTTTAACTATATGTGTATAGTAAAAACTTAAAAAATCTTTTTTTTAAAAACCCAATGAGTTAGCTTAGATGGTTAGCATGAAACATCTTCTTATGGGTGTCTACCAAGTTTGTTCAAATAAAAGCCCTTGGGTTAAAATTGGCCCTGCTGGGGGGTGGGGGGGGGGGTAGGGTGGCGGGGGGAGGAAGCGGGGCGCTCTATACAGGTCAGCAACCTCAGGGCCATCATGGCCCTCTTGTTTAATTATCTCCCCTTATAGAAAAATCTTGTCCGGGACATAACTCTCAAACTATAAGAGATATCAACATGAAACTTTGTAGGTGAATAGATCTCAATGGGTAGATGTGCAGTGCATAAGAACAATAACTTTTTTTGTCCTAATTTTTGAGTTATTGCCCTTTGTTAATTTTAACATTTTGAACTTTGTCCGGAACATAACTCTAAAAGTATAAAAGATATCAAGATGAAACATTGTAGGTAGATAGATCTCATTGAGTAGAAGTGCAGTGCAAAAGAACCAAAACTCTGTTAAGCCTCATTTTTTAATTATCTCCCCTTTTAGAAAAATCTTGTCCAGGACATAGCTGTAAAACTATAAGAGATATCAACATGAAACTTTGTAGGTAGATATATCTCAATGGGTAGATATGCAGAGCACAAGAATCATAACTCTGCCTTGGCTAATTCTGGAGTTATTGCCCTTTGTTTATTTTTACTTTTTGAAGTTGTCCGGGACATAACTCGAAAACCATAAGAGATATCAACAAGAATCTTTGTAGGTTGATAGATCATATTGATTAGAAGTGCAGTGCAAAGAACAGTAACTCTGCCTTGCCTAATTTTGGAATTACCGTATAAGTACTTATTTCTGCGGGCTTAAAATTCTGCGATTTTGTTTAAAATAAGGGGTTTTAAATTTCTGCGTATCTTATTTCTGCTATGTCATCATTCTCGCATTGATGTTTTTTATTTCTGCGTTTTAATTTAGATATTTTTACAAAATTAACCGATACAAACAGACAACATTTCAAGATATGTTGATGTAACATGTACATTACTTCCTGTAAACATGCAGACGACTTATAATGTGTGTTCATCGTGATCACCATGTATCGGTATATAAAATATCAACAAGGAAAGGCGGCGTTCAATGAACGCAATAACAAAACTTTCATAAACAAAAATCAACAACATGCAATGACAACAATTAATTGTAATACTGCATGTGTATAAATATGAAGTGTGAAAAATAAACAATGGTAATATCGCACTTAGACACAATATATTGTACAAATACAAAAGGGTATGTTTATTGCACCCGTCAAACTATAATAGTTTTATTTTTAAAATAAATCAAGCTTAGGGTGAGCGAAAATCACAAACATGATATTTTTTTAAACAAAAAGAATAAGTAAAGTAACTTTTTTTTCTAATATTTTATTCATGACGGATACATAAAGAAAAATTATGCCCATCTACAAAAGCTGATAACGGTACATGGTAATGTAATTATACAATACATGTAGTTGACATATTCCGACATACATGTAGACATAGCGAAAGGCTTAATTTTCTGCGGTTTTTAAATCTGCGGTGTCGTTATAAACCGCAGAAATAGCAGAAATAAAAGTCCCGCAGAAAAAAGTACTTATACGGTATTGCACTTTGAACTTTTTCCAGGGACATAACTCTGAAACTACAAGAGGTGTACTTTCTTGTGTCCAAAACCTAATCGGGGAGCATCACACGGCTCAAACCGGGCTCTTGTTTTTTATTAGTCCTCTACCAGTTTAAATACTGAAAATATTTTTATGAAAATTGAAATATGGATTGATGGCAGTCTGGAGATTATGCACATCCTATGCCTAAAACTTTGGTTCCTATGGCAACATATAGACTTAAAATATGGCAAATATAACACAAAAACTGGACTAAGTACTGACAATTTTTTTATGAAACTTGATATTATAAATGATATAATTAAATGGCCATTGCCATTCAGAATGTTTCTGGGGTTCTAACCAGTAGGGGCTTTTGTATTGCTTGCAATACTTTGATAATTGCATGTTCATTCAGTTTATATCTTACTTAAAATATAGGATTGGAAATGTTAAATCAATATGTTTTGTATAATATCTGCAGCCCTTTTTTCAATTGAAAATGTTCATCATTGTGAAAGGGATACAAATACATAGAGGATATTCAAGTTTTTTCTATAAATACATGATTTATTTTCATCGAGTGGTATGAAAATAAATATTTCATGAGTGGCGGTAGCCACGAGTGAAATATGGTAATTTTCATGTCACAAGATGAAAATAAATCATGTATTTATAGAAAAAACTTGAATTTTCTGTTTATTATGTACATTTTTCTCTTTTTTGCGATAAAATTTGAAAAACTTTCCCTTAAATTTTGTGTACTGGTTGAATTTAAAAGAAAGTAGTCCGGCAAGACACCAGTGAAAATACGGAAAATATGTTTCACTGCAGTGAAAAATAAATTTTTACAGTGAAAATACGGAAAATGAAAATACGCATTTTATTTCATCAATATTTCTCAATATTTCATTTATAAGTATATAATAAATGTATGTTTTTAGAATCTATTTCAAATCATAACAAAGACTAGTGAGAATCAGACACAGGGGTATCTAGTTTATAATATTCACAACATAATCCTTACTAGTTTGTTCAATTTTTAGCTCACTTGAGCTTGCTGAGGGTAAGCTTATAGGATCCTTGAATGTCCTTCATCTGTCCACATTTATTCCTTAACACTCTAGAATCAATCGTCATCAAACTTGGTCAGGATGCTTGTCTAGGTATTGCTCAGAAGAGTTCAAACATGGGTCATCTCGGATGAAAAACTAGGTCATAGGAGCTAAAAATAGAAAAACCTTGTTAAAACTCTAGTGGCTACTGTTTTGATCTAAATAACCTGGAAATTGGTCTGAAAGTTTGTTTTGATGATTTCTAGGTCAAGTTCAAATATGTCTCACCTGGGGTCAAAGACTAGGTCGCATCGCGGCATCGCCCAAATATGGAAAATCCTTGTTATCACTCTAGTGGTCACATTGTTGACTCAGTCATCATCAAACTTTGTCAGGATGCTTGTCTAGATAATTGCTCATATAAGTATCAACATGGGTCATCTCGGATGAAAATCTAGGTCACAGAAGCTAAAAACAGAAAAATCTTGTTCACACTATAGTGGTTACTGTTTTAATCCAAATATCCTGGAATTTGGTCTGAAAGTTTGTTTTCATGATTTCTAGGTCAAGTTCGAATATGTCTCACCTGGGTTTGAAAAACTAGGTTACACAGCCCAAATATGGAAAAACCTTGTTAACACTCTAGTGGTCACATTTTTGACTCAATAATCATCAAACTTTGTCAGGATGCTTGTCTGGGAAATTGCTTAGATGAGTTCGAACATAGGTCATCTCGAATGAAAAACTAGGTCACAGGAGCTAAAAATAGAAAAATCTTGTTAACACTCTAGTGGCTACTGTTTTGATCCAAATATCCAAACTTGGTTAGGATGCTTATCTAGGTAATTGCTCGGATGAGTCCGATTGATCAAGTGAGTGATCTAGGGTCATCATGGCCCTCTTGTTATGAATTTTGGTAGGAATGTGAATATGAAAAGGGAGATGAGAAATTAACAAGCTTCATCAAAGTCCTTTGATGATTTTGGGTTACATGTATTTGGTATTTGAAAAAGGTCTTTTATTTTATGGAAAATGCCATTTTTTAATGGAAGAGTGTGAACTGTTGTCTGAAAGGAATTTGAGCCATATTTTGCCAGTGATTTACTAGATTTTATGAATGTAAAGAATAGTTAAGAAATGTGGCAAATTTTAACCTTTTGATGAATTTGAATGAAACACAGCATAAATGTAAAATGATATTAATGAAATGATGCTCATCAATGATGTATTTTTGAATTATGACTTTATGTAAAATTGAAATGGTCAATTTTTAAAGCTAAAATCTATGCCTGTTTCAATACTGGTGGGCTTAATCATTTTTCATTGTATAATGCAATTCCAAATGGAGTTGATTGTGAAAAATGAATAAGTTGAAATTGGAATTTATTAAACATTTGAACAGAAAAAGAACCACATTTAATGGGTTTAAAACAAGAATCTGATGTAAATATACCAGTAGTTTAAAATATATGCTCCCTGAAGGTAGAGTATCATTATATATATATTATAGTTGCTGCCTTGTCTGTCCTTCTGTCTGTCTGTCTGTTTCACACTACAGATTGGTGGCCATCTTATTGTAAACAGAACAAAAGAGAACAATGGAGTTCATTCTGTAACAAAATAATTGATTTCAAACCTTCTTGGAATTATGTTTACATGGATGATAAGCTATGTTATGTATTTTGTCTGATATGGATAAAATGATGTTACATATACCATTTCTTTTATATATATTACATATACCATTTCTTTTATATTTAAATTTTAGATGGAGAAATGGGCTTCAACGTTGATGTTGTTTCAGCTTACATGAAACAGAAACACAGAATGATCTGGCTACGACGAAAACATGAAAGTGGTGAAACTGATTTACAATACAGGGATTAATGTTATTGTATAAAATTTGGAAAGTGTGATTTCAAAAGAAACTTGTTGAAATTAAAACAGTACAATTTAATCTGTGTTGAATGATATGTGTTAAGATAGAGGGATGAAAATGTTATTTTATTTATATTTTTTTAGAGTGTTACCTAAAAAAATAGAAATTGCCAGAAACATTCTATAGCTTGATAATTGATAAAGGTATTCTCAAGGAATAAACAAATAAATGGTAAACAAGATTGTTTTGTAATTCTATTGGTAACATTCAGATGTATTTTCTAATTTTGTGTGGCTTCTACAGAGAAGTGGCGACATATAGGGATCACTTCTTCATTGCCTGTCCATCCAATTCCATGCAGAACTCTGGTTGCCATTGCAACCGAAAGAAAAAACTTAAAAAATCTTTTAAAAAACTGAGAGAGCTAGAGCATAAAACATCATCTAGTCAGTGTCTACCAAGTTTGTTGAAATAAAATCCTCGGGGTCAAAATTGGCCCTGTCCGGGGGGTCATTGATTTTCCTTATTAGTCCCCTACCGGTTTAACCGGAGGGGACTTTAGGTTTACCCTCCGTCCGTCTGTCTGTCAGTCCGTCCGTCCACAAAACTGGATCCCGCGATAACGCAAAAAGTACTGAAAATATTTCAACAATACTTGTCTGTACTGCAGGTTGTACCATTGTACTTGTACCATTGGTGTAGAGCAAGGTCAGGTTGTACCATTGGTGTAGAGCAAGGTCAGGTTGTACCATTGGTGTAGAGCAAGGTCAGGTTGTACCATTGGTGTAGAGCAAGGTCAGGTTGTACCATTGGTGTACAGCAAGGTCAGGTTGTACCATTGGTGTAGAGCAAGGTCAGGTTGTACCATTGGTGTAGAGCAAGGCCAGGTTGTACCATTGATGTAGAGCAAGGTCAGGTTGTACCATTGGTGTAGAGCAAGGTCAGGTTGTACCATTGGTGTAGAGCAAGGTCAGGTTGTACCATTGGTGTAGAGCAAGGCCAGGTTGTACCATTGGTGTACAGCAAGGTCAGGTTGTACCATTGGTGTAGAGCAAAGTAAGGTTGTACCATTGATGTAGAGCAAGGTCAGGTTGTACCATTGGTGTAGAGCAAGGTCAGGTTGCACCATTGGTGTAGAGCAAGGTCAGGTTGTACCATTGGTGTAGAGCAAGGTCAGGTTGTACCATTGGTGTAGAGCAAGGTCAGGTTGTACCATTGGTGTAGAGCAAGGTAAGGTTGTACCATTGGTGTAGAGCAAGGTCAGGTTGTACCATTGGTGTAGAGCAAGGTAAGGTTGTACCATTGGTGTAGAGCAAGGTCAGGTTGTACCATTGGTGTAGAGCAAGGTCAGTTTGTACCATTGGTGTAGAGCAAGGTAAGGTTGTACCATTGATGTAGAGCAAGGTCAGTTTGTACCATTGGTGTAGAGCAAGGTAAGGTTGTACCATTGATGTAGAGCAAGGTCAGGTTGTACCATTGGTGTAGAGCAAGGCCAGGTTGTACCATTGGTGTAGAGCAAGGTCAGGTTGTACCATTGGTGTAGAGCAAGGCCAGGTTGTACCATTGGTGTAGAGCAAGGTCAGGTTGTACCATTGGTGTAGAGCAAGGTCAGTTTGTACCATTGGTGTAGAGCAAGGTAAGGTTGTACCATTGATGTAGAGCAAGGTCAGTTTTGTACCATTGGTGTAGAGCAAGGTAAGGTTGTACCATTGATGTAGAGCAAGGTCAGTTTGTACCATTGGTGTACAGCAAGGTCAGTTTGTACCATTGGTGTACAGCAAAGTCAGTTTGTACCCTTGGTGTAGAGCAAGGTAAGGTTGTACCATTGGTGTAGAGCAAGGTAAGGTTGTACCATTGATGTAGAGCAAGGTCAGGTTGTACCATTGATGTAGAGCAAGGTCAGGTTGTACCATTGGTGTAGAGCAAGGTCAGGTTGTGCCATTGATGTAGAGCAAGGTCAGGTTGTACCATTGGTGTAGAGCAAGGCCAGGTTGTACCATGGGTGTAGAGCAAGGTCAGTTTGTACCATTGGTGTAGAGCAAGGCCAGGTTGTACCATTGGTGTACAGCAAGGCCAGGTTGTACCATTTGGTGTAGAGCAAGGCCAGGTTGTACCATTGGTGTACAGCAAGGTAAGGTTGTACCATTGATGTAGAGCATAGTCAGGTCGTACCATTGGTGTAGGGCAAGGTCAGGTTGTACCATTGGTGTAGAGCAAGGTCAGGTTGTACCATTGGTGTAGAGCAAGGCCAGGTTGTACCATTGGTGTAGAGCAAGGTCAGGTTGTACCATTGGTGTAGAGCAAGGCCAGGTTGTACCATTGGTGTACAGCAAGGTCAGGTTGTACCATTGGTGTAGAGCATAGTCAGGTCGTACCATTGGTGTAGGGCAAGGTCAGGTTGTACCATTGGTGTAGAGCAAAGTCAGGTTGTACCATTAGTGTACAGCAAGGTCTGGCTGTACCATTGGTGTACAGCAATTTCAGATTGTACCATTGGTGTAGAGCAAGGTCAGGTTGTACCATTGGTGTAGAGCAAGGTCAGGTTGTACCATTGGTGTACAGCAAGGTCAGGTTGTACCATTGGTGTACAGCAATTTCAGATTTTACCATTGGTGTACAGCAATTTCAGATTGTACCATTGGTGTAGAGCATAGTCAGGGTGTACCATTGGTGTAGAGCAAGGTCAGGTTGTACCATTGGTGTAAAGCAAGGTCAGGTTGAACCATTGGTGTTGTGCAAAGTCAGGTTGTACCATTAGTGTACAGCAAGTTCTGGCTGTACCATTGGTGTAGAGCAAAGTCAGATTGGACCATTGGTGTAGAGCAAGGTCTGGCTGTACCATTGGTGTACAGCAAGGTCAGGTTGTACCATTGGTGTACAGCAAGGTAAGGTTGTACCATTGGTGTACAGCAAGATCAGGTTTTAGAATTGGTGTAGAGCAATGACAGGTTGTACCATTGGTGTAGAACAAGGACAGGTTTTAGTATTGGTTTTCAGCAAGGTCAGGTTTTAATATTGGTGTACAACAAGGTCAGGTTTTAGTATTGATGTACAGCAAGGTCAGGTTTTAGTATTGGTGTACAGCAAGGTCAGGTTTTAGTATTGGTGTACAGCAAGGTCAGTTTTAACCATATGGTGTACAGCAAGGTCATCCTGCACATAATAGCAATCTGACAAGACACTACTGCTAATGGTTTTTATTAGTTTATATGAGTTAAAAATAGAAATAGATTTTAAATGATATCTCAACTTCTTGTTAGATTTTGATAAAACTATATAGGAATGCTAGTTCTGGGCATTTTTTTTTACAAAAATGTTTGTTACAATCTGCTAAACAAGATTTAAGATCTGAAAATTAGAAAAAAGCCCAATGGCCTTGTTCCCTGTCTACTATTGAGTTTTTTGTTAAGGTACATTTCTTAAATGGTATCAAAGATATCCACTTATAACTTCACTAATGAATTTGAAATGCACTTCTAAGGGGCAGATAATCCTGAAGCCAGTTTTCATAATTATACTTAGAATATTTTTTTTTTCAAAAACTATCACAGGTATTCACTTCAAACTTGAATTGTTTGTTCACTGTCAAGGGCAAGTAAGTCTGCTAAACACATTTGCAGGATTATTCCCTCTTTTTCTATGCTGCTTTTCATTACTATCAAACCCTGAGAAAAGTGGAGCACACTGTGGGCAGGTCTAGTATTGTTACATTGCATTGGCCAAAACACAATTAAGTGTCATACATTATTTGCATTGTTAGTGTCACAGGGTTAAATATCTCTTGTACTCGAGGAAGTACAGAAACAAGCTCTGGCCTAGTGTTCACAAAGAAAAGATCAGGATCAGATGATTCTGATTTTATTTTCATTGTTTTATAAAACTAAAACTGATCGTATTATGCTTTGATTAAATGGTACATATTTGAAATATAAATAATTTGCTTTTTTGCAAATAAACCAACCTATTTTGGGATAAAATCAACAAATAACAAAACTAATACAAAAATAATCAGATCAAAAAGATAATCAATTTTAGGATCAAGATCAAACTTTGGATCAACTGTAAAATGCCAATATCTTGTAAAAATAACAATAAATTTATTCTTAATTTTCATAAACATGCTATTTCAAGTCCAGTTTTATCAAGCTAATACTGAATATTTTATCTATTAGGATAAATAATAGAGAATATTTGAGCCTGATCTTCATCCTGAAATATTTCAGTATAAATTGAAATAAAGTAAACAGTAAATAAAGATTTAAATACTATATAATTAACTAAACATCTGACTCCTAAGAAGTGACCGGGACAGGAAAGCAAACAGTGTGTAGAAGTTAAGAATATTTAAAAGAACCAATGGATTTCTTTCTCACATAGAAACATATTACAACTCGCATAGAAACATATGAAAACGGACAAAACAATTGGACAAATACCACACAGAACAGGTGACCAGTGTTCATGATATTGCACAGGTGAGTTAAACAATATACATTTTTGATGCAAATTGTTTCACTGATTCAATACCGGAAGTTAGACATTCACAGTAAAAACTAAACATCACCAAATAAAAAAATGCACCAGCACAATGTTTCCATTTAAACATAACAATGTAAAGCCACAGCTGCCATTGACCTGTTATCTCAATCTGTGACACTATGTAAAAGTCCAGTGAGGTTATAGTACTAAGCTATTGCAAATTCACAGCTCTAATCATTCATTATACCACTTTTATGTTTCCTTGCAAATAGTATAAACAACATGGATAGGCAGCATGTGCTGGATAGCCTCTGGTAATACTTATTACACCTGCTGTGATAGCTTCAACTATAACAATACATGCTGACAGCTCTAGACCACAATTTCATGTTGTCAACACAGTATCAATTTTATATGGTGGCTTATTTGTGCCAAGTAAAATGTTGCTTGTTGACACTTGTCGACATGTGAGATGATGACTAAACCTTACATTTGAGAGTGTCTATAAGCCGATAGCATATCTTGCAGTGAGTATTCTAGACACTTAAAAGAGGATTATCCTAAACTTAGTTCTGGTATGTCTCTTATCAGAACACATTGGACAATTTTGTAGTTTGAATTGAAGTGTTATGTCATAAATGTTCGCAATCATAAGATTGAGTATTGTCAATGTATTCAGCTCAATATCACCAGAGATATGGTCAAGGACACCTGACATTATTACATAATCATGATTTTATTCAGAACATATCCTCTACATGCAAAAAGGGATCTTAGTAATACTTCACAAAAATTTCACCATCTTGAGATGTAGTGTTGCATACATGAAGCAGATCTCTAGGTCAAAGGTCAAGGACACACTTGGAGTTCAGAGGCAAACACTTTTCATGGTGAAACTTCTACAAACATAGAGGGATTATTGCATAACTTGGCACAAATTTTCAAAATTGTAAGGCAAAGTGTTGTGCGCAAAATTCAAGTCTCTTTACATGCAGAGGTCTGACATCATATGAGAAAATGAAAAGTTATTTTCTGCATTGTGGGGTTAAAAAGAACAAAAGAAATAACAAAAGAAAACCCCATAATGTAGCTCTGGTAAGAATGTCCGTCCGTCCGTTCTCTTTTGTGTCGCACATAACTCAAAAAGTATTTGACCTAGAGTCATGAAACTTTACAGGAATGTTGATCAGCATGTGTAGTTGTGCACCTGGGTATTTTTGTCTGGATATTTTTAGTATTTTTAGAGTTATTGCCCTTGACTTAGTATAATTTTGCAATTTTCAACTTGTGTGGCATGTAACTCAAAAAGGATTTGACATAGAGTCATTAAACCTTATGGGAAGGTTGCTCAGCATATTTAGTTTTGCACCTGGGGTTTTGCTTGTGGATTTATTCAGTATTTGTAGAGTTATTTCCCTTGAGTTAGTAAAAACAGTTTCATTATGTTGTTATTTGTTCCTTGAGTGCTTGAGTTAGAAATAATGATCAACATCACTAAATTACATGAAAAATGATTCACATCACTGTGAAGCTATGAACCTGGGACTTTGCATGTGGATTTTTTTCAGTTTTGTTAGAGTTATTGCCCTTGACTTACAGTAGTATTAATTTACAATTTTCAACTTGTTCATGCATAGCTCAAAAAGTATTTCACTTGTTTACAAGAATGTTGGTCAGCATGTGTACTTCTGCACCTTGGGGTTTGCTTGTGGATTTATTCAGTATTTGTAAAGTTCTTGCCCTTTACTTAGTAAAAGATTTTTAGTTTTCAAAAAATATTTGACCTAGAGTCATAACATTGACAGAACAGTGGCGTGGTGGGGGCACCCATGTCCTATGGACACATTTCTAGTTTATTAATATTTTTCCTCTATTAGTACTATTTTGTGTAACAATCTTTTGTCAATATTAAATGTGTAAGGAAATCATATAATCAAGTGTAATTCCTGTTATGGCAAGAAAGTTTCAAGTTAAAATAAATAGGCTCCCAAGAAATGTACAGAGATCGGGAGTAACTTATGTTTGTAATCAGGGTACACATTGAATTGTATAGGCTTACCAGAGAGGGGGAAAGTGATTTTGTTTATATACTGTGACTTTGTCCTATATTTTAACCATCATGCTATAATGATGATGTCTGCCTCTACTTTATAATCTCAAATAAAGGTGCTGCTAAAATCTATATAGAATATTATCATAATATTGACATGATGTTTCAATAGTTTAATGGTTCTATTGTTGCTGAGAGCTGTTTAAATAATCATTAAAAGAATTTCTAATTTGTCAAACATATTAAGTACAAAGCATGTTGCCTAAGAATGGGTCCGACACTAAACAGTACGTGAAATATTAAATTTGTCCGCATGATTTTCTAATGTTTAATCTGTCATTCCTAATTGGTGTAAATGTAGAATGTTTTAGTCATTGATAACTGGTGATAGAATGGGTTTGATGTCAATAGACAATAACATTTACTGCTGCCATCATATACTGAATAGGAATAAGTTTTGTTTTATAGGTTTGTTATTTTATTTCTTTAAATTTAAATTCTGTGCAACTTTATTTTCTACATCTTTTAAAACAAATATTATCATAACAATGTATATAAGAAACAGTAATTGTAGAGGATAATTATAATTTCCAGACTGAAACTTTAATTAATTAGATTTCTTTATTGTAATGGGCCAACATTGTTCAGAAATGTTACTATTTTCATTTCTCTAACAAATTTAATTTAAGTGTCCTGATAATATACATTGTACTTGTCTACTATACAGATAAATAATCTTTAACTTATTTTGCTTTATACAGTTATAGTGATTTCATAATTTGTAATTTTGTATGGAAGTCAAAATTTATTTACATTATTCTTCTGTTATTAATTCTCATTAGGCTCTATACATACCTATAGTGATAAGCACCTAATATGCTTTAAACCCATTACAAAAACATTATTAGACACATGTTTGTACTTTCCTAATCAACAAAAAAAAATATTTCAAAGGCATCATGTGCCTTTAACATTCCGATTCGAAAATCATTGTATTAAAAATTGACAGTTTTATTTTAAATCAAAAGCAGGCCATATAACGGGTTCACAGTTTAGCATGGAACATTAGTTGTGTTGTTTTAGTTTTTTTCGACATACTTTGCCTGAAATTATTAGTGATCAAAAACTTGATATAGCATCCTTAACAAACTATTTGTTAATTGTTAATAAATTCATTTCTTTGAAAATACAGTGTCTCCATTCATATTGAATACTAATATATAGACACAAAGAGAATAACAAAACCGGTAAAGCAACTTCTCCTTTCATTATCATATGTTAAATGTGTGATAAAATTAAATTAATTGCATGGGTCATTTTACTAGTTTTTGAAAAGTTCTAGGTACATAAATAATCATAGTAAAAAAAAAAAAACAACACATGTCACAAACACTTCCAGTGCATTCAAATACTTTTGGTCCTTTAATGCCATGATGGGTCATTATTGCTGCACACCTTTGTTCACTACTATCCTCAGGTCTTGTGATGGAAATATTTAATAGTTTTGTTACTCCCAAAATATATCTCCCATATAGAACTAATAAGTTAAATATTTGAGATTTTTTATTTATTTTGTTTGTTTGTTGTTGGTTATTTATTCATGCTGCCTGTTCGTTCTTTCTAATGCATTGTTTCTCATTTATAATGTACCAGATATATGAAATATTGATGAGAAAATTATTGTTTAAATGACATAAGAAGAAGAAGAAACTTTTATTTAATTTATACATTTACATGTATCTCGTTATACATCAACTAGTAATACATATAAAACATTTTGTCACGGTTGGTATTCAAATGAAAGAGAATAATTAATGTTTCAGTTTATACAATATGGAGAATAAGCTCTAATACGTATGAATAAGATATTGAATAACAGCAATTTTTCACTAATAAAGTGTCTAACAGTGAATATAATGGTGTTTTGACAGAACAAAGGATTCTTATAATTATCGGTTAAAAAGTTATGAAATCATAACTTACCAGAGATAGAATTTGTTCCCAAGTAAAAATATTTTCCAAATAAAATTCTTATTTCATAATCCTTAAACACAAAATATTAATCAAGTTTTAACTGTGATAAATTTTTAGACTGACTTTGGCTGCTGATAAGCCTTGCACTGATGAGTAAGCTCGCTGGTCAAGCTATGCGATCTCTGTGGGTCCACAAAAGGGGCTATGTGGTTGATAAAATGAACATTTTTATAGTCTTAAAAGTCTAGGATATGCATTCAATAAATCATTTCTTTTCATATTGGCTAAATTAATAAATTTGCTAAGATTGTTTGGAACTGATTTATTGTTTGACCTAAGCATTTCTATGAATTTGTACATACCCAGTACTGAGTCAATGATAAAAATAACATTTAATTAATTGAATTCTTAAATCATGGTAAACACTGTATATAAGAATAAAATGATACTCGTCTTCAATCTCAGAACATTGACACAATTGGCATAATCTTTCCTGTCTATCTATTCTATTCCTACCATATCTACCTGTTTGAATTCTAAAATTATGCGAAGAAATTCTTGAATGCGTAATACTACTCCTTAAATATTTAGATTTGATAGTATTTGAATAATTTTCAAAGTTTAAATCTGTTTTTAGATGAATATAAAGAGTGTTTAAAACATTATTATTGTTTAAATCTGCTTGCCATTTTTGTTTAAAGCAATCCAAAACACTTTATTTAAAATGTACCAAAAATGCATTGATATTATATTTTATGCCATTAGGTTTCAAAAATACATCTGCAAAACCATAATTTTCTAATTATATTTAAACATGGTATGTCCAATTTTTGACACCATTTAAACATTGTTTTAATGAGTTATTATATATTGTATTTAAAATAATATTATTTGTATTTGAAATTTTCAGCCAATGTTTTATCATTTGAACATATCTGTTAAAAAAATAAAGGGTATCTTCCTAATTCTCCGTATACAGCGCTATTGCTGGAACTTTTCTTAACGCCTAAGATATATTTGCAAAATTTGAGATGTACACTTTCTATATCTTTTGACTTAGAAAATCCCCATACAGGACATGCATAATTCAGAATAGAGCCAGCATAAGCATCAAATAATTGTAAAGAAATATGAATTATGGTGATAATTCTACCTTATTGATATAAATACTTTGTAGAAGTCATTACATGCTTTTAAGGCTTTTCCAATAATATATTGATTATGCAAAACAAATGAGCCCGTATAATTTAAAACTACTTCTTAATAGTTGAAATCATTAACTATCTCTAATTGTTCATTATTTTAAAAAAGTTTTTTTGTCTGTCTCCTGTCTCATGGGGCCCCTTTTTCTAAATATAACAACTTTTGTTTTTGAAGTATTAACTTGTAAACCCCAGTATGTAAAATATTCATATTATAAGTTAAGATTGGATTGTAAATCTTCTATAGAATGTCCTACTAACGCCATATCATCAGCAAAGAGTAGAATAATGATACAAAGTTCAACAATTGACAAACCACAATTTATTCTGTTCTAAGTCCTCTAAAAAAAGTGCAAACATAACCGGAGAATTATTTAGGCCTTGACGAAGACCAATTGAAATTTCAAAAAAATGTTTGCAATACTTAATACATAATTTAACAACAGTATATTACATAGCCTGGAACATTTTTAAATTTTTTCCCTAGATTCAGACGATTTATTATTATTATATGCCAGAAAAAATTTCGGGCAAATTATGTTATACCCCCTTGGGTCCGTCCATGCTTCTGTCTGTCCGTCCATCCGTTAGCAATTTGGTTTCCGGAGCATAACTTAAGTTCCATTTGGCCCACAATATTCAAACTTCATAGGATGATTGTCCATATTGGGTAAAAGACCCCTATTGATTTTGGGGTTGCAAGGTCAAAGGTCAAGGTCACTATCACCTTAAAACTGAAAACAGTTTCCGAAGCATAACTTAAGTTCCGTTTTGCCCACAGTGTTCAAGCATCATAGGATGATTGTCCATATAAGATAGAAGACCCCAATTGATTTTGGGGTCAGAAGGTCAAAGGTCAAGGTCATTATTACTTTAAAACTGAAAACAGTTTCCGGAGCATAACTTAAGTTCCATGTGGCCCACAATATTCAAACTTCATAGGATGATTGTCCATATTGGGAAGAAAACCCCTTTTTGATTTTGGGGTCACAAGGTCAAAGGTCAAGGTCACTATCACCTTAAAACTGAAAACAGTTTCCAGAACATAACTGAAGTTCCATTTGGCCCGCAGTGTTCAAACTTCATAAAATGATTGTCCATATTGGGTAGAAGACCCCTTTTTGATTTTGGGGTCACAAGGTCAAAGTTCAAGGTCAATATTACTTTAAAACTGAAAACAGTTTCCGGAGCATAACTTAAGTTCCATTTGTCCTACAATATTCAAACTTCATAGGATGATTGTCCATATTGGGTAGAAGACCCCTATTGATTTTGGGGTCACATGGTCAAAGGTCAAGGTCACTAACATTTAAAACTGAAAACAGTTTCTGGAGCATAACTTCAGTTCCATGTGGCCCACAATATTCAAACTTCATAGGATGATTGTCCATATTAGGTAGAAAACCCATAATGATTTTGGGGTCACAAGGTCAAAGGTCAAGGTCAATATTACTTTAAAACTGAAAACAGTTTCTGGAGCATAACTTCAGTTCCATGTGGCCCACAATATTCAAACTTCATATAATGATTGTCCATATTGGGTAGAAAACCCATATTGATTTTGGGGTCACAAGGTCAAAGGTCAAGGTCACTATTATTTCAAAACTGAAAACAGTTTCCAGGACATAACTTAATTTCTAGTTGGCCCATTGTGTTCAAACTTTATAGGAGGATTGCTATTTGAAGGAGGTAATACTTTATTTAATTTATGTATTAATGTCTTACAAATGCTTCATCCTTACTAAAAAAAAAAACACTTTCGGGCATATAATGCTGCGCCTAGCGGTGTTCTTGTTAAATATAGCTTATGCATCTTTATAGATATGTTTTGCCTGCCAGCGCACTCAGAATCAAACCATTTGACACGTTTGACAATTATTGAAAATGTAATTGAAATTATTTAAGATTAAACTGACCTTCTGTTAATTAGATTGACCCCTTTAACTATTATATTTACTCATTAATTATTGAACACATTACAACTGAGAATAATTATATAGAACTGATATGCTACTCCCATGTGAATTGATTCACTAGAAATTTTCATTATTGTACTAAGAGGCAAATTAAGGACAGATAACTGGGATCAGGTAAATGTTTAAAGTATTTAAACATTGATATAGATCAATGAAGGGAGTCAGTCTCTGCATCATTAACATCATTATATTGCCGTGCTTGAATTATAAACCACACAAAACGTTGTCTGTCGTCACAAAGCTTCTGGAAATAGTCGAGTACTATAAAGATGTTTAATGAATTTACAATGATATGGCTATATAAGGTATGTTATTTTCTGGTTTTTATTTTTACCTGGAAAAGTTAAATAAAGAGATAATCTAGATTTTTAAACAATGACATGAATATGAAATTTTTCTTATGCAATTTCTGTTCTGTTAAAGAATTGTAAGTACATTATTTTTTTTTTTTTAAGTACATTAATAGAATTTATAATGGACAGATGGTAATTGGCTATCATATACTGATCTATGAATAAATAGAAAATATTATTATCTGTATATAATAGATGTAGATCAATTTTAGAAATTCTCTTGTGAACAGATATTTAACTCTTTTATATAAACAATTATTGCACCAAACCTTAAAAACAGAAAATTTAGATTTATGCTAATGGAAGTTGATTGATTATTAATATTGTAGTAAACAGAACAAAATAGACCAGTTCTTTTAAGAAATATTATTTTTAACATAGGGCCATGGCCCAGGCCCTATAATATACAACAAAAGAATATAGAGCCATGGCCTTCTGTACAACAAAAAGATTATGGGGCCACAGCCCCCTGTACAACAAAAAATATTGGGCTTTGGCCCTCTATAAAAATATGTGACAATGACTCTCTATGCAGAAAAAAAAATGTGGTCACTGCCCTTTGTGCAACAATAGATTTCCCTCTAGACAAGAAACAGAATATGTGAACACTGCCTCTTAACAACAACAAAATAATTATGAGACTTATGTGAACAATCCAGCTAAACACAATTGATTTAATTTGACTTCTTACTTTTAAATATACATGTATTCACTAAACACATGAAGGTCAGAAAGATTATGATAATTTGACAGGTTTATTATATAATAATAAATGAAATATTAAAAAATATGATGAAATAAAATGCGCATTTTCATTTTCTGTTAAAATTTATTTTTCACTGCGAGAAACATATTTTCCATATTTTCACAGGTGTCTTGCTGGACTACTTTCTGCTTAAAATTCAGTCAATACACAAAAATAAAGTAGAAGTCTAAATAATGTAAGGTCAAAAAAAAGAGAAACAGTATATAATAAACAGAAAATTCAAGTTTTTTTTCTAAAAATACAGGATTTGTTTTTATCTTGTGATATGAAAATTATCATATTTTACTTGTGGCTCCCGCCACTTGTGAATTTTTTTTTTTCATACCACTCAATTAAATAATTCCTGTATTTATAGAAAAAACTTGAAAATCCTCTATTTATTAATTTCAACATGCTTGTTTATAATTGAGATATTCTGAGTTCATGTTAAAGAGGATAATTTTAACAAATGAAAGTACTGAAAGAAAGCTGCTAAAATCATACAGACTGGTCAATCTTCAAACTACTGGTCAAACTACCTCATAGAAAGTTAAAAGACATCGAGTACTGTGGCCTGTATCATACTTGTAAATCTATTTACCTCAAATATAAAAACCCAGTATATACACAATGTATTTTTTTTCTATTTACAGATTGTAGTCGTATGGGATGTCCTTTTATAACAAAGTTTCACCAGTCAATGAACACAGTATCATGGACGATAATGAACATTATGTGACACAGTCAACATCAAACCAAAGTGTTGTACATGATTCTTTAAGAACACAGTCTGTTCCAAGCAATGATAGTGTTGAATTGTTAGATACACAATATGTAAAGATTGCAGATACTACTGGCAGAGAACAAAGTGGTAAAGACAATTTTGATTATGAGCATGAACATTATGGTGGCAGAAAATTGTCAGTACATTTTAATGGTGTTAAAAGTCAAACTAGCTGTGTTGATAGTGTATCAGTAACTTTTACAAAGGGGATTTCTAGGAACCACAATGATGATACAAGTAGTCCATCTATGTTATATCGTGATATCAGTAGTCCATCTATGTTATATCGTGATATCAGTGTGGACCTCTGGCTTGTAAGTTTTATATTGTATTTATAATGTTCGTATTTTTATCAGGTTTTCCAACTGAAAAATCTGGTTATATATTGAACTAGTAAATGTTTATGGGTGATTTAATGAACATGAAAATTGTAGGAGATCAATCTAATATATCTTGCCAAATTGTCTTAATCTTTGTAATATTGACAAAAAATTATTTGTTATTTGAGTTGCTATTCAGTCTTTGGTATGTATATTTAAATGTTATATGCAAACTAAATAATGTAATATGTAATGATCTACAATTAAGATTATATTATGTACATCATCATTATAGAGAAATAATCTCTGGGGACGTCTGGTTGATTGTAACAATAAACTAAAGTCTATCTAACTGCAGTGATAATGCATGTAAATTAGTTGAATTATAGAGTCTGTATACAGCCTATAGGGAAAGTATGAAATAGACTATAATATATGCTGCAGTTTTAACATAATGTAATGATTCTATGAAGAAAGTGATAATGACCAAACATTTTTAATACCTACAGGTCATTTATTTATTTATTTGTAGCTCCAGTATAATGAAACATGATACATTTAAAGGGTATAATTATTTTCAAGACATGAATGATGATCTCTACTCCAGACTTACATTTAAAGACACTCAAGGGCAATTATTAATTCAAAACAATTTATATTCAGACAAGAATGACAATGCAAAACATTGACTTTTTGAGAATCAGTACATGTACCACATAGCAGCAGATGGGTAAAGATATTGGTACTTGTTATTCATGTTACATGATTTTATAATGAGTTGATATATGAAGGTCATGAGATGTTGCCTGACAAGTCTATTGTTTTCTTGGAAAGAAGTAACATATCTGTCATATCTTATCAACTTGTTTACATAGAGGAACACTGTCTCACATAAGACTGCTTCTTTTATGAGAAGTTACCATAAAAAGTATAGTGAATGCTCTTGTTATTCAATTTAACCTACATGTTTGTCTTTAAGATGGGATGATGTGCCAGCAAGACACAGTCCTATGCTGGGATGCTGTATTAGCATTATGCTGTCAAATTAACCTATGTCTAAATTGTAAAATGCTGTCAAATAAACCCATGTCCAAATTGCAAAATGCTGTCAGATTGACCTATGTCTAAATTGCAAAAAATGCTGTCAAATTAACTTATGTCTAAATTGCAAAATGCTGCCAGATTAACCTATGTCTAAATTGTAAAATGGTACCAGATAAACCCATGTCCAAATTGCAAAATGCTGTCAGATTGACCTATGTCTAAATTGCAAAAATGCTGTAAGATTAACCTATGTCTAAATTGTAAAATGCTGTCAAATTAACCTATGTCTAAATTGCAAAACACTATCAGATTAACCTATGTCTAAATTGTAAAATACTGTCAGATAAACCCATGTCTAAATTGCAAAAATACTGTCAGATTAACCTATGTCTAAATTGCAAAAATGCTGTCTAAATTGTAATGCTCAATATACACTATGCTGTCAAGTGAACCTATGTTTAGATTTGGATGTTGTCTTAGCTCTAGCACTTTTTTAAGAATAGTAGGGCTGTCCTTAACCCCCACAGCCTTGGCATAACACTATGGTTAAAGTTGTATGCCTAAATTCTTGTACCAACCTCTAAAGTTTGTATCTTCACATGCCATTATTGTAGGTCACTTTCAGAGGCCCATATATCTGGTGGGGAATCTGGCACAGTTATGGTCTCTTGAGTTAAATTGGTTAAATGTTTTGTATGAACATTGATATTTGAAGCAATTGGAAATATCTACTTTAAACTTCAAAGATGTCATCAGGATTATTATTTGAAGGTCACTTTCCAAGACCCAATTAACACATGCAAGGACATTAACTAAAAATGACTTTTTGTAAACTTGGAAATAACTTAGTCACTATCCAAAACTATTTTGTGTATTTTGAATAAAATATTCTCCTTTGTTAATTCCTGCATTATAACTGCTCTTGTTTTACAAATATTTGAGTTTGCAGTCCTAAAGAGTCAGATGTACTTTCTGTTGATGACAATTCTAATGGCTTCTCCATCAAACAATATTATTTCCGAGAAGCCCAACACTCTTTTATTATGGAATATTTCATCTTTATCAATCATCATAATATTGGTAATTCAAACTGAGCATCAAACTTTGTTAAAAACACCACATCTTATAAAAAATATGACATCTTATACAAATTGTCAACCTGGCATCACATAAATGTATCATATCATTAATATTATGCCAGTTATGACAGTTTGTCTTTCAAAGAATAGCAGTTGTTTGATCATATAGCAGTTATCACCATCAGTCTCATAGGTGAAATATTGTTACAATTTGGGTGCTATATATCAGAGGCGTTATTCGTTCTTTTTATAAAAAAAGTTGCAACAAATATTTGTTTGGTTTACGGCAAGGATTAAAGCACAGAACAAGTCACTGTAGCAACAACATGTATGATTTCACCATATTCATGCTTCATATCAGTTGAAAAACAAACATTGAACAATCCATATTTTCTCCAATAGTTTAAATGAATGTGAAGTTGTATAAATACATGTTTGTAATGATTATCAATCAACTATCTTAGGATAAAATATTGACCAAATTGTTTTTGTTTTACTGCCGTGAAACCATTAGCACTGTGTTTGATAGACTCTAGAATCTAATCAGTTATTTCTCCAGTTGCTTTGTGTGACAACATTGAGCTACAATAAGTAGTTTATTGTTGGTGCATAGTGATTTCTTATTTCTTTAAATATTACAAATAAACACCAATTTTAACATATTCACAAATGTTTTATATCAGATTCGTAGTTATCATACAAGTTATGTTAACATTTTTGTTATACAGACATAGCTTAAGAAATTAATATTAAACAAGTTAATTCAGTGATGGAAGTTGTCATTTTGTGTACATAGTATCTGTCATAAAGATTAATAAACAGCATATGTCCCTGAACAGTTTTAATGAAACTGCTACTGAAACATTTTACAGGGTGAACTTTTTTATGTTTCATTTTTATTTACTTTTTATCTCACCAGAAACGAAGGTTCAGGGTGAGCTATTAGTATCAAAGGATGATGCTCTGGTGTCCGTCATCTGTCGTCATGTGTCAACATTCATCTTCTTCTCTGAAACCGCTGGACAGATTTACTTCAAATTTGGTCTGTAGCATTCTTGTGACAGTCACTGTTAATTTGCTCATATTATTTCAATTGTCCCTTTTAGGGGTCAACAGAGCTTAAAATAGATAAAAAAAACTTAAAAAATCCTCTGCGACGGTACTAATTGATGGATGATCACCAAACTTTATCAAGTTAGCTCATATTAATTTTAGTGGCCTCTAGAGCAAAAATTAGAAAAACCTTTAAAGGTCATCTCCTACTGAAATAATTGATGGATGATCACCAACCTTTGTCTGTAGCATTCTTAGGTAGTCTTAGGTAATCAAATTTGCTCATATTTGAAGTTTAGCTGGTTTTGCCTTTCCGCAAGTTCTTTTGAAAAATTATTTTTAACACTGAAAACAGTTTTTTTTCTGGTGAGCAATTCAGGGCCATCATGGCCCTCTTGTTTTGTTTAAAACTTGATGTCTTTAAGCCTTCAGTTTTACATGAAACATATCCAAGACTGTTTATTTTTGACCAGATACTAATATGGTGATTTTAATCATGAGAAATTTATGTTTGTTTTCATTCTCAAAGAAGCAGGATTGTTAAACATAGATATACTTGCAGACACCATGATATATACAGCTTAATATGATTTTAGAGATATGCTTCTTTAGATAATATCATGTAATGCAACAATACAAACCATAGCTTCAAAGACATACACTTCATGCTTTTACATGTTGGCAATTGCATAACTAGATAATAGTGAATAGGTAAAGATTTCAACATAAGATTAGATATAAAACACATATGTTGTGTTATAACAATTACAACACAATACTCCCAGACAAATATACATGTATATGTTTATATTACATGTTGTATAAATTTATAATTCCCAACAATTTTCCTCTGTCAGATGTATGTTTGTAAAAGGACTTTTCATCAGTTTTGTTTGGGTATATTTTATATATTTGTTTATCAGTGTCACAACATGGTTTATTCCACATTTGTATCTATGAAGAAGGCAAGTAGTTTAATTTGACCATTACATCTTGGTGATGGTATACCATTGGATAGCTTTAATGGATCTGAAAATAAAAGGGCATTTTACAGAAGAAATAAGGTTTCTTCTTACTCGGATAAACAACAGCATCATAGAAATCTTCTATTCTGTGATACGAAGCACTTAACTTTAGTTGTTAATTTTGTCTACATGTGATTTTTATGCATTTATTTAATCAAGTGTTTAATGCTGAATAAACTCGGTAATTATTGGTATAGACAGAATGTTTTGGCCAGTGGCATGAAACACATCACTTCATGTCTAGTTATTAATTCATTTAATTATCTAATTGATTATGATGTTACTTGATGTATGTATGTAAGGCAGTCAGGTAAATATTTGTGACTAACCCTCACTGGGAATTGAAGAGAAGTGTAGCTTTGGGGATTTACAAAGTTGCGTGACAATACAAATGGATTTATCTATTACTGACCACTTAAATCAATGCAAATTTTAAACAATTTGATGGTAATTGACTGCAAATTGAATTGTTTTCATCCATGATGATAAATATATAAAAGGAAACATGTCTTTGATTTTAACATGTTTTTTATAATTAACTAGAGAAGGCTTTAGTAGAAAAAAACACTTCATGCAAAATAGGCGCATAATAAGACAAGCGTAAATATTCAATAAGTTAAAGAAGGAAAATGATTGGAAAGGTAAGATACATTTATGTGTAATTAATTTTATTTTGAAAAATTCTAAATGTGCAGATTACCATTTTTATATTTTTCTATACAATTTTAATATGTGGCATCATAAGTCATATTCAACCATAAAATTATTCATTTTAGCAATAATTCAGTTTAGAAAAAGAAAGTGGACACATTTCATTTCAAAGAAACAAGTATTTCAATGTTCGCGAATTTTAAAACTTAAGATAATTTTTTTAAAGAGAGGAAAAGATAAATATATAATTATACAATTGTATAAATGTATTAAATATATACTTTTGCCATCATTAAAATTGGACTTTTTAATTGTCAGCAATAATCTTGATAATTTTATTATTTACTAAAAAAAGTTGCCCGTACATATAGATCCATTGGGGTACTTTTTAGGGAGATAATTATTCCATATAAAAACTAAAAACTTTTGTAGCAAAAATAAGAATTGTAAACTAATAGAAGTCTGAGTTAGAAAATAATGAAAATAGTGAACATTTTTATTCTGTTTAACCCATACAATAACAGCCAAATTTTTAAAGAGTAAAATGAATTCCTAAATTAACACAAATTAAGAATTTTGAAGAGGAAAATTAGTATCATTTTAGCTACAAGATTATTTGTGTAGAAATAAAAGGAAAAAGAAAAAAATTAATGCATGTTACAAGGGGATGTACAGTTGTACCATATAACAGTCACCCCCTCACCCCTCATATCATTCACCCTTCTAGAACTCAATTATGAATTCACTTTACTTTGCAATGCTTTATATATATAAATGCTACAGATTAAGTATCACTTCAAACAGCAAAGTTAACAAAAATGATTGACTAAATAATATCTTGTGAATAGCTGTATTTTACATTAAAAAGATTTTTATTAAACTTTATTAATTAACTAGCTATTCCAAGTTTTTACAAAAGTTATAACTTAAAACCCTGTTGGAGAGAATTTTTGTGAGAATTTTCTAATTTAACATATTTTTTTTTAAATGAGTAATTTTAAAAAGAATAATTTTTTGGAGATGACAATGTTGACAGTTTAATGCCATAAAAGTTTTCTTACATGAAAAATACAAGTATGTTATAAGATACATTTGTAAAATGCTCAGGTTTATGCTGAATTCAAGTTTTGTTTTCTAAATGAAACATCTTGGTTATTTGATGTCCTATCTCCCCCAGTATGTAAATCAGTCACAGATACATATATGATAAATCAGTCACAGATACATATATGATAAATCAGTCACAGATACATATATGATAAATCAGTCACAGATACATATATGATAAATCAGTCACAGATACATATATGATAAATCAGTCACAGATACATATATGATAAATCAGTCACAGATACATATATGATAAATCAGTCACAGATACATATATGATAAATCAGTCACAGATACATATATGATAAATCAGTCACAGATACATATATGATAAATCAGTCACAGATACATATATGATAAATCAGTCACAGATACATATATGATAAATCAGTCACAGATACATATATGATAAATCAGTCACAGATACATATATGATAAATCAGTCACAGATACATATATGATAAATCAGTCACAGATACATATATGATTTACTATGAAATATTAGCGTGGTGACAGATTGTATGACGGATATTCCCTGGGTAATGGTGTTGTCTATTCCTGTTACTGTATCTTTTTTTCCAGGATTATCAAAGTAATCTTTATATAGACGCTACAAATGTTTGAGAAAAATGTCTTTATTTGGTACTTTATGTAAGGTTCTTTCAAAAGCTCAGCTTGATTTAAATATCATTTACTTTCAGTTTTTAGTAATAATTGTAGAAATTGTGCATGATTTTACACTAACACTTGTTAAAAAATACACTGACTTTTGTAAAACAACAACTCTTAAAAGTTGTATGAAATAAAAAGATTTGAACAGCATTGATAAATGACCCTATAGTATAAGTCCAGTCAGATTTGAGTTAGAATCTTGGAGATGTCTCAAACTAAACTGCTTGGAATGGTATTAGTTTAAGTAATCTTTTAGTGTTTACCAATGCTTTGATGCCATAAATAAATGATTTTCTTTTCCCTAGTCTCAGCATATATTTTGACCATAGATAATAGCTGGCAAATCATATGCTGAATGATACTTGACAGTTAAAGACAAATCTTAGTGGTTCTTGTAATTTAATTGTCAATTAAAATGTTTCATATCAAATGTTTCATCATTAACAATGTTATTAAAAAGTAATACCTATTCCAGATTATACGAGATGATCTAGTAGCTGACCTTGAGTACCAGCTCAAGTTGACCCCTGAACGTATCAGTGTCAAAGACAATGCTGGTAATACACCAGTACATGTTGCTGCCAAGTACAACAGAGTTAGGTCCCTTGCAGTCCTGCTCGAGTTTAAAGCCCGTGAGTTACTATGGTTTGTTATCTATAATATTATGAGAGTCAAAGGTAACTGATATAATGATGGAACTATGCGACCTGTATTTAGCCATTCTAGCCTGTACATCCATACAGTCTGACCTGACTGCAAACTTTAGTAATTTAATAACAAATTATTTTAAGCTTC
Organism: Ruditapes philippinarum; assembly: GCF_026571515.1. Classification (NCBI taxonomy): domain Eukaryota; kingdom Metazoa; phylum Mollusca; class Bivalvia; order Venerida; family Veneridae; genus Ruditapes; species Ruditapes philippinarum. The sequence continues at coordinate 201,022 of NW_026866781.1, forward strand.
AAAAATTTAACAACATAGTTTTAGAAGTTTATATGAAAGGCTAATGTAAATGTCTTTATACAAGGAGTTTTAACAACAGTATACCGTGTTCTGAAGATTTTAATTATATTGGCTGGTAAATGTAATATACTAACTACTGGAACAAGTTAATGGTTGAATCTTAAAATTTTAGATGAAACCTTTTATCTATGCTACTGTTGAGTATTGAATTTGCGTAATGAAAAAAAGTGTATTCTGCTTTATTCTTTGATGATTTAATATGAATATTTGAAATCTTTAAAACTTTGTATACAATGTTTGTAATTATGATAAAATTTGATTTGTGTTAGATCCAAATGCAGCAGGTCCCTATGATATGTACCCACTACACCTAGCAGCGAAATATAATTCAATAGAAGCTGCAAAATACCTGCTCGATCATGGAGCCAATATCATGTGTCGAGACTGTAAACAAAAAACACCTTTACATCACGCCGCCAGGAAAGGTCATCTCGGCATGGTTGAGGTAATTATACTGAAATTTTAATTTCTTCATAAAGTTCATTTTAATTCATTCATTAGCTTTAAGCAGTTAGAAATCCTATTGGATTACCACATGAAATACATTAACTGATAAATACTGTCAAATAGGGATTCTGTAGAAAATGGTTAAACATTAATATCTGCAAAGTACATTACAAATTTGCAAAATATTATTTAATATGAAGCACACTTTTATCAAAGATAGTTTTGCCATTTATGTTTTTCACCCACCAGTTATAGAATAAGTTTATTGTGTTCTATTTGTGTAGATGTTGTTATTTACTGAGGGATGTCTTGTATTTGTATAGATGTTGTTATTTACTGAGGGATGTGTTTATATTTGTAAAGATGTTGTTATTTACTGAGGGATATGTTTATATTTGTATAGATGTTGTTATTTACTGAGGGATATGTTTATATTTGTATAGATATTGTTATTAGTCCCCTACCGGTTTACCGGAGGGGACTTTAGGTTTACCCTCCGTCCGTCTGTCCGTCCATCCGTCCGTCTGTCAGTCCGTCAGTCCGTCCGTCCACAAAACTGGATCCCGCGATAACTTGAAAAGTACTGAAAATATTTTTATGAAACTTGGTATATGGATAGATGGCAGTATGGAGATTATGCACATCTTTTTCTGTTCTTCCTATGTTGAAAATTCTGGTTACTATGGCAACAAATAGGCTGAAAATATGGCAAATTTTACACATAAACTTGGATCCAGTGATAACGCAAAAAGTACTGGAAATATTTTTATGAAACTTGACATATGGGTAGATGGCAGTCTTGAGATAATGCACGTCTTTTTCTTTTCTTCCTATGTTGAAAATTCTGATTGCTATGGCAACAAATATGCTGAAAATATGGCAAATTTTACACATAAACTGGATCCAGTGATAATGCAAAAAGTGCTGGAAATATTTTTATGAAACTTGACATATGGGTAGATGGCAGTCTTGAGATTATGCACGTCTTTTTCTTTTCTTCCTATGTTGAAAATTCTGGTTGCTTTGGCAACACATAGACTGAAAATTTGGCAAATTTTACACATAAACTGAATCCAGTGGTTACTCAAAAAGTACTGGAAATATTTTTATGAAACTTGACATATGGGTAGATAGCAGTCTTGAGATTATGCATGTCTTATCTGTTCTTCCTATTTTGATAAAATATCAGTTGCCTTGGCAACAAATAGGCTTAAAACATGGCAGATATAACAATATTTGTGATTAGTCAAAAAGAGCTGAAAATTTTTATGAAATTGCATCTTTAATTCAAGAGTTATCTCCTCTTTAAGAATTTTGCTTTTAAAATGTTATATTTTGGTAACAGGGATGTTTCAAATATTAACTTTAGAGTGACCTCAGTCCGTCTGTCTGTCTGTTCCAAAAAACTGTTTCCTGTGATCACTTTTAAAGAACTTTTCCAACAAATTTACTTAAAATAGAGAAAAATTGAAACATTAGTGAATGGCCAATGGCCCTTCAGAATGCTGATGGGGTTCTAACAGGTAGGGGACTTATGGATTGCTTGCAATACTATGATAATTGCTTGTTTACTATGGGATGTGTTTATATTTGTATAGATGTTGTTATTTACTGAGGGATATGTTTATATTTGTATAGATGTTGTTATTTACTGAGGGATATGTTTATATTTGTATAGATGTTGTTATTTACTGAGGGATATGTTTATATTTGTATAGATGTTGTTATTTACTGAGGGATATGTTTATATTTGTATAGATGTTGTTATTTACTGAGGGATGTGTTTATATTTGTATAGATGTTGTTATTTACTGAGGGATATGTTTGTATTTGTATAGATGTTGTTATTTACTGAGGGATATGTTTATATTTGTATAGATATTGTTATTTACTGAGGGATATGTTTATATTTGTATAGATGTTGTTATTTACTGAGGGATATGTTTATATTTGTATAGATGTTGTTATTTACTGAGGGATATGTTTATATTTGTATAGATGTTGTTATTTACTGAGGGATATGTTTATATGTGTATAGATGTTGTTATTTACTGAGGGATGTGTTTATATTTGTATAGATATTGTTATTTACTATGGGATGTGTTTATATTTGTATAGATGTTGTTATTTACTGAGGGATATGTTTATATTTGTATAGATGTTGTTATTTACTGAGGGATGTGTTTATATTTGTATAGATGTTGTTATTTACTGAGGGATATGTTTATATTTGTATAGATGTTGTTATTTACTGAGGGATGTGTTTATATTTGTATAGATGTTGTTATTTACTGAGGGATATGTTTATATTTGTATAGATGTTGTTATTTACTGAGGGATATGTTTATATTTGTATAGATGTTGTTATTTACTGAGGGATATGTTTATATTTGTATAGATGTTGTTTTTAGCTCACCTGTCACAAAGTGACAGGGTGAGCTTTTTTGATCGCTTTTCGTCCGGCGTCCGTCCGTTGTCCGTCCGTCCGTCGTCCGTCCGTCCGTAAACTTTTACTGTAAATGACATCTCCTCATAAGGAAGCCAATTTCATCCAAACTTCACAGGAATGTTCCTTTGGTGGTCACCTTTAAACATTTTTCAAAGAATTTAATTCCATGCAGAACTCTGGTTGCCATGGCAACTGAAAGAAAAAACTTTAAATATCTTCTTTTAAAAAACCATAAGAGCTAGAGCTTAGATATTTGGCATGAAACATCTTCTAGTGAGTGTCTACCAAGTTTGTTCAAATAAAAGCCCTGGGGTCAAAATTGGCCCCGCCCCGGGGGATCATTGATTTTCCCTATATGCATATAGTAAAAACTTAAAAAATCTTCTTTTAAAGAACCCAAAGAGCTAGAGCTAAGATATTTAGCATGAAACATGTTCTAATGGGTGTCTACCAAGTTTGTTCAAATAAAAGCCCTGGGGTCAAAATTGGCCCCACCCCTGGGGATCATTGATTTTCCCTATATGCATATAGTAAAAACTTAAAATATCTTCTTTTAAAGAACTCAAAGAGCTATGGCTAAGATATTGAGCATCAAACATGTTCTAATAGGTGTCTACCAAGTTTGTTCAAATAAAAGCCCTGGGGTCAAAATTGGCCCCGCCCCAGGGGGTCATTGATTTTCCCTATATGCATATAGTAAAAACTTAAAAAATCTTCTTTTAAAGAACCAAAAGAGTTAGAGCTAAGATATTTAGCATGAAACATGTTCTAATAAGTGTCTACCAAGTTTGTTCAAATAAAAGCCCTGGGGTCAAAATTGGCCCCGCCCCGGGGGGTCATTGATTTTCCCTATATGCATATAGTAAAAACTTAAAAAATCTTCTTTTAAAGAACTCAAAGAGCTATAGCTAAGATATTTAGCATCAAACATGTTCTAATAGGTGTCTACCAAGTTTGTTCAAATAAAAGCCCTGGGGTCAAAATTGGCACCGCCCCGGGGGTCATTGATTTTCCTTATATGTGTATAGCAAAAACTTAAAAAATCTTCTTTGAAAAAAAAAACAAATAGCTAGAGTTAAGATATTAAGCATGAAACATCTTTTAGTGAGTGTCTACAAAGTTTGTTCAAATAAAAGACCTGGGGTCAAAATTGGCCCCGCCCCAGGGGGTCATTGATTTTCTTTATATGCATATAGCAAAAACTTAAAATCTTCTTTGAAAAAACCCAAATAGCTAGAGTTTAGATATTAAGCACGAAACATCTTCTAGTAAGTGTCTACAAAGTTTGTGCAAATAAAAGCCCTGGGGTCAAAACTGGCCCGGCCCCAGGGGTTTCATTGTTTTTAACTATATGTGTATAGTAAAATCTTAGAAAAAATCTTCATTTAAAAAGCCCAATGAGCTAGAGCTTAGATGTTTAGCATGAAACATCTTCTTATGGGTGTCTACCAAGTTTGTGCAAATAAAAGCCCTTGGGTTAAATTGGCCCTGCAACGTTGGGGGGGGGGGGGGGTTGGGGGGGCCTATATACAGGTGAGCGACCTCAGGGCCATCATGGCCCTCTTGTTTACTGAGGGATATGTTTGTATTTGTATAGATGTTGTTATTTACTGAGGGATTATGTTTGTATTTGTATAGATGTTGTTATTTACTGAGGGATATGTTTATATTTGTATTTGTATAGATGTTGTTATTTACTGAAGGATATGTTTATATTTGTATAGATGTTGTTATTTACTGAGGGATATGTTTATATTTGTATAGATGTTGTTATTTACTGAGGGATATGTTTATATTTGTATAGATGTTGTTATTTACTGAGGGACATGTTTATATTTGTATAGATATTGTTATTTACTGAGGGATATGTTTATATTTGTATAGATGTTGTTATTTACTGAGGGATGTGTTTATATTTGTATAGATGTTGTTATTTACTGAGGGATGTGTTTATATTTGTATAGATGTTGTTATTTACTGAGGGATGTCTTCTAGTTTGTGTAACATGTTGTTATTTACTGAGGGATGTCTTGTATATGTTTATATGTTTGTTATTAACTGAGGGATGTCTTCTATTTGTATAGATGTTGTTATTTACCGAGGGATGTACCATAGACTGTAGAGATGAGGACAGACTTACACCACTACATGAAGCTTGCCAACTTAAACAGTCACATGTTGCTAAATATCTGGTGAGTGTCTAACTTTGTTGCTCTTCTTACCATGAAATAAGCTTGTGTGTCTATATAAAATAAATAAAAAGATTTTAAATTCTTAGATGTAATGTCAGGATCATTCATACATGAAGTCCTCTACATTTGTGAAGTTAGAAAAAAAAATCATAATTATATAGTGAAACATACAAAAATACAAGAAAAAGTAGAACTGGTTATACTCGGGGCAAATAGGAACTTCGAAATTGTATTTAAAAATATCTTTTTTGGTGTTTTTTTTTTTTCACAACAAGTTGATTACATAACAATCTAAGCATCTTGACCATTGAAATGAACAACTTTTGAAATTGATTGTTCAATTCAAATATCTTAATGATTGAACAAATTATTTGCGTTGCAGAGGAGCTGGCCTATAGCTCTATATGTTAATATTGCAATTGTGGATTTTGAAAATCATCTTTATTGCCACTGTTTTATTATCAACACATATTAATGTTGTTACATTATATAGATTGATCATGGAGCTGACACAGATGCACGAGATATCTCAGACAGTACACCATTACTATTTGCTGCTGCTGAAGGACTTACTGATATCATACATGTCATTTTAGATAAAGGTATGACCTTTGATATCATGTTAGATAAAGGTACTCCTTTTGATATCATTTTAAATGAAGGTATTCCTTTTGATATTGTTTTATTAAATAAAGGTACTCCTTTTGATATCATTTTTAGACAAAGGGACTTGTTTTTATATCATTTTAGATAAAGGTACTTATTTTGATATCATTTTAGATAAAAGCACTGATTTTTATATCATTTTAGATTTAAAAAAGATACTCCTTATGATATCAAACTCTATTATGATATCATTTTAGAAAAGAATTTTCTTTGTTTAAGGAACAATATCATTGTAGCATAAATGTAACTTATTGATATCATTGCAGAGAATCAAAATTTTTTGACATCATTTATGCTGTTTTTTAATGATTTTAGATAAAGGAACTCTTTCTGATACTTGATAGGAACTATTTTCAGATATTTTTTCAGACAAAGGTATTCTCTATTCAATGTTTTATTACTGCCCTGGTATGTTTTCTGTCTTGCTTATTTGTGTGTGTTTTTTTCCAAGCCTAGAATAAACTGTCAAAAAAATTTGATTGACAATATGTAGCATTCATATTTCATAAGATATTTAAATACTATTTCACTTAGAAAATGATAGTAAGGCTGTTCCAAATAAAGGCTCTTGTTCACAATGGCTACACACAAGTTTGATTATTTTTGTTTTGAATTTAATTTTAAAGCTCTTGTGTCAATTTTAACAATATATAGAGATGCATTTTTTCAGCATTTTATAGACATTTTTGGCTGGCTTTATTGTTAGGAAGGTTTAAAAGGATATGGTTGCATTTTTTTTGCTCGCTTGATTGCCAGATATTATTTTGGTGTGGACTAATATAATAATTAATGTCTCAAGGTTTGACTTTAAAACCACTGGAGTGTCCAGCAATAGGGGAACTTAGTTGAAAGTGCCCTGCATGGATGAAGCAATGTTAACTCATGATGATAGCATTATCAGAATATATTGTTAATGTGTATATCATTTGCGGTTATGTCTATATACATCAGTCCAAACATTGCAGTGTTGACCAGTTGTCTTATATATATTATAAGCAAATGAAAATTCAAGTAATGGTTACTAGAAAACATGTAATAAGAATTATGAATTTTGATACAATATAAAATGAAGTTGTTCCTACAATATAGGCCCACAATGGAAATAAGGAATTTAAAGTTTCTTCTTTGTGTGATTATTGGTATTGAGTTGCTTGATATGGGGCAATACTCATGTCTGTAGTCGGCTTTATCTATTTCATCATACAAACTATTGTACTATAAAATCACAATGATACCAAAATTATTCACATATTAGTGTCAGAAATATTAAAAGAGTTTTATTAGCACATTTTGTTCTTTAATAAAGTAAACTAATTTATTCTACTTTACTATGAACAACCCAGTCTTTATATAATTTTTTCAACACATACCTTTAAATGATAATAATGTAACTTTATAACTAATCATTTTATTTTTGAATATTTCAGCACAAAAATGGAAGGGTAATGCAGGTAAAGATGCAATGATGAATCATGTTGATAATGAGGGAACAAGCGCTCTGCATCTTGCTGTACAAAACTATCAAATGGAGGTAAAAATATTAAATAGGGAACTAGTGCTGATGAAATGCAATGGGGGGGGGGTTAGAGTTATGTGTACCTCCAACCATGGTTTGCAATACTCCATGTTAGAGTTATGTGTACCTCCAACCATAGTTAGCAATACTTCATGTTAGGGTTATGTGTACCTTCAGCCATGGTTTGCAATAAGAACAAGATTTTCATCCTGTTATGAAAAAAGATTTATGATCAAATAAGGTTTTCTCTGTCTAAAAATTCCATAAACAGTGATTTTTATCTTATCATGTATTTTAAATTAATCGATTTTAATATAAAAATGTAAAAATACATTTTAATTGTTAAATGTTTTTTGTTGTTTTTTAATAACAGGTCATAGATCTGTTGATTGAAAATGGAGCAGAGATCAACATGCAGAATGTAAGTCTAGAATAGGTTGTCTTCAATATATATATAAATAATGTGATGTGAGAAAGTAAATATTTATTATTGAAATGTATGTCATATGTTACTGATGCGTTCTTATAATAATAAACAGTCTTACTTGTATCAACCAAGGAATACAAGTATTTTCAGCCATATTTTGATAAAAAAAATATTAGTTCATTATAAATGCATCTTCTAAGGAAATAGAAATAAAGGATAATGTCTTAAAAATATACCAGAAACCCACAATTATTTCATTTAAATTGACAAGTTAAATTTATTTAAACTGACAAGTAAAAATTTATGCCAGTTGTTATTCAATGATGCTGTTGAACTGAGGCTGCTATTCTTAAATCTTCTCACCTTGTTTAAATTGGCAAACTTGCCAAGTGTTTTAAATAGATGTATTTTATTGTTTCTGTAGGTAATTGGTTTATAAACTGTTAGGTTAATGTTTATTTACATTTATCTTCACTTTGTGCTATCTTGACTGTTTTATCCATTTAATCTATTGATTTATTTCTCTTATTATTGATACAAATTGAATACTGATTATAAACATGTTAAAGAGGAAGGGGTGTGTTACAACACCTGTGAAATAAATGATTATCACTTTAAGAACAGGTGATTTAGAAACAAAGTATTAGAACTCTTTGTTATTGTACATAATATTGTCTGTGTTTAGTTCACTTTAAATAATTCAGGTATTTTTTCAGCTTCTCACAATATTTCAGAGTCAACAATTTGAGATATGTTTCCTTTTGAACAATAATAGTTAATTTGGAATCTGTAAAGATCACTTAGAATCAGGAATCTAATACAATGTACTGTATTTCAGTAAGCTCAGAACTACAGTTCATTTATTTGCTTTACTTAAAAACGGTCATGAATCATGATTTTCATAAATTGCCTAGTTATTTCAGCACTTAACCCTAGCTGGTGTTTATATAATTTTGTATTACAAGAAAGTCAGCATTTTAAGATAGAGATATATTTTCCTTCAGCGTGCAATGCGGGTATAGTATACATGTGTACTATTTTGCAGGTGATGGATTTCATTAAAGAATAATATTTTTGTTGAAAAAACTTTAAATACATGTACTTAACACACATTACAATTTCTTTATCTACAAGTACTTACAAAAGTTTGATATCATATATACTGGCAGGGTACTTAAAAATGTTTGATATCATATATACTGGTTGGGGGGAATGAAAGGTGTACGTATGCAAACACAGATTGTCATCTAATCACTCTAAGTCATGTTGTAATCACTAACTAATTCATTAATCAAAAATTTGTATATATTCTACATAATTGATTGGAGAAGAAAATTTTTACAGCATGTTACATTCCATTACATCTGATTAATAGTTGATATGTAATTAATTATCATACATGTATATAATTGGTTATCACCGGTACATGCAATATTCGCTAATTACTTAAATAACATGAACATTTCATTTTCTTGATAAACATTGGCAGTGACCTTATAATATATCATATTTACAATATATTGGGAGAAATTGACAATATATATACATGTAAACCAATATTTTTGTATTCAAAATATAAATGATAGAAGAGAAATATCAATTATACTAATTTTATGTCCCATAAACATGTGATTTTGGTGTATCTCATAATATACAAGTTTTGTTAACTATTGTACAATCTTGTACTGTACCCTTTTATTGACTTTTTTGACAGAAATTTGGTTCAATTCAATGAAAATTGTCTTTATGTTTGTTGTAACCTTCATCTCAATTAAGAATGATCTATTCCCAAGAAAATTTCTTCAAAGTTGAAAATTCTGTCCAAGATGAAGTATACATAATTCTGTACATAATAAAATTCCAGCAGGAATTGTTCTAGTTTTCCGCCTAGAAAAGTAAACAAATTGTTTTCCATGCAAGAAAAATGGTCACATTTGCATTTTCATTCATGGTCGGCCCAGAAATCATTGATTCCGTGAAATTCTGTCCCATTTCCACCAAAATTTTGTAAAGGTAATCAGAATTGTAGGAGACCTTACACAATCTTGGTTGATTTTATTTTTTTTTTCAGATGTTGTTTCATTAAAAATGTACAAATAAATGTACAAAATAATCAGATTCTATATTTCACTATGTTTTATTAAAAATACAGTTATTTCAATGAAAAGGATGATATTTCAGAATAATTAGGTTTAATGTTTTTTTCATGAACAACAAAATGTTATGAAATAGATCTTAAGAATATTTAAGGGTTATTTTCAATGCTGTTAATTTATTTATGTAAGTTGGGATTTTGTTCTTGTAGAACACAAACTACACCCCGCTACATATGGCTGTAATAGGAGGTCAGATAAACATTGTAAACCAGTTGTTGGACAAGGGAGCTGATATAGAAGCTAGAGATGGTGATCACATGACTCCAGTTCATAGGTAAATTCTTGTTGTATCTAAATATTCAGATTCTATATTTTTAAAAATATTTTATTAAAAAAAAATCATCAATCTTAATTTTCTATGCCTTTAATTTAGATGTATATGATACAGTGCTTACTTAGTTTTCTAACATCAAAACTATGGCCAGTATATAATTAAAGAATATTAGTTAAACTTCTAGTAATATAAATTTGTAATATAAACATTCTCTCTTATCACCTAACAAACAAGTGTAGATCATCTTTAATTGTATAATTACACAGTTTAAGCGTCTGTCATATATACATTCTCTGCAGATCTAAACCATAGTTCATTTCTGGAATATGCACTTCCATATTTGTATTTTCCATTATTGTAATACTTTAAGTGTATTCAGAATTCATGTCCCATTTAATCATGACTTTCTGCCATTTTTTCATCTTCATTGGCTAACATGCTTTCATATTGCATTGAGCATCCCATCCTTTCTTTACCTGTGTCACCAAAAATGTATATTATTTCAGTTTCTAAAACATATCCAAATAGGGAGCGAATTGGATTTTAAATCCAAATGCTGCTAGTTCTATCTTTAGGCAAGGCATAATTTTTCTTTGAAATATGATCTTGGGCATCAAGTATAATGTTCATTTGTCTCTCACTGGTAATCAAGGAATCATTTGAGATTAGTAGTTATTCACTTGCAGAGAAATTGGTAATTTCTGGTCAGTTATCCAGGAAAGCTGCTTAAGTGGATTGACCACCATGATATGACCAAAATATGTGTTAAAATAGATGTTAATGTCAGGATAAAAAGAACAGACAAAAAATAAGACATATATAATTTGTTAAGTAAATAAGTTTCATTTACTTTCAGGTGTGCTATGTATGGGAAGAAAGATGTATTAGAAGTTCTCCTACAGAAGGTAAAACATAAAAGCACCATTTTTTTTTATCAAGTATCAATTCAATATACATTGTTATGGTTATAAATATTGTTTTTATAATTTATCAGAATATAATTATATTGTGTGTTCATTTACTTTTTGTACACATGTATTACAAAAATTGAAATTGTTCACAAAGCTTTTTATATGTGATTTAAGAGAAATTTTACAATTGTATTTGAGCAGGGAGCAAACTGCAATGCTCGCACAAGTGAGCAGATGACCCCACTGTTGGTGGCATCATGGAAAGGTCATGCCGCAGTGGTAGAATATCTTCTTTTACACAAAGCCAAGGTCACTGCCACAGATAGCTGTATGAGGACAGCTTTACATTGGACAGTTGATCAAGGTCACTATAATATACTACAGTTACTGATGAAGGTTAGTTCACCATTGACAAGACAATTATTATTGTACTTGGATACTGATATACTAAAAACCAAACACAGAACACATGATTTACAAAAGCCTGAACAGGTTCTACATTATATGTATCATACCCAAAAAAATTAATGAAGATTTTCTTGAAAAGAAAACGTCATGAAGAATTTCACTCGAAGTTGTATAAATGTCATGTTAAGATATTTTGTCTACCAAACATCCTTAAACTTTTTAAATTCTGACTTTTAACTTTTTTAAGAATATAATTTTTTATTGCAAGGGTACATTTCAAACTTTTAGTTATGTCAGTTAGTACCGTATAAGTACTTTTTTCTGCGGGAACTTTATTTCTGCTATTTCTGCGGTTCATAACGACACCGCAGATTTAAAAACCGCAAAAAATTAAGCCTTTCGTTTTGTATTTATCGAAATATTTAAACTACCGGGATAGTTTCAATACAATACCATGTGCAGTTATCCGCTTTTGTAGATGGGATGTTTTTTATGTATTCATCATGAACAAAATATAAGAAAAAAAATCTTACTTTGCTTGTTCTTTTCGTTGAAATAAATAATTATTATGTTTGTATGATTTTTCACTCACCCCAAGCTTGATGCGTCTTTGGTGAATAGTTTTAAAAAAAACAGCTATAATTATAGTTTGACTGGTGATGCAAAAATGACCCTTGTTTGTTATTTTCATTAAAACCTGCTATAAACACTTCTTTTATGTATCTGTACAATATATTAAGACGATGTGCGATTTTGCCATTGTTTATTTTCACACTTCGTATTTATACAATTACAGTATTAAAATTTGTCATTGCAGGTTATTTTCCTGTTTGTTTTTAACGTGCATATACCAATACATATTGATTACAACGAAACTTATTATCAGTTGTGGAAGTAATGTAACATCAACAAATCTTGAAATGTTGTCTTTTTTATCGGTTAATTTTGTACAAATATCTTAGTTAAAACACAGTAATAAAACTTATCAATGCGATAATGATGACACCGCAGAAATAAAATATGCAGAAATTAAACCCCTTATTTTAACAAAAATCGCAGAATATTAAGCCCGCAGAAATAAGTACTTAATATACGGTATATTTTCAATAAGATCACTCTTGAAATTTGATATAAAATACTTATTGTCCCAGAATGGTGGAGAAGAATTACTAAGTGCCATGGATCACAGAGACCAGACTGTGGCTCACTATGCTGCTAGAACTGGTAACACTATGGTACGACTTTACTCATCTTTGCCCATAATACACTGATTTAACTTAATGAACGAATTATTCTTTGACTTATATAGTATAGCAATAACTGAATTGATAAAAACTAATGGTATAAATTATTTGAGAATGTTGCAAATACATGTGAAATAACTATAAATTATTCGTGAGAAGATGCATGTAGCTGATATAATTAAAGGATAAATGGAAAGTAGTATTGATGTAAATAACAAGACTAGTATAAACTACATGTATGTAGAATATATTTCAGATGATGAAATTATTGATAGATTTTGGTGTGAAACTGTCAACAAGAGATCAAGATGGGAAAACCCCTCTTCATATAGCAGCCGAGTATGGGCATATTCTTACTTACATATCTTTATACCTTACTCTTCTAAATTTGTACAAATCTACTAAATGTGTATCATGATCTGACTCTGCTAAATGTGTGTTATGATCTGACTCTGCTAAATGTGTATCATGATCTCACTCTGCTAAATGTGTGTCATGATCTGGATCTGCTAATTTTACTCTGCTTAATTTGTATACTGGTGTCAATTGCTCATTTAAGGGATTTCAAAAGAGCAAAAATTATGTAGTAAACCATAAGATATGGGTCCAGTATAAAGGGATATAATGGCCAGCCAAGCTGTTAACTAATGACATACATGTTTGTATGCCAGTATTCTAAATGAAAAATACTGATGATTTATGATTGAAAACATGATGTGGTTGTCATTAAAAAGAAGTATGCTTATTTCATGTGTTGTTATTACTTATTTCATTTAATAAAGTGTAATTAATAAACATATGCATTCTTGAAATGTAGTTGTCTACTGATACATTATTTGAATCTACACAATAGTAGTATTGACACATACATGATATTCTAAGTGTTATTATTAATCATGCATTCATATTTCAGATGTGGTAATTACACTAGTGTTGAGATGCAGATAGATACAAGTAAGTCAGAGTTAAATGATGGAGACAGTGATGGTCGTACACCTCTAATGTTGGCTTGTCTTAGTGGACATTTCAAGGCTGCAAGGTCACTTCTTGCACTAGGGGCAGACAACTCTATTAGGTATATATTCCAATGCCTGTAAATAGTTAAAACACCTTCTTTTTTTTGTAATGATACTATATACAGAGAAGCTGTCATTAGAATTGCTATATTTTTTCTACATTTTATAGATATTTTGTCATATTCATTGAGGATAGTCTTTGTTGGTACTGCTGTATTTTTTTCCGCAGCAAATTGTAATAACAAAATTACTTTACTTTGAATTTATCATACTGTGATTGACTATTGCATCTTGCCACTAATTGACAAATGGTCATTAGTGTTTACGTCAGTTACTTTTTACAATAACATCCAAGATGTCTTGGTCAATGTGCAATGTTTCTAGGTAGTGCTACATTTGCAAATTAGATCATGTTGGGATAACTGCGGTATCATTGTTGAAGGGATATGATAGTAGCTGTGCATACTTTATAATTAAAGCTATATGTTTTAATTTTGTTACCATAAAGGGATGAGAATTACTGTACAGCTATGATTTTGGCAGCATCTAAAGGTCATGTGAAGGTCATGCAGCTATTAATAGACAACCTTACAGAGGTCAATGTGTGTGATAAATTAAAGGTTTGTATTATATAATGACAATTCCTGAAAATAAATATTTGTATGCAATACCCCGGTACTTAATGCGAAAAAGGATAACATTAAATATTTTAATACATTTTTGTTATGTGAAAAAAAGATTTATTCCATTTTTATTCAGTGATATGTATTTTTGTAATATTTTCATATTTATTTGCTGATACATTTGCAATGTTTTGGTGTTACAGTAATATCTTGATTTTACCTGGAAATAAAAGCTATATAAAAGATTTATATAGTTGGTTACTGAGTTACATAATGTTTGGTATGATTTTATACTATACAGAATACAGCCTTACATATGAGTGCAGCGGGTGGTCATGTTGATGCGGTACGACTGTTGTTAAACAAGAATGCCTCCCCTATTATGTTAAACAGTTACAAGAAGTCTGCCCTGGATATGGCACTGGATTATGAACAAGTTGATGCTGCTGTTACTATGATGAAACATAAGAAGTATGAACATTTATCAAGATATGTTAAACCCCTCCTGTTTATAAATACGACCCAGAAACATTTGAAATTTCATCTTTAAGTTTTTTTCTATTTCTTTTTATAATTACTTTCGTTTTTGCAAAAAAATCTATATTTTTTAAAAATTTGATTGGATAACACAGGTCAGGTTTATTATACTAATTCTACTCT
This sequence comes from Ruditapes philippinarum, assembly GCF_026571515.1. Classification (NCBI taxonomy): domain Eukaryota; kingdom Metazoa; phylum Mollusca; class Bivalvia; order Venerida; family Veneridae; genus Ruditapes; species Ruditapes philippinarum. The sequence continues at coordinate 216,071 of NW_026866781.1, forward strand.
TTCAAGCTAAATCTAAACACAAACACATGCAAATTTTAATTTGAACTGTAAATAATTTTGGCCATATATGGAGTGAAACAATGATTTGTACTTTGAAATAGAAAGATTTTTTATTTGATGACCATTACAACATTACTTCTTGATATAACATGCATATATATATATTGGTGACCTAGAAAATGATTTTATCATTTAAAATATTCACATGACTTTCTTCAAAATGAAGTTACATAAAGAGATTTGTTGTAATATATAAGATATACTAACTATTTATAATGTTTAAGGTGGAAGGAGATAATGTCACTAAGAGATAGTCAGGGATATACACCCATGAAGAAACTTATTAGGAAAGCTCCAGAGGCAGCAATGGTATGTCATTTATTTTACTGTAGTTAGAATGTACATGAATATTTATAGGACATAATCCAGGCATCTTTCCGTTTGATATTTTGTGAATGCCAAATATAGTATCTAGTTATGTACTTAAACAAGAAAAGAGACAAAAATATTACATTATTTTATAAACAGTGTTTGGACAATTCACAACTCATTAATTTTGAATTTCCCCTCAAGAGTATTTTCTAGTGCGGATGATTTCTGCTGATACTTATTCTAAATGATTTATTACTTTGTTTTGTTTAACTTTATGAAGACATGAAAAAACACTTGAAGGGATTTCTGCAATAAAATTGAATATGGTAGAATAAACTGTAAACACAAATATAAATTTATTTATGTAAAATTTATTGAAAATTAGTTTCTTCAATTGTTTTCAGTTTAAATTACTTTCAATTTTTACTGTAAGAACTATTTGTGTATTAGTTACTTAAAATTCATGTTGAATGTAAGGGAACTTAACTTTGTCCATCCAAGGAGAGTTGTCTGGGGTAGGAAAATACCATGAGGGGAATGGCCTTGGGGTAACAAAATTCAGCCATAATAGATAAGTAAGACATTGTCACATAGGAATATTGTGGTTGGAATTGTTGAGATTTCTAAATAAACTAACCAGCTGTATTCAAGTACATATGAAGTGTTTTTGTCACTTTGACCATGTGTAATTATCTTGTGATATCACAGTCTGAATAAAATCCAGAAATTGTAAGTTTGATCCTTTTTCCCCAGCACAAATAACAGTCATTTGGATATTTTGACTTAAAGACGTTTTCGGGAGTTTTCAGATAGACATATAGACAAAACTAAAACTGTTCAATAGAATTTCTTTAAACTTGTCATGTTGTTAGAATATGATAACAGAAACATTTTAAGTGAAAAAAAAATTGTGGTCACCGTTCTCATTTATGAGTTATCTGCCCTTGAATTGGACTTTTTTGTTAAATTCAAGGGCAGATAATTTACAATGAATTCATGGAAACAATACATTTTTTTTCTTCTTATTTTTATGAAGCTTACCTTCGTTTTAGTTGATATTCAAAATTTCAAGAAATTTTAACCTGTGCATTTTTTCTTAAAAAATGGCCTATTTTTTAAGAATTTAAAGTACCTTTATTTTCATTGAAAAAAAATTAACAGAAACGATGTAAGGAAGTGCATGTTATTATGAATTGTAATCAACAATGAAAAGAAAAACATAATCCAGAAGTTAAAACAAGAATTCATTTTAGTATGTATAAGTTATCTGCCCTTGAAATGACCTTAAATAAGTAGAAAAGTCCAATTCAAGGGCAGATAACTCAAAAATGAGAACGGTGACCACAATTTTTTTTTCGCTTAAAATGTTTCTGTTATCATATTCTAACAACATGACAAGTTTAAAGAAATTCTATTGAACAGTTTTAGTTTTGCCTATATGTCTATATGAAAACTCCCGAAAACGCCCTTAAAATCCATGGTCCTGTGTAAACATGGTTTGAAACTTGCATGTCAAAGAACTAGTTAATTTCATCTGGAATGTAGAAGTCTTTTTATCACTTGCACTATCCTGCATAAACTTGCTAAATGTCTTTGGGATTGAGTTGCTCATGTAGAAGATAATGTAATGGCTACTTTAAATAAACGTTTTATTAAATCATTTACTTACAGCTTTAGATAAACATTTTATTAAATCATTTACTTACAGGTAGTAATGGATAGTTGTGTTGTGGAATCTGATGATAGGAAAGATGACATGGATTATTCAGTAAGTCATATAGATATTTATAGCTTGTTCTTGACATCGATTAATGTATAATGCATATTTAGGGAAATTGTAATACTACCTTCAATATTATGTAATTATAGTCAAAAACCTGCCACATGTCCTCAATAAATTTTCACCACATCAGCGCTTGCTTAAGTTACTTTTGAATTAGGAATACCGTAGCCTTGAGTTCAAATTTTTGAATTAGATGAATTTTTGTTTCTCTTTGAAAAACTGTTGGCCAGGAGACATTTCTAGCATGCCTAAGCACAAAAATTTGAAGTAAACTTTTGGGATGGCAAGTTGTCAGTTTTAAAACCATTATCCACAAATTCCTTAAATAACATGGTGGATTTTGACCAAACTTCACAGGAATGTTTGTTAGTTCGCCCTCTACAAAAGTTGAGAAATGGTGTTGGCCTTTTGCAAAAGTAGATCACAGAAGATTAAATAAAACTTAAAAAATGAAATCTATAAAAATCTCAGAACTTCATTGCCCTAGCTTAAATATACACATGTATATAAAACACATTTTGCATCTAACATTGCCTAGTATCACTATATAAAAGTTAAATAAATCATAAATCATACCCTTTAGGTCATAAATAGCCCATACCTGAAACACTTAAATAAATCCTCTCCTTCGTAACTACGATGCCCAGAACATAGATGTATGGCATGTCTAGCATCACCTTGTGGTTCTCTACCCAAGTTATATAAATCATGCCCCTTGGGTCAAAATAAGAAAATAAATTTAAGTCTTCTTGTTTAATAGTTAACCTTTGTATCAGTTATGTTGAATAGTAATTGTATTTCTCTATATTACACCAGTACTGGTTAGTTCCAGAACCAATTTCAAGGCTTCCAATTTGATCAACATTAAGGTCAAATAGATGTATTTAATATATGCAGACATATTATAAGAGACGTGTTATAATTAGTTGCAGTATGACTTCACATACATTGATCCTGGTCCAGATGATCCTTGCTGTGAAAATAGAAGATATTTTGCCCTGGATGTAAGTATTTACAGCTCAAAATAAATCATTATTAATCTGTATATACTATAACAAAGCTTTTTTTCTTTTCTTTTTTTTTCACTTGAAAAATTTAATTAATTATCCTATATGAGTTTTAGGATTTTTTTTAAATTGGCTCAAATGTTCAACTCATCAAGACAACATGCAGAACCCATCCATCCTTGTTTTATTTTCCTTTAGTTGAAAAATGTTGATTTGCAGTGGGTGGGGTTGGGGCTCTATACTAGAATCACTATCTTGCTGTTGTCAGTCAGTTTGTTGGTCTGTCATCACCATGTCTGCTTTTTAAAAAGTGGTATGCAGAAATTTATGCCACCGTAGTGCCGACACAAAGTCAAGGTCCCCGTTGAGGGTTAAATGTCAGACAACCAATTGTGTCCACATTATAAACCTTAAATAATACCCTTTAAAAAGGATATACTTTGAACTTAATATGCCAGCTTCAAGAGATGGTCAAAGATGATGTTTTAATGACAGAATGTCAAATATTGCACAGTTTTGTTTTTGCTCCATTGATTCAAATTTGTTATGATATATCTTCTAAATTTTTAGCTTTAATTTTTACTAATGAAGGAGGATCAGTGGGGGTATTCTTCATTCCTATGATAAAAGGTTTAGTTAATATACAAACTACAATGTGAAAAGTATGATATTTTGTCAATTAATGATTAATTAGACCTATATAACTTTGAGTTTCATTGTTTAAGTAGTTCTAGACAGTTTTTATTTTGAATTGCTATTCTTTGCAGAGTTGTATCAAAACTGTTCTTTGAAATTTCAGACAATGATAGAGTTCAATAGAGAAGATTTATTATCCCACCCTCTGACACAGAGTATGCTTATCATGAAATGGTAGGCATTTTATAATACCATTATCATAATTTCTATAACTGAACTTTGTCAGGTTGTTATGATATAGGCGATAAGACATTAATTATTTAATATGTGGTTAGAAAATATGAACTTTGATTGGTAATTGGATCATATTGTGAAATTACACTCATTGGTAAGATATGACCAGGATATACATGATGTTATTGTAGTCCAGTCTAGCATGAAGGTTGATGGTTCTGAAACATTGGACAAAGTTTTACAATTAAAACCTAAAAGTTGTTTTATAATCTTAATAATCGTTATCATAATGGTATGACAGTCAACAAGGAGAAAGGCTACAAAAGCTGTATAACAGATAAATCTTAGATTTAACAGAATTCTCAATCAGCCTTGAAAAGTGGTCTAAGACTACACAGGACTAGTTGATCAATACAGTATGTAAATGATATGTATATAATATTCCAGGAGAAAGTTTGGGCGTTACATCTTGTACAGTAATCTATTTATATACATTGTTTATGTGGCAACATTAAATGTATACATGACGTTGGTACCAGCAATGGCGTCACCAATCTTAGACAACCTACGACACTGTCCTATATACCTGAATGACACAGAATCTGCCAACGAGACTTTAGTCAACATAAAGAAAGAGGTACAAACATAATTTACTGTATAATTCATTTAATCAGTGAAAAAATAATGTCATTAAAATGTAAAAAACAGTGGTCAGAATTTTTTTCCATATTTGTAGCAATACATTTATAACTGAAGTGGATGCACAAGCAAAATGATTGTTAAGAATTGACAAATATATAAAATCTATACAGTAACCATCAATGATTTAAATAATAAATCAACAAGAGGACAGAAGTATATTTTAAATTATTTTCAGGTGAGTTGTCAATAAACCTATGAATACTAACATTTTTATTTTAGGAAAGTCATTTATCTACCCTAGATATAAGACACCCAGCATTGTTTTCCATGCAAGTTATACTTGAAGTGTTCATTCTCTTATTGATGGGCAAGGAACTATTCATGCTATGGGGACAGGTAATATTCTACATGTTCCACGGAGTTGTGAGAAGTGCTCTTCCCTAGGCAAATATTTCACTATTGGTATCTGTTTACTCTGCCCCCTGTATATGTTTGTCTGGTATATGTCTTAATGTAACAATACTCGCATATTGCATTCATGTCTTTACATTATGATATCATCTGCCCCCTGCCAGTTTAAACATCTCAAGTTAATGCCATTTGGATCTGTCAGTCTGTCACACCTCTTACATTACCTGATTCTTCATAAGACCTATCTACGTCATCTTTCTAGCTTGTATCAAATGAACCTGTCATAGTCACCTCTCAAACAAATACAACAAGGATCTGTCAATTATACCTCTCATATTAGTGCTACTTGCATTTGTCTGCTTCATTTCTTAAGCTGGAGTTATCTGAATTTGACCAGTTAACTGATCTTTCATTCTTGCAGCTTAAACAGTTGTTACCTAGCATCTGCTAGAACCATCAAACAATGTCTGTAACACCCCTCAGATTAATCCGGCCTGGACATTTCTGTCTAAATGTCCCCCCCTCTCAAAATGAGTGCAATCTGGATCTACCATGCCTGACCTTGTCTATAGCTGACACCAGTTAAGTGTCTGCCTTCTAATCTTTCAAACTTAATCTGCTTTCAATAATGTCTTAGATTAGTGACATCTATGTCTGCTACATATTTCAAGTTTGCATCATCTGGACCTGTCTATTTTGCCTGTCATGCAAGTGCCTTGTGAATCTAAAAACAAATATTTCTTGAATTTTACACACACACCTTTCTGCATCAAATCTTCAGCTAGCATCACCTGGATCCATCTCTTTCATCTCTCAAACCAGCTTCACATAGATCATTTGGTCATGCCTCTCAAATATATGTCTCTTTGACCATTTTGTCATGCCTCTCAAATTAATTTCATTGAATCATTTTGTCATGCCTCTCAAAGAAGTTTAACTTGGATCATTCAGTCATATCTCTAAATTAGTATCTTGTGAATCATTCTGCCATGCCTCTCAAATTAGTGTCATTTAAATGATTTTGTCATGCTTCAGAAATAAGTGTCACTGGATCAGATTGTCAACCCTCTCAAATGAGTATCACTGGATCATTAATTTTGGTCATGCCTCTCAAATTACTGTTATTTGAAACTTTCAGTCACAAGCATGCATCTTGAATAAGTGTCACCTGGATCAATTTGACATGCCTGTCAAATAAGTGTCGTCACAATCATGCTTTTGAATAAGTATCACCTGGATCATTCAGTTATACCTCCCAATTTTTATCATCTGGATCATTCAGTCATTCTTCTCAAACGAGTGTCGCTTGGATCTTTCGAACATGCCTCTGAAATAAGTGTTACCTGGATTTTTCAATCATGTCTCTCAAATCAGTTCTATTTTCCTCTGCTAGTTATATCTCTCCTCTAATAATAGTATCAAACTGACATACCCCTTTCCCTAAAATAAACTAGTTCTTTCTTTCATGTGTCTCCAGCTAATGTCAAGTGGTGTTGGGGTCATTCCTCTCAAATAGGAGTCACCTGACTATCATGCCCTGTCAGCTGTGACAAAAATGTAGGAAATCTGTTTCTGTTATCAAAGAGCACAAAGGATTAGAATACATATATATTGGTTCATGTTTTATTCTTAGGCTTCAACCTTATCTAGCAAGATTTTTCCTGAACCAATCCTTTTTTACCTGCAATGTATACTAGAGGGGTTCATTTTACTTCTTATGGCAAAAGAATTATTCCTATGCTGGGGACAGGTATGTAAATATATTTACAGGGAGTTTAGTTTACTTTAAGATATTAATAATTGATTAAGAGTAACCTTATTTGCACTTTTGCATTATGATATTTTGTTGTAATTTTACTAACAAACTACAGACATGGTGATAGAGATTCATCAGCTTTGATTAAAAATACTGTTTAACTATGTAAGATTTTTGATAAGTGATATTTTCAATTATCAATATTCTTGCATGTCTTTTGTCAGAAATACTACCCCATTTTGTTTTCAAAACAATATTAAAGATTACAGTATTTGCTTCAGTTGCACTAATCACTTATGGTTATTTTAAAATAGTAGCCCATTCTTCTCACAATTTGTTACTGAAAAAGTATTTAAGATATCAACTTGCATAAGTGTATAGATCCCATAGAGGATGCACAAGATTAACAACTGTTCACTACATTAATTTCAAGTTATTGCCCTTTGTTTCTTTTCTTGTTATTTTTTGTAAGGACCATAACTAAACTCCAAATATTAATTAAAAAAACTTCAGGGAGGAAAAGCTGGGGAATGCATTTGACAAGAATGAAAAACTCTTCATTTCGTTTTTAAAGTTATTCCCCCTTTGATTTTTATTTTAATTTGAAAGGGATCTAAAACTCATCGAGATACCACTTGTAATTAATATGTGGAAAGATTTCATAGAGGAGGAAGAGTGCAGACCTAAAGTGTTCACTTCATATACATTTTGTATCTTTTTTAATTATTTCCCTTAATTTCTTTTTCATATTATTGCCCTTTGTTATTCTAATGCTTATTTTTTTCTCAAGGTAATACATTTTCCTCTTAACTGTTAAAAATATCAGCTTAAAACTTCATTGGTGAATAACGTCTAATATCCCAGCTGAGTACTGGATTATTGCCATTTAATTATTTAATTAAGGTCAGTGTGTGTAAATGGACAGTTACAACTCTTTTTATTACTTTTCTTCTTTTTGGCAATGGATTTGGTAGTCATGACTGCTTTTTGTTCTGAATTGTTGTGGAGACTTGCCAATTTTTGTGTCGCCTTGAAAAGGTGACATATAGGGGTTACTTTTGTCGGCGGTGTCGGCGGCGGCGTCTGTGTCGTTGTCGTTGTCGGCGTCGCCGTTGTAGGCGTCGGCGTCCCCTAAAGCTTGTCCGGAGCATAACTCAGTCACTATAAGTCTGATTGACTTCAAACTTGGTATGCATGCTTCTTTCAATAACCCGAAGTGCAGTGCACAAGGACCGGTACTCTGCAGTTCTTATTTTTTGAGTTATTGCCCTTTGTTAATTTTCATACTTTAATTTTGTCCGGGCCATTTCTCTTGAACTAAAAAAGCTATGGACTTGAAACTTCATAGGATGATAGATCTTATTATTAAGAAGTGCAGTGCACAAGAACCAGTACTCTGCACTTCCTAATTTTTGAGTTATTGCCCTTTGTTAATTTTCATACTTTATTTTTGTTCCGGCCATTTCTCCTAATGTATAAAAGCCATGGACTTGAAACTTCATAGGATGATAGGTCTCATTATTAAGAAGTGCAGTGCACAAGAACTGGTACTCTGCATTTCTTATTTTTTGAGTTATTGCCCTTTGTTTATTTTCATACTTTAATTTTGTCCAGGCCATTTCTCCTTAAGTATAAAAGCTATGGAGTTGAAACTTCATAGGATGATAGATCTCATTATTAAGAAGTGCAGTGCACAAGAATCGGTACTCTGCATTTCTTAATTTCTGAGTTATGGCCCTTTGTTAATTTTCATACTTAATTTTTGTCCAGGCCATTTCTCCGAAAGTATAAAAGTTATGGACTTGAAACTTCATAGGATGATAGATCTCATTAAAAAGAAGTGCAGTGCATAAGAACTGATACTCTGCATTTCTTATTTTTGAGTTATTGCCCTTTGTTGATTTTCTTACTTTATTTTTGTCCTGGTCATTTCTCCTCAAGTATGAAAGCTATGGACTTGAAACATCATAGAATGATAGATCTTATTGATAAGAAGTGCAGTGTACAGAAACTGCTGCTCTGCACTTATTATTTTTTTAGTTATTGCCCTTTGTTATTTTTCATATTTAATTTTTGTCCTGGCCATTTTCCCTAAACTACATTGTTCACAAGGCGACACATCCGACTCGCGGAGTTCTAGTTAGTTTGTAACATTTTATTTAATTTAAGTGCCTCACATGTTAATATTTCTTAAATATAATCATGGTATAAATTAATATATCTTACTATTGTACATGTATATACCAGTATAACTGTAATAATATTTTGGGTAAATAGTTTTAAGAGACATCTTTTTTCTAGGTTTTGGTTACTACCCCCTTTTCTGTTAACCATTATATAGAGGTACTATTGTTGTAGCATTTAAATAATTTTCTTTATATTATTAAAGTTTTCAACCAAGAAGGTAATTATTTCATCTTCTAGGTTGTTGCTAGGTATAATATCAGGGATTTTCAGCAAACAGGGGAGATAATTATATTTTTTAGCGCTAGCACTAGTCTGGTCTTTCAAGGTTCTAAAATATTGGCTTCTTTATCATAGTGTGGTGAAATATATGATATATAAATACCTTGAATTAACAATAGACTGTTCCTAATTTAAAGTAAGATAAGTCCATTTTAAAAAGTCAGGTGAGGTAGGATATATACAAACTAAGGGTAGACAATTTCAGCATGACTGTATCAATAAATTACCATTGTTAGATGTTGTATCAAGAATGAAGTAGTATCAAAAACTTGTCTGTGATGCTAAATGTATTGTCAAATCATAACACTTGATGACATAGTCTTCTTTTTTCACAAAATAGTCAAAATAATCTTATACTGTTTGAGTCTAACTTGTGAATGTTAATACAATGTATTGCTGTTTTTTTTTCAATGATCAAAACCTAAAGCGAATTTGTCTTCACAAAATATGGTTGGATGCAATTTATATATAATTAAAATGATAGTTGAAACAGAAAAAAAGTGTACTATATAAAAGTTTTGTTTATATTGAGAAACAACTTTGTAAATCTAGTAAACAAAGTTCAGTGTACAATATGTGATATCTTTACACGGTGTTTTCTGAACATGTCCCATATATTATGCTTAGCAGCATCACCAGCATGCTAGTGTACTAACTGTAATTATGTTGTCTCAAAGTCCAACTCAGCATCAGTTTCTAAAGTTTTATTTTATATGCATGGTATGCATGCTTTGACAGTGAATGTTTTCATCTCACACACCCAACATTTATCATGAAGTTTTTTCACTATAATGTTTCTGTAATCATCAAGAATGCATCATCAATATTGAGTTGTATTTAATTTTTTCTGATACCTGATAGTTTGTGTTTCCGCTGTATTAACTTTGATTATTTATCAGAATTATGTGTGCATTTTGTCATCTGTTTAGATTTATTAAAGGCCAATAAGTAATGCTATTCTGTTCTCTTTAGTTCTGTCAAACAGAATCTGGTGATTAATCTCATATACAGATTCGAAACACTGCTAAAAATATTTCATCCATCATTTCCGCATCAGCTTTACATATTACTTGAGCTTTACATATTACTTGTATATAAGTACTGTTGGAACAAGGAACACATTATTGAATTTGATCTTTTTGCCTGCATATATAATAGAATCCTTTTTAGCTCATATACAGATTTACTTCCCTTGAATTTGTTCTTGCCCCCATATAAAAATATTACCCTTAGTTACAATAAGTTTGTTTCTATTATAACATGGACACTGTTTGTTTGTTAATGTCACCTTCAAACAAAGTACATGACTGTATCACATACTTGACAAAAGACTATACCATTACTTTCACTTCGTTTAACTCCAATATCATACAGTCATATAAAATATAACATGCACAATGATTATTCCCTTCTTGATGTGTGTACACATTTGTGTAAGTTAAATCTGACAGTCCTGTTTTGTTATGTTTGTTACTGTCAAGTTTATTTCTGTATGATCCAATAATGTTTCTATTTATCTGGTAAATGTACAGTCTATAATTATATTTTAAAGTTTTATTTAATATATTTCAAAATGTCAGGTATGAAAAATGACAGTTGTATATATACTACAGTAATCTAATGTGGCTAATTTCAGCATACATTTTATTACACTCACTGGAATGAACACTGTTTTTAACTTTTTAACTTTGTCTTCATTTAAATTTTTTTATAAGAAACATATTTTTGAGAATATATTGAATTGGGAACAAATTCAAAACAAGAACCTATTTATTTATTTTCAATAAACATGTTATATGTTTTCAGAAATGGCGCTATTTTATAAATCCTTACACGTACTGTAACTGGATCATGATGGCATCTACTCTTGTCTTCATTAATCCACCAAACTTATATCCTTGTGAGACAAACTGGAGAGGTGCCTGGATATCCTCACTCTGTGCCTGGACTTTACTTATCTCTTATCTACAAAGGTAATACTACATACTTCACATGTACAAATGTAAATAATTATATTGATATATCAGGTTAGATGTAATTGGTATACATCATTTGATATTTTGCATGTATATATCATTTGATATTGTAGGCTAGATGTAATTGGTATATACATGTATCATTTGATATTGCAGGTTATATGTAATTCAGGTATATATCATTTGATATTGCAGGTTAGATGTAATTCAGGTATATATCATTTGATATTGCAGGTTAGATGTAATTGGTATATATCATTTGATATTGCAGGTTAGATGTAATTGGTATATATCATTTGATATTGCAGGTTAGATGTAATTGGTATCTATCATTTGATATTGCAGGTTAGATGTAATTGGTTTATATCATTTGATATTGCAGGTTAGATGTAATTGGTTTATATAATTTGATATTGCAGGTTAGATGTAATTGGTTTATATAATTTGATAGTGCAGGTTAGATGTAATTGGTATACATGTATATCATTTGATATTGCAGGTTAGATGTAATTGGTTTCTATAATTTGATAGTGCAGGTTAGATGTAATTGGTATACATGTTTATCATTTGATATTGCAGGTTAGATGTAATTGGTATATATCAGTTGATATTGCAGGTTAGATGTAATTGGTATCTATCATTTGATATTGCAGGCTAGATGTAATTGGTATATATCATTTGATATTGTAGGCTAGATGTAATTGGTTTATATCATTTGATATTTAAGACATAACATCGGCCTGAGAGGTGTATGATCGGCTATTTAACAACGGTTTGGAGTTTTTGATGCGTAGGAATTGACCACGAAGGCAGTAGGCCTGAGTGGTTAATTTTGTCGCATCAAAACGACAAAACCGGTGTTAAATAGCCGATATACACCTCTCAGGCTGATGTTATTTCGATTCTAACACGATAAAATAAGGAAAATCACTAGTGTTATTTTTCAAGTGGAAAAAACTTTGGGTGCAGATTTTCGTATAACGCTGTTCAATTTTCGCACCCTACTGTTGCGAAGATATAGAAATTATTAAACAAAAGAAATAATAAGAAAAAAAAAACGTTATTTTATCAAGTTTTCAACAATAAAAACTTACGTCGTATTGTGTTTACATCAGTGCCCCATTTATCATTCTTGTATGTATGAAATAACGTCAGCTTGTTTACTTAGGATGACGTCATTACGCTGCTTACGGATTGGCGCCGTTTTGTCAAAATATTTATTAACTGATATGGATCTAATAGGTGGCGTTAGTGTATGTGAGATATTATTTCGGTATTGTATGAAAAGAAAACATTATACGAACTGAAAATATAAATAAAAATGCTTTTTATTGTTGCTTTAAAATGCTTTGTAAACTATACAATCGAGGGTGAAAACATAACAGCGCATATACAAGTAGTCCCTAACCGGTGTTTATTGGCAGTTTAACACCAGTTTTTTTCCTTCTTTGTCTATAGTGACAAAATCACGTGAGTGTTAGAATGCAGGTTAGATGTAATTGGTATCTATCATTTTTTTCTATCATTTGATATTGCAGGTTAGCTGTAATTGGTATACATGTTTATCATTTGATATTGCAGGTTAGATGTAATTGGTATCTATCATTTTTTTCTATCATTTGATATTGCAGGTTAGCTGTAATTGGTATCTATCATTTGATATTGCAGGTTAGATGTAATTGGTTTATATCATTTGATATTGCAGGTTAGATGTAATTGGTATATATCATTTGATATTGCAGTTTGATGTAATTGGTATCTATCATTTGATATTGCAGGCTAGATGTAATTGGTATCTATCATTTGATATTGCAGGCTAGATGTAATTGGTATCTATCATTTGATTATATGTATTAATATTGCAGGTTAGATGTAATTGGTATATATCATTTGATATTGCAGGCTAGATGTAATTGGTATCTATCATTTGATATTGCAGGCTAGATGTAATTGGTATCTATCATTTGATATTGCAGATTAGATGTTATTGGTATATATCATTTGATTATATGTATTAATATTGCAGGTTAGATGTAATTGGTATATATCATTTGATATTGCAGGCTAGATGTAATTGGTATATATCATTTGATATTGCAGATTAGATGTTATTGGTATATATCATTTGATTATATGTATTAATATTGCAGGTTAGATGTAATTGGTATATATCATTTGATATTGCAGGTTAGATGTAATTGGTATATATCATTTGATATTGCAGGCTAGATGTAATTGGTATATATCATTTGATATTGCAGATTAGATGTTATTGGTATATATCATTTGATTATATGTATTAATATTGCAGGTTAGATGTAATTGGTATATATCATTTGATATTGCAGGTTAGATGTAATTGGTATATATTGTTTGATATTGCAGATTAGATGTTATTGGTATATATCATTTGATTATATGTATTAATATTGCAGGTTAGATGTAATTGGTATATATTTTGTGATGTTCAATGAGGTTATGATGAGTTTAGCCAAGGTAAGCACATTTTTTACGGTACTTCTTAATATTTACTTTGGAAAATGCTTAGATAATAGGAGGACATTTGAAAAGAAATATTATTGTAACAGATCATCCAGTTCTATGTTTATGAAATTTGTTATTAATATCAAATGTGCTTGTTAACTGCATATTGAGTTTTTTATTAATCTAACATAAATAGCTGAATAATATAATCTGTAATAGCAAAAGTTAAGAGGATAAGCCTGCTGACCATCAAACACTTGCTCCTTGTTGGTGCTAATCTTTGTTGTTGTCAGTGTTTTTTACTGTTTGGTTATATGTCCCAGCAACACAGTACATGTACAGGCCATATGGCAACTTTCCATCTTTATTGGTAAAGAAAGACCTCAGGTGCTCTTCCAAGCATCATTTCACGCACAAACAGGCATCTGATTAGAACCACAGACATTCAGTTAGCTAGCTGGATAGCTTCCTCACATGAAAGAATCCCAATCCCAGTTGGAATTTGAGCTCTGCACAGAGTTGAGGGGCAAGTAGTTCAAAGTCATTGACCATAACCACTTGGCAATGGATGCCCCTTGTTAAAAATGTTTATATTTCTTTAACTTCAGGAAGCTTTCCGGTTGGTTGTTCTATATCAGGTGCCTGCTGAGGCTTTCCTGTAATAATAATATATATGTATGGTCATCTAGTATTTTCTCTCACTAGCATTACTAGAAGTGTGACTGGCTTAAAACCCAAACATTGAATATCTATAAGAGATTTCAGATTTGATGTTCAACTGAGATTTAACACTATTTTGTAGGTCATGTTGAACTTAAGATATAACATTATATTTTGTAGGTGATGTTGGTACTTATATTATTCATCATGGCATTTGCCCAGGCTCTTGGTGCTGTTATAGCTCAAGTGGTAAATTTTTTTACTTGTTTTTTCTCAATATTTATTTCTTTGATGTTATTTATTTTGCATTTTTTCTTTTGAAAGCACCAAATCTCATATCATTGGCCTATTCTGAACCTATTTGTAATAGCTTTGGTGTCATGTAACTTAATTATATTGTATAATACAACATTGGTTATTTTTCCATTTATTTCTTACCATGTTTGCTTTCACTAAACTATTATACTTATAGATTCAATATTGTCATTGTAATGGTCTGTATATAACAGATATTCATTTCAATTAGTTAAATATCCCCTACTTTTATAATTTCTATGGATATCATGATGTTTGGCTTAAGAGATTAGTATAATGTCTGTTTGCCACCTGGAGGCAAAGCAAAACGTTCTGCTTGATCATTTGATTAAAACATTTGTCTGATTAATATTAACTGTCTGTTGATTCTGATAGATATCCTCGTCCCAGGTGGAACCAACCATTTAAAGTAGGTGAACAGAAATTGATAAAAAATTATCAACTGCAGTGAACAAATGTGTTCTGTTTTCTGTTCAATTTATGTGTTACATTTTAACTGGTGTATAATTTTGCTGTTTCAAATTTCAGCCTGGATTTCGGGACAATGATGTATTTCCTTTGACAGTGTTAGCCATGACTCTTGGAGAGATCAACTTTGTAGATGTTTATGTGGAACAAGATAACTCCCCTTTCACTGTAGATGCTTACATTATTGTTACACTGTTCATGATCATTATGCCTATAGCTCTCATGAACTTATTGGTAAGATATCTACAAGTTAAACAGTTTTTTGTGGGGAGAAATTTTTTGAACTTTAAGGATAACATATTCTTATTGGAATTTATAGCAGTCAGCTTTTCATCACTTTTTATTCTTTTCTAGGAATTGTTGAATTATTATGTAATGTTTTTATTAGTGTTTCATTGAAAATTATTTCTGAGAAAATCAACCAGTCTCTTATAATAAAAGACTGATAAACTAATCAAATACAGCTTACAGAAAATGTGCCACACCTTATACCAAAAACGAGTCATGTGACCCTCAATGCCTAAAATTCAATTGTGTTTTAATACCCTGTGGGCTCCATAATAAATGTGGTAACCTGGTACATCACAGCATTGATGATTTTTGGGGTTCAGATTTTATTATATGGCTCTTTTGTTTTGGGTTCAGAATAGATTGTGGCTCTATTGTTTTGGGTTCATATTAAAATACATGTATGTACTATAATCAAGCAGCTAGGGGATATGATAATAGGGGATTTTTTTATGCTTAATTTTTGTATAGACCTACCTACCGGACCTAATCCTGTTTTCCCCTAGTGGGGCAAAGGGCATCCACAACAGCTCTCCATCTGGGTCGGTTCATTGGTGCTCTTTTTGCTTCTGCCCAGGTGATTTTTGTATAGAGATTACTTTAAATGCGTTTAATTTTAAGATATAAACTTGAAACTTCATAGGTGAATAGATTTCATTTGGGACAAGTGCATTGCACAAGAGTGAGAATTCTATCCTCCATAAAGTTATGAGCATTTGTATTTTTCATGGTCAACATTAACTTAATAGGTGAATATATCTTATTAAGGAAGATAGCAGTGCACAATAATGACAGTTAACTCTCCTCTTCATAAGTTTTGACCTATTTTGTCCAGAACATAATTCAGTAAGTTTTTGGAATATCAATTAAAACTTTATAGGTGGATATATGTCATGGAGGAAGTAGGCATTGTTCAAGTATAATAAACTTGTATCCCATTCTTTTTAAGTTATTGCCTTTGAAAATTCACTATATTCTTCATATAAATTTTTTCCTGTTTAGTAAGGATTTTGCAGTGGTAATTGTTTGATTTTGGCAATCAGCTATTAGTATATGTCTGCTAAACATAGTAGATTTTAACCATCCTGCACAGGAATGATCCATAGATTACCATTTACAAATATAAATACATGGCAAAGCTTAGATATTTGGTATGTATCATTTTCTTGTAACACTCAATAAGTTATCTTATAAACCCCAATGACTGTCTTCTGCTTTCAAAATTATGGCCCTTTCCTTGCAGTGGATCTCTTGAAATAATGTTGACAGGGACATCTAAGACTGTATCTTCTTTAATGCTGAAAATTTGTTGTGTAACCTTTATATGTTCAAATGACTAAAAACTAGAACTGTGTCCAAAGAACACGGATGCCCCCACTGACAACATATATATGGTATATAAGGCTCCCACGTTTACAATTTTTTGTAAACATTTACACGATTGCTAAGAACCGAAATGATACCGTTTAAACGGTGGTACCTCTATGTACTATACACACCATGTATTTGAGTCGCCAAATGATGTCTTTCTTTCTTTTTTTAATACATGTACAAATAAAGAATGTGCAAGGCTCATCACGATTGAGTCAGCACACATTTTTTGCATTGTAACCAATTTTTTACCAAAAATGTATTATGTCACGAGCAATTTTGTACGGTAATGCTGTGTGGAGGGTTGTAAAAACCCATTTTCCGTTTGTTTACTTTGGAATAAACCACTAGAATTTATAAAATCCATGATTACAGGCATTGATTAAGAAATTTTGTAAGACAATATGGTCATTTCGATTAAACGGTAAATAATATCGTAAACGTTTATGAATGAAAATCGAAACAAATCCGTTTAAACGTGTAATCGTGGGGCCTTAATGGTATATCCTTTCGACGGCCATCCGCTATACCCGTAGGACGGCCAAAGCGTAAGAAAACGTATCGAATTTTCACATTTCTGAAAGCCAGTCTTATTTTACAACAGACGTCTATAGGGTAGTTAAACGTAACAAAAATATACCTTTCTAGAAACCGTAGCGTAAATCAGCGTTAAACTTGAATTTTGTGTCATGCAAACCCGTAAAAACCTCGTTTTCGTACATTCTGGTTTTTTAATGTGTTTATGAAAAATCAAAATATTACGCTATGGCTGTTCAACTGCATACGATAAACAACAAAGCCATACCGTATAACACTGTTCAACTGCAATAAACAGACTCCCAATCCTTGTTTTTTAAAACAAGTTCTGAACGTTTTAAAACGGTAAATTTTACGTTCTTTACCATTATAGCCCATTAGAATACCGTGTTGAGTAAAACGTCCACAACGTTTTAAAACGTAATTATTGAAAATCAATGAAAATCAATTTTTCTCAGGAAGGGTGATTGATATTATGCTTTGCAACGTGAATTTTGTAAGTTCAACTCATTTTTGTTTCAAATAAGAGAACTGCTTACAGAAACTCTGTTTTGATGTATCAATAAATGCATTTTAAAAAATACTATACAATTTAGAAGATTTCTTCAATTAATTTGGATATCTATTTGATTACCACATTAAGTAAAAAGTGTACTGTAGTATATAGACTAAACATTTACAGTATATCTGTCAAATAAAGGGCACTATACAAAATTAACATATTTGGTGTTTTTATTTGAACAACATTTAACAGAATGTAAATAAATGAAAGGTAAACTTCAAGAATTTAGTCATTTAAAACTAAATTTTGGTGGCCTTCCTACGACAAAACAGTATAGTGGCTTTGCAGGAAGCCAAAATTTTATACTGGTTTATTATCGTTATAGCCTTCTTATGACTATAGCGCCGGCTTTTGAGAAGTCGATTTTTCGGTACGTTTATAACGCTATGGCCGTCGAAAGGGATATAGTGAAAAAATCAAACCAAAGTGCCATAAATTCTGTTAAAATTTTTTGGTCGCAGCAAAAATTCCTTCCTTTACTTCCATCTACACATTAAGGTTGTTCATCCCCGGAAGTTTAAGCAAAATCTACCATCCGGTTTAAGAGGAGTTGCGTTCACAAGATTTCGAGACGTACGGACAGACGGACGGAAGGACGTACGGACGGACAGACAAGTGCAACGCTATATGCACCCCACTTTGTGGAGGCATAAAACAAGATTGTCTCTTTCTTTACAAGAAATGTTATATTATGATATCTTTAATGCTTAAATTCTGAGCAGAATTTCTCCAGATTATTGTAGTAAGGCCATTTTTTTTTATATATTTTGGTTTACTGATTTTTTTCCAAAAAAAGGTAGGGTCGGCGGCGGCAAAAAAAAAAAAAAAATTTTCATAACTATAAATGGGTGCACATACATATACACAGTACTTACTACGAGACAATGAAATTTAATACATCGCCGATTGTCTATTCCCAAAGATTGTTTAAATACAAAAAAAAAAACTTTGCCCATAGTTTGCCATTGTTTTAAAAACACACATGATAATCTACACAAATGACTTTTGACAAGTGGCAAGCGAGACTCTTCAAAAGAATACTTGTCATTCTTTGATGTTTACATCACACTGCTGTGTAATCTGAATCATGCAAGGGTGCCGAAAATCACTTGAACTTGCACCTCATTTCTTTAATAGATCAGATGCTTAAAAAAAGTTGTCACAAGAAAAAGATTACAAACCAACAAGTCATGTCCAATTTTCGCCCATTGTGGAAAAATATTTTTATCGGATAAAAAGCAGGTCAATTTTTTTGACATAAAAATCTATTAAAAGAAGTGCTGGGCAATTTTTTTATTTTGTTTGTTTGAAAACCTGTATTCAATCTGTTTTAAAGAACTAATTTTTTTTTTGTTAAATCTGAAATATGATCTTTTCAATTGCAGCAGATTTCTTCTCGCTCTGCCTTGAATGTAATTGCTTACGTAATTTGGCGTGTTTTTTTTTTTTGTTGGGTTTTTTTTTTTTTTACATTTTTACGCATTTCGACCTTCAATCATTGATGAAATATGATCAAAAGCCTAATTATAATTCTGTGAGAATGCTTGACCCCATTTAAAACAGACATTCTTTCATAATAAACACCAATAAACATTTCCCCAACTAGCAGACGACAGGCTATTCTCGAGTAAAGATAACCGGTTGCGTATCTCACTGTATAAATCGTATGTAAAATAGTCTGGCATATGGTAGGTTTAACAGTTAATTAAAATACTTACCACGACATTTCTTTGACAAGTCGTTATTAGCAGCGTATTTCAAGACAACACAGAATTTTTTTGGGGGCAGATTTTTTTTTTTCATTTTCCCAAAATACAGAGTCGGCGGGTCAGTAAACCGAAATATCAAAAAATAATGGCCTAATTGTTAAAAAAATTAAATTCTGATGAGTAAAGTTTTAATCAAGTGTACAAATAAAGTCATATGACCATCACTGTGACACTTCTGCTGCTGTTTTCAGAAATGATCTTTAATTTGTTAAAGTATTCAGAAATTTATCTGACTCTGGTGGTAACAGGGTTGAACTGCGAGTAAATTTTGCCATATTTTGCATACTAAAACGTTTCTCCTGAATTGTGAATACTCATACATCTTTTAATCAATCAAAATAATTTTCTTGTGTTTAGATTTTTCAAGATTTATCATAATCATCTGGAGGTGTTTCATTTTGATATATCTGTTTTTCTGAAGTTATAAAATTTGACATTTATGATATATTGTAGATTGGTGTGGCAGTTGGTGACATTGATAAGATACAGAAACAGGCATACATCAAACGTATAGGCTTACAGGTCCTTATTATACTTTATATTTCAATGTAAAATAATAACAGGTCTTTACCATGCCTTATATTTCACTGATAAATAATAACAGGTTTTTACCATGCCTTATATTTCACTGATAAATAATAACAAGTATTTACTATGCCTTATATTTCACTGATAAATAATAACAGGTCTTTATCATGCCTTATATTTCACTGTAATAAAGTAAATAAAAGAGTAAAATATAAATTAGCTACAGTGACAGCAAATGTAGTGTGAGAATAAGTGTCCTATGGACACATTTCTAGTTTTTTTTTTAAGTAACCTCTTTTATGTCCTATATTTATGTTCTAATACAATATGATTTTATAATGCATCAGTTTGACTTTTAGTCTGTTCAAGTTTACACTTTTGTTATTTCTCTACATTCTCTCAAATCATATCATATTTTGACCCATTTTCAATATCATCACCTTAATTAAGGTACAGACAAAAACACTCAAGAAAGACAATACTCATTGTTGAGGATCCGTTATACAATATACTCATTGTTGAGGATCTGTTCTACAATACTCATTGTGAGGATCCGTTATACAATACTCATTGTTGAGGATCCGTTATAACAATACTCATTGTTGAGGATCTGTTATACAATACTCATTGTTTGAGGATCCGTTATACAATACTCATTGTTGAGGATCCGTTATACAACTCATTGTTGAGGATCCGTTATAAACAATACTCATTGTTGAGGATCCGTTATACAATACTCATTGTTGAGGTTCCGTTATACAATACTTCATTGTTGAGGATCCATTATACAATACTCATTGTTGAGGATCAGTTATACAATACTCATCGTTGAGGATCAGTTATACAATAATCATTGTTGAGGATCTGTTATACAATACTCATTGTTGAGGATCCGTTATACAATACTCATTGTTGAGGATCTGTTATACAATACTCATTGTTGAGGATCCGTTATACAATACTCATTGTTGAGGATCTGTTATACAATACTCATTGTTGAGGAGATCCGTTATACAAAAACTCATTGTTGAGGATCTGTTATGCAATACTCATTGTTGAGGATCCGTTCTACAATACTCATTGTTGAGGATCCGTTATACAATACTCATTGTTGAGGATCTGTTCTACAATACTCATTGTTGAGCATCCGTTATACAATACTCATTGTTGAGGATCCGTTATACAATACTCATTGTTGAGGATCCGTTATACAATACTCATTGTTGAGGATCCGTTATACAATACTCATTGTTGAGGATCCGTTATGCAATACTCATTGTTGAGGATCCGTTCTACAATACTCATTGTTGAGCATCCGTTATACAATACTCATTGTTGAGGATCCGCTATACAATACTCATTGTTGAGGATCCGTTATACAATACTCATTGTTTGAGGATCTGTTATGCAATACTCATTGTTGAGGATCCGTTATACAATACTCATTGTTGAGGATCCGTTATGCAATACTCATTGTGAGGATCTGTTATGCAATACTCATTGTTGAGGATCCGCTATACAATACTCATTGTTGAGGATCCGTTTATACAACTCTCATTGTTGAGGATCTGTTATGCAATACTCATTGTTGAGGATCCGCTATACAATACTCATTGGTTGAGGATCCGCTATACAATACTCATTGTTGAGGATCCGTTATACAATACTCATTGTTGAGGATCCGTTATGCAATACTCATTGTTGAGTCGATCCGTCTACAATACTCATTGTTGAGCATACCGTTATACAATACTCATTGTTGAGGATCCGCTATACAATACTCATTGTTGAGGAATCGTTATACAATACTCATTGTTGAGGATCTGTTATGCAATACTCATTGTTGAGGATCCGCTATACAATACTCATTGTTGAGGATCCGCTATACAATACTCATTGTTGAGGATCCGTTATACAATACTCATTGTTGAGGATCTGTTATGCAATACTCATTGTTGAGGATCCGTTATACAATACTCATTGTTGAGGATCCGTTATGCAATACTCATTGTTGAGGATCTGTTCTACAATACTCATTGTTGAGGATCCGTTCTACAATACTCATTGTTGAGGATCCGTTATACAAAACTCATTGTTGAGGATTCGTTATACAATCAGATTGCTTAAATTCATATTGATAGAACACTCTTCCTTCTGTAATTTATATAATTTTGTTTGAAGCAAATGAAATATTTGTAGAATTGCAATCAATGTGAAAATAATAAGTTTGATATTTTAGTTATCATTGTATTTTCTAGTCTGATCATGGTTATTATCGTATTTTCTAGTCTGATCAAGTTAATGACAGTGAGAATAGGTTTCCAAAGTCATTACAGCGTCGAGTATATCAGAAGTTCTTTACCATCAAACCCAATGAAGAAAAAAATACTAAATGGGCAAGGGTATGAACTGTTTTTTATTCCTAGGATTTTTATCATTAAGAAGTACACTATTTTGCTAACTTAGAGCTCAGTGAGTGTGTTAGTAATTTAGCTAGCATACAAATTACTTATGACAACTTGTGCAGTCACACAAGCCTGAAATAATGATAGGCCTATTCTTTAAATGTTTGAATGCAAACAGATCATTTACTGTGAAATTATTGTTTTAGTGAAAAACCTAAAAACTGTATTACTTTAAAATTTAGATTAATTGTTATAAGCTTAAATAATATGTGAAAATAACATAGTGATACAGACTTGTTTTGGTTTTGAATAACAAATAGCTTTCTATTACATGTTTGCAATGGAACATTCATAATTTCATTGAAAATATTCAATGTTTGGAATGGAACATTTTTTATTTCTGTTCAAGTATTACATGTTTGCAATGGAACATTCATAATTTCATTGAAAATATTCAATGTTTGGAATGGAACATTTTTTATTTCTGTTCAAGTATTACATGCTTGGAATGGAGCATTTATAATTTCATTGAAAATATTCAATGTTTGGAATAGAACATTTTTTATTTCAGTTCAAGTATTACATGCTTGGAATGGAGCATTTATTATTTCATTTCAAGTATTATGTGTTTGGAATGAAGCATTTATTATTTCAGTTCAAGTTGTGCATGTTTGGAATGGAACATTTATTATTTCAGTTCAATTATTACATGTTTGAAATGGAGCATTTATTTCAGTTCAAGTATTACTTGTTTAGAATAAACATTTATTATTTCAGTTCAAATTGTACATGTTAGTAATGGAACATTTATTATTTCAGTTCAGTTCAAGTATAACATGTCAGTAATGGAACATTTATTTTTTCAGTTCAATTCAAGTATTACATGTTAGGAATGGAACATTTATTATTTCAGTTCAAGTATTACTTGTTTAGAATGGAACATTTATTATTTCAGTTCAAGTATTACATGTTTGGAATCACAACATCTGTAGAGTTTATAGCTCAGTCAGAGAAAGACTTTACAGTAGAAACACTGCAAGAAATACAGAGAAATGTCTACAAAAATAAAACACAGTATGTATAACATGAACTTCTCATTTTATATCTAAAATGTTGTAGAATCATTGTAAATGAGTGTTATTATAGCCATAATACATTTTTTTATAAAAAAAGTTTCATATTAAAACGTTCATGCAGATAGATCAACATCAAAACTTGGTCTTCTTCAAATAGCACCCAAGTCTGATTAGACAAATAATTGTGTCCTTTTATTATCTGTAACTTTAAATTAAATTTTCGTCTAAAATCAGGCAAAAGGGTGAACTTGTGAATAATCCTTTACATTTTAAAGCTCGAGAGTTGACATATATTGTCTCCATTAACTTACATGTTATTGTATTTGTAGGTTGAGTGAGATGCAGCATAACATGAGGTTACAACAAGATTTATTGAGGAATCTATGTGACCATTTCCATATTGAGATAAAAAATGACCAGTATGATAATTTGTCACTGGTCAGTGATAGAACTGAATTCCCAAACAGATTTGACTTTGTGTAGCCTCTAGTGTAACTTGGAGGTGTCATCACTGTTGTTATATATAAAGTAATGAATGGTAAAGCTTATACAGTTATAATGATGACTTTTGCAGAATGTCAAAGGAAAAACAATAAGAAACAAAAACAATAAGAATTATCTGTGAAGAAACTGTTTTGTGTCAAGTGCAATAAACATGTGTAAATACAAACAGTTATAGACATATAATGATATACTCATTTATAAAAATCTATATACAGTAGAACTTCTATGAGTCGAACTTCGATTAGTCGATTTTCTCGATGTGTCGAAGAACAAGAGGGCCATGATGGCCCTGAGGTCGCTCACCTGTATATAGCCCCCCCCCCCCCCCGGCCCAATTTTTACCCAAGGGCTTTTATTTGTTTATTTGAACAGACTTGGTAGACACCCATAAGAAAATGTTTTCATGCAAAAACATCTCAGTTCTAGCTCATTGGGTTTTTTAAAAGAAGATTTTTTTAAGTTTTTACACATATAGTTAAAAACAATGACACACCCCTCGGGCAGGGCCAGTTTGACCCCTGGGCTTTTATTTGAACAAACTTTGTAGATATTTACTTAAAGATGTTTCATGCTTAATATCTAAACTCTAGTTATTTGGGTTTTTTCAAAGAAGATTTTTAAGTTTTTGCTATGTATATAAGGAAAATCAATGACCCCCGGGGCGGGGCTAGTTTTGACCCCAGGGCTTTTATTTGAACATACTTGGTAGACACTTATTAGAACATGTCTCATGCTAAATATCTTAGCTCTAGCTCTTTGGGTTCTTTAAAAGAAGATTTTATATGTTTTTACTATATGCATATAAGGAAAATCAATGACCCCCTGGGGAGGGGCCAATTTTGACCCCAGGGCTTTTATTTGAACAAACTTGGTAGACATTCACTAGAAGATGTTTCATGCCAAATATCTAAGCTCTAGCTCTTACGATTCTTTAAAAGAAGATTTTTTAAGTTTTTACTATATGCATATAGGGAAAATCAATGACCCCAGGGGCGGGGCCAATTTTGACCCCAGGGCTTTTTATTTGAACAAACTTGGTAGACATTCACTAGAAGATGTTTTCATGCCAAATATCTTAGCTCTAGCTCTTTGGGTTCTTTAAAAGAAGATTTGTTAAGTTTTTTACTTTATGCATATAGGGAAAATCAATGACCCCCTGGGGCGGGGCCAATTTGGACCCCAGGGCTTTTATTTGAACAAACTTGGTAGACATTCACTAGAAGATGTTTCATGCCAAATATCTAAGCTCTAGCTCTTTGGGTTCTTTAAAAGAAGATTTTTTAAGTTTTTACTATATGCATATAGGGAAAAATCAATGACCCCCCGGGCGGGGCCAATTTTGACCCCAGGGCTTTTATTTGAACAAACTTGGTAGACATTCACTAGAAGATGTTTCATGCCAAATATCTAAGCTCTAGCTCTTACAGTTCTTTAAAAGAAGATTTTTTAAGTTTTTACTATATGCATATAGGGAAAATCAATGACCCCCCCGGGCGGGGCCAATTTTGACCCCAGGGCTTTTATTTGAACAAACTTGGTAGACACTCACTAGAAGATGTTTCATGCCAAATATCTTAGCTCTAGCTCTTTGGGTTCTTTAAAAGAAGATTTTTTAAGTTTTTACTATATGCATATAGGGAAAATCAATGACCCCCCCGGGCGGGGCCAATTTTGACCCCAGGGCTTTTATTTGAACAAACTTGGTAAGACATTCACTAGAAGATGTTTCATGCCAAATATCTTAGCTCTAGCTCTTTGGGTTCTTTAAAAGAAGATTTTTTTAAGTTTTTACTTTATGCATATAGGGAAAATCAATGACCCCCTGGGGCGGGGCCAATTTGGACCCCAGGGCTTTTATTTGAACAAACTTGGTAGACATTCACTAGAAGATGTTTCATGCCAAATATCTAAGCTCTAGCTCTTACAGTTCTTTAAAAGAAGATTTTTAAGTTTTTACTATATGCATATAGGGAAAATCAATGACCCCCTGGGGCGGGGCCAATTTTGACCCCAGGGCTTTTATTTGAACAAACTTGGTAGACATTTACTAGAAGATGTTTTATGCCAAATATCTTAGCTCTAGCTCTTACGGTTCTTTAAAAGAAGGTTTTTTAAGTTTTTACTATATGCATATAGGGGAAAATCAATTACCCCCCAGGGCGGGGCCAATTTTGACCCCAGGGCTTTTATTTGAACAAACTTGGTAGACATTCACTAGAAATGTTTCATGCCAAATATCTAAGCTCTAGCTCTTTGGGTTCTTTAAAAGAAGATTTTTTAAGTTTTACTATATGCATATAGGAAAATCAATGACCCCCCGGGGCGGGGCCAATTTTGACCCCAGGGCTTTTATTTGAACAAACTTGGTAGGACATTCACTAGAAGATGTTTCATGCCAAATATCTAAGCTCTAGCTCTTACAGTTCTTTAAAAGAAGATTTTTTAAGTTTTTACTATATGCATATAGGAAAAATCAATGACCCCCCGGGGCGGGGCCAATTTTGACCCCAGGGCTTTTATTTGAACAAACTTGGTAGACATTCACTAGAAGATGTTCCATGCCAAATATCTTAGCTCTAGCTCTTACAGTTCTTTAAAAGAAGATTTTTTAAGTTTTTACTATATGCATATAGGGAAAATCAATGACCCCCCGGGGCGGGCCAATTTTGACCCCAGGGCTTTTATTTGAACAAACTTGGTAGACACTCATTAGAAGATGTTTCATGCCAAATATCTAAGCTCTAGCTCTTAGGGTTGTTTTAAAAGAAGATATTTTAAAGATTTTTTCTTTCGGTTGCCATGGCAACCAGAGTTCTGCATGGAATTAAATTCTTTGAACAATTTTTAAAGGTGACCACCAAAGGAACATTCCTGTGAAGTTTGGATGAAATTGGCTCAGTGGTTTATGAGGAGATGTCATTTAAAGCAAAAGTTTACGGACGGACGACGGACGCCGGACGGACGCCGGACGGACGGACGGACGGACGCCGGACGAAAAGCGATCACAAAAGCTCACCCTGTCACTTTGTGACAGGTGAGCTAAAAATGAAAGTCCCGATTTTTTCCCCTATATATACTTTATAGAAACCTATTTATGAGTCGAGATTTTATGTGTCGAATTTTTCGATGTGTCGAAGTTTTTTCGTTGTCCATATAAAGTAAATCTAGTGCAATTTACCACAAATAAGTCGAAGTCGTTCGATAATTTTGACACCTTCGATCTCGAGATATTTTTCGCACCTTAGCTGGCTGCGAAGACGATTTCCAATCAACTTGTGTGACAGGTGTTAATTACACAGCCGTGTGTTCAAACAGCCTTTGTTTGCGATAAAATGTGTGATAAAATGCTTTGATCGTTTCTATTTTAATTGCCGTAGTGGTAATTGACAGTAAACGGTAAGAACTACTTTCATTTGAAAACGGTCAAAACATCGGTGACCCGGTGTCGCGTGAGAATTACACGCGAAATATTTATTATAAGCTGATTTAGTTATCGCCCTTTCGTATTGTTACGCCTTTTGTAACTCTATTGTATACGTTAACGGGTAGTCTAAATAATTAGCCGTAAAAAAAAGTTATTTAACATTCTATATTTATCATTGTACAATGTAAAATATCAGATTAATGATGGAAAAACATGAAATAGGTTTCGTTCTAGATATTATAATTAGAAGTAGTCACGGGTCGAAATTTTGTCATGGAATTGAGAGAAATTCATGAGTCGAAGTCCCGATGTGTCGAAGTTTTTACGCAAGTCCCTTCAACTTCGACTTACCGAAGTTCTACTGTATTTGGAACAGTAGATAACCATTCTTTACCAATTAAATTTTAAATTAATTTTTTAAAATATAAGTGATAAATGAGTGTCCTTTACTTATTTCTATGTTTATGTTTCTTTGCTTGTTATATTTGGTTAAATCCCAAGTCAGAAATGGTTAGAAATCATTGGTGACAGTTTACCATACAAGTTTTCCATAATTCAGTGCCAGTACTAGTCTGTGATTCTATTAGTGACTGCCTTCTTTACCAATTATTCATTTTGAAACAGAGGTGAAGAGTAAATGGAATTATTCATATACAAAACATACAGTTGCCAGGGTCTGATATCCATAAACCTAACATTCTTCTTGAATGACAGCCAAACATTTTTTCCTTCAAATTAAAGTAGATATTGAATATATTGTAATATAAGGACATTTCTTTTATGTACATAATATGTATAAGCTGTTTGTGTAACAAAACTAATAAATATATTTATACTTATACCGGTACCTTTCTAAATTCTTGTAATTCTGTTTGTTTGATTGGGTTTAATGTGACTACCGTCACAGTATAGGTCATTTGGCGACGTTCCAGCTTTACTGGTGGAGGAAGACCTCAGGTGCTCTTCCGTGCATCATTGCCGGCAGGAACGGGCACCTGAGTAGAACCACCAACGTTCCGTAAGCTCAGTAAGCTGGATACCTTCTTCACATGAAAGAATCTCAAGTCCCTGTCCGGTTTCGAACCCACAGCGGTGAGGGGCAAGTGGTTTGAAGTCAACGACCTTAACCACTCGGCCACCCCACTTGTAATTCTGTGAAATAAGTGTAAAAAAACTCAAGACACATGGAAGAATCAGGACATCCAGTAGTAATCAATAATTTTTGGACCTACAGGGTAAATCAAAAGAAAATTTGAGTGATGGATAAATAAAATCCCCTCAGCAGACTTTTAAAGTGACATTATGTGCTACAGTGCATTTGTCAAGTTGAGCCGAGTTTACTTAATATTTCAAAAAACTGTTATAATGATGATTGACGAAAAATTGTATTGGAAAATGTTTAGGATAAATTACAAATCTGCTTTAAAAATACAAAAAGACTGTCATACTCTTTTTTATAATTGAATGTTACACATAAATTCGGTTAGATATTTACAAAAATTTCCAAAGGCCAAATGAATCATTTATCGTTCATGCAAAGTAAATTATAAAATTAGTTTAAACAAATTTATTTAAGCTTGATTGTGAAACAAGTTCTTGCAACTTATAATAATCACTTTCGAGTCCACTTCCTGGATCCAACCAGTACTGGTGTCATATAAAGAAACATGGTCCTGACCCAAGTAGGGTTTGACCCATGATCTCTAGGTCAAGAGGCAAACACCTTTACCATCAAGCCACCACTCCCCTTAGGCTACCACTCCCCTTGTATGAATTACAAATAAATTATAATATTGAAATGCCAGGTGATATGAAAACTTGTTACAACTTTCACCTGTTCATTAGATGGGCATAATGTCATTTAAATGAACTGACCAATCAGAAGCCTCTTTGAAAATGGCCAAAAAATCAAAGTATCTTTTAAATGAATAATAATAATGCTTTTAATATCAAGTAAAGGTATTTCATACATTGACATTTTTTCTTTGAAGGTCAGATAACACCCCAAAGGAAACTGCTGTTGGTCATGAGGATTTTGGGGCTGTTAACTGATGCACATTTCTTTAATTGAACTTTGAAACATCTGAGAGGCTTGTCAACTGGCTTTTGGTCAGTTTCTATTAAAATCTTTGTTTATGTGAGAAAGCTATCCAGCTAGCTTAGAGATGATTTGTGGTTCAACTTCAATGCCAGCTTGTGATTGAAATAATGAAGTCAAAGAGTCACCACCTGAAGTCTTCATTCACCAGTAAAGTATGAATTTCCCAGGAAGGATGTTAACAATCACTCAACTGAAATTTTATACATGTTATATTGTATAAATCTATATCAGTTTCTTTCCAAAACAATTTTTAAACATCCAAAAATTTTTTACTACAAATTTATTATACATTATAAATAAGTTTTTACTAAAAATTCGGCCAAGACATTATCAAAAATATACATGTATTTCTAATAAACTCTTTATTTACATGGCATTTCTAAGTAAGATGTATACTTTTTATAACATATATGTATAATATTGGCTTCTCTATTAGATCATCCAGTTTGACCATGAAATTATTGAGGTACAGGGACTTAAAACCGCCTTCAATGATCTATGTTATTAAACCATCTCAGACACACACATGCTGCCTCCATGGCTTATAGGTGTAGGTCATATGACTACTGGTGTAGAAAGACTTTCATGCATTATTTAAGGCATAAATCGGCACCTTAGAACCACCAACATTCTGTAAGCTAGCTAGAAAGCTTACCCATATGAAAGAATCCAGTCTCCGGCTATATATGAACCCACAGCATGCGGTTTTAAGGTAAGGACTTAGAGCTTAGCAGATTTGCAAATTAAAGTTTTAACTAGAGTACCATAAAGGCAGGACAACTTACATCTGAATGTAAATTTGTTTGAATAGTCAAAAATAATCTTTCAAATAGGGCAGAGACCCAATCAAGAAACTTGTCTGAAAAATATTTGATCTTAATGATCCTTATGATACTATATGACCCCTTAGTTTTACTCTAAGCGCATGATTCATAAAATATTCATAGAGGTCTACTAGGCAATGCTATATGCCAAATATAGAGGCAAATTATTTATCTGCAAAAAGAAGAGATGTGTTTTCATATACCTTGGTCTGTACATAAAGCAAGTGACTCCTGGGACAGGGCCAATTTTGACCCATGGGTCATGAGTAAAATAACTTGTAGAAATCTACAAATTGATGCAAGTAACATGCCAAAATATCTAAGCTTTAGGCTTTGTAGTTTCACACAATAAGACTTAATGTGTTTTCCTATATAAGTTTATATTAATCAAATGACCCCAAAGTTGGCAATATTGATCCCAGGGTCATGATTAATATCAGTTTGTAGAGGCCAGCAAGCCAAAGCTACATGTCAAATATCTAAACTCTAGGCAATGTAGTTTCACCAAAATAAGATTTAAATATGTTTTTCTATACAAAACTATCTTAACTAAGTGGTGGGCCTGTACTAAGGGGCATGATTAATACTAGTTATATTGTGGTCCACAAAGTGATGCTAAATATCTAAGCTCCAGACATTGAAGTTTCACACATTGAAACTTAAATGTATTTTCCTGAACAAGTCTACATAAATCGTGTATTCCATGGGGTGGGGCCAATTATGGTCTCAGAAAGCCAAAACCTGTGTTCTGCACAACGTCGACATAAGTAATATTTCTGTTATTTTTTCTCTCCTTTCTATGGGTAGCAAACTCAAAATTTTTAAGTTGATACTAAATGACTGTCTGACCTTGACTTGAGGAAGGTCAAATCTGTGCTGTGCACATCATCTCATGGTTAACATTTCTGCCAAGTAGTTTGAATTTCCTTCCACCAGTTCAAATACATTTACATACCAGACACGAAACCTGCTAACAGACTGATGTATAACATACTAGTATGCTGACATTTTTTCGGGTAAACATGTGTAACACATTTAAAGTTCAGGAACACTTTTTAGCTAATAAACATAACAAATACATTTTACTGTATATTTATTTATTTATTAATTTATTGAATTCATCACAATTGTCATCACAATTCATCACAAATATATAACATTTTTATATAAAAAAACATCTATTATTGAAACATTTATGAAATAATTAAGCATATGACATATTGATGAGACATTCTCTATAATTAAAATAGCACCAAGAATATTAATACAATTACATAGTAAAATTAATAAGAATGTTAACAATACAATCATAATATTTTTATTATACAAACTGCCACTGCAAAGTCATTATATTTCATGGGGCACTAATTTTGTACATTTTGTGGATAGGTCAAGACAAATTTAGAGCAGCATGCCTCCAGATTCAGGCCAAATTTCATGTAAATTTCAAAAATGTTTTTAAAAGTCAAATATAGTGAAGTGAACAAAGAAAGTAATTTACATAATACAAACAGCAATTACAATCCAGAAAAAATATTTATAAGAGGTCAGAATATACAAAAATAACCCATACTGTGTTAGTCACACAGTCGAAATATTGTGACCAATACTGCAAAATCATCATTAAGTCATTTATCGCACATAACATGTAAATTATTACTTTAATCTTTATTATATTTCTTAGACTATTTTTCTCTCAAGTTTGATTTTCAACATCTGGAGGCGTGCAGCTTTAAGATGTAACAATAATGTCATTTTTGACAAAAAACCATGAAAGTTAAAGCGCATAAAATTAAGTAAAGTCACAATGCATTTTTACTTTTTTTTCTTTTCTATATGTCTGAATCTAGCTGAACAATAAACTGACAAACAGATGATAAGTTAACACACAAATTTACAATCTATTTCATAATAGAACAAATGATAACTGACATTCAAATTATAACATCATTTATATGATTATATAATAAAAGCAAATAAAACAAGATGTAAAATTCTAAATCAGAAGTCCATCCCTTCAGTATCAAAAGTGATTTTTAAAGTAAAAATATAAGTTCTTAAAATAAAGATGCTAGAGTTGTGGACCTCGTCATACATGATGTGTTTATTGACAAAAATCAATTATCTTCAGTCAAAAGTACCGGTAGATATCATTTATAGTAACAAAGATAACAGGAAAACAAATATAACAATTTTCAAAATGGAGGTAAGTTCAAGGGCAGATAATTTTGGTAATATTTGCGCTAGAATTAATTAAGAATCTAAGGTCACATACCATTTGGTTGATGATAAGGCACATATATTTAAAGTCTGATGGGATACCTTAAGACTAAAGAAGCTATAGTAGACAAGCAATTATCATAGTATTGCAAGCAATACATAAGTCCCCTACTGGTTAGAACCCCAGCAACATTTTGATTGGCCATTGGCCATTTAATTTTACCAGTGAATGAATGACATGAATGAACTTAAATCTTTTGAGTTCTAAGTTTGTCTATATCACAGTAATGTGTTCAGTTTCCCTGCCTAGTAAGGAAATTATGTTTATTCAACCTTGTCATATTTTTACAATGTGGGATTTTAAAGTAAATCCTATAAGGAATGAAGAAGTTGGAGTAAAAAATACCAAAAAAATCTAAGTTCAAGGGGGACATAATTCTGGAAATAGTCTTGCTAGAGTATTTAACCTTCTCAAAAATGTTGCGTGATAATAAAATAAGAAACATATATATGAAGATTGAAGTAGATACATTAGGAAATAAAGAAGTTATTTAAAAAAGACAACATTTTTTTTCCCATAAAAATTCTAAGTTCAAGGGAGGTAAAACTGATAATTTTTGTGCTAGAGTTGTAAACCTTGTCACATATGATGTGGTTGATGACCAGAAACTTATATTTAAAGTTTGAAGTAAACACCTTAAGAAATAAAGAACTTATAGTGAAAAAGCTGAAAAATTTAAATCAGAAATCTTGAAATTCAGGCTATTTGTTGCCATAGCAACCAGAAATTTCAACATAGGAAGAAAAGAAAAAGATGTGCATAATCTCCAGACTGTCATCAACCCATATTACAAGTTTCATAAAAATATTTCCAGTACTTTTTGAGTTATCACTGGATCCAGGTTATGTGTTAAATTTCAACACAGGAAGAAAAGAAAAAGACGTGCATAATCTCCATACTGCCATCTATCCATATATCAAGTTTCATAAAAATATTTTCAGTACTTTTTGCGTTATGGCGGGATCCAGTTTTTTGGACGGACGGACTGACAGACAGACGGACAGACAGAAGGTAAACCTAAAGTCCCCTCCGGTTAAACCGGTAGGGGACTAAAAATATTTTACAGCTCAAAAACTTAAATAAACTAGAAATGTGTCCATTGGACACAGATGCCCCCACTGTTCTGTCAATCTTATGACTCTTATTAGGTCAAATATTTTTTGGACTACATGTGCCACAAGTTGAAAACTAAAAATCAACAAAGGGCCATAATTCTGTTAAATTTTGTCCCAGCAAAAATTCCTTCCATTACTACCATCTACACATTAAGGTTGTTCATCCCTGAAAGTTTAAGCAAAATCTGCCATCCGGTTTAAGAGGAGTTGCGTTCACAAAATTTCTACATAGTATATAGTGAAAAAATCAACAAAGGGCCATAATTCTGTTAAATTTGGTCGCAGCGAAAATTCCTTCCTTTACTACCATCTAAACATTAAGGTTGTTCATCCCTGGAAGTTTAAGCAAAATCTGCCATCCGGTTTAAGAGGAGTTGTATTCACAAAATTTCTACATAGTATATAGTGAAAAATCAACAAAGGGCCATAATTCTGCTAAATTTGGTCGCAGCAAAAAATTCCTTCCTTTACTCCAATCTACACATTAGGGTTGTTCATCCCTGGAAGTTTAAGCAAAATCTGCCATCCGGTTTAACCCATTACTTCATGAGATAGAGTCAAATGCTTTTCAGCGTTGGTTACACGTTACCTTATGATCAATCTGGGGTCATTTACAGCCTCTCACAAGTCCAAAATTTTCTTGGCGATGAGGGGGACTCCGCCCCCCTTCAGACCCCCCCAAATAGAAGGGGGACAAACCCCCTTCTGGCAACCCCCTGATGTATCTTTTGGTTGGGGGGCCGCGCCGAAAAAGAGGTCACTTTTTTTAACAACATTTCTCAAACAAAAACAAGTGTTTGGGGCCTAAATAAGGCATTTTTTCATCATTTGAGACAACAAAAGGGGGGGGGGGTGAAAAGGGCGTTAAAAGGCGTGTATATGAAGTAATGGGTTAAGAGGAGTTGCGTTCACAAAATTTCTACAGAGTTTATAGTGAAAAAATCAACAAAGGGCCATAATTCTGTTAAATTTGGTCGCAGCGAAAATTCCTTCCTTTACTACCATCTACACATTAAAGTTGTTCACCCCTGAAAGTTTAAGCAAAATCTGCCATCCGGTTTAAGAGGAGTTGCGTTCACAAGATTTCGGGACGTACGGATGGACGGACAAGTGCAATGCTATATGCTCCCACTTTGTGGGGGCATAAAAATCTGGACAAGGATGCGGACCCAGGGTGAGAAGGACAGCTCTATATATACATGTATATACATTGTATAGTCAAGCTGTTAATTGTGATATTTAACTGGCTGAATATCTGAATTTTTTTTTATGGAATTTTCCAATAACTATTTTGGGGATATCACATAGAACAAGACTTTGTAACAGAGTTACCAACGTCCCCTGCCTCAGGGAAGTTTTATATACTGGTGCAGCAGCCGGTGGTGAAAAGGGACTATCATACCGGATTGTGTTTGACCTTGTCACACCAAACCTAGGGGAGCAAAATCATGTTGTATACTTAGATAACTTTTTCACTGGTCTTGAATTAGCTGATGACCTTCAAGAGAGATCTACATACACAGTTGGTACCATTTGAATGCATAGGAAGTGCTTTCCAGAGGTCTTGAAAGATCCTGATCTCACTAAGAATATGCCACGGGGACAAATGCACACATGTTCGGATGCAGCAAAAAGGACTTACCTGTACTGTCTGGCAGGACACAAAACTTGTAGCCTTTCTAAGCAATGCTCATGATGCCCATGGGGATGGAATAGTTGCTAGAACAAAGAAGTCAGGGAAGTAATCCAAATTGCAGTTGTTGTTCCAACAACAGCTGCACCAGCCACAGTACAACCTATCTCATGCCAAATTACAGTGTTCAGTTTTCCGACAAAATAGTTCAGAAATTCTCTGGATACATGCATGAGAATGCTTCAAAGTTATTACAGAATTTGAAAGTTTCCTCACCTTATCAAACATAAACTCTGAAACTGAGCCACAACGGGCAATTGCTGCTTTTCATCTCCATTTGAAAGACCTGCACTACATTGGTTCATGACAATAACAGACAAGTATTCTTGGGAAGCGGTGAAGATCGAATTTTCAAAGGAATTCTTTGCTTTTGTATGCAAGTTGGCAATCAAGTGTAAATGTGGTGGAAAACAAAATAAAAAGATCAATGAAACTTTAAAAAGACTATTTATATAATTCCCCAATTACTTAGAAACACAACGCAATCTGACCAGGCTCTATACTGTTGGCTGACAAACTTTTAATATTCAAAATTGATTCCCTAAAATTGATAATGGACAGTCCCAAAATTGTAAATGGGACAAGTACATTTAAAATATTCAGCATGTTCAGGGTTAATATCACATGATAAATGCCCAAAATTTTGTTTCATTTAAAGGGGATTAGGATGGCCATCTTCCATATTGATGGTGTCCATTGAAAATGGTGACTGATGAAAATGGCCATTTTGTTTTAATTTCCAGCTCTAATTTTATCCAAAATTTGGAGTCTGAAAGCCAATTGGAAATGCTCAAAACATCTCATGTAACAAAATGCTATTTTTGATTTGTTTATATTTTACTCAGATAAAAACATGAATATTGGCCACTTCATTATTTGGCACTTTTTACAAGGAAACAGATGACAACAGCGAAGAATAAATGTGTTTTCATTTTGAAGTTTAAAATGGGACTGATTTGTGATGGTGTACAAATATTAAGGTATAACTTTCCAACAATTCAAAGCTATTTATCTAAAAAATAATAGTCTTAATACATCAAACTGGTTTTTATGTGGTTGCATTTTGTAACTTTCATATTTGGCAGTATGTATTTGGCGTCCGCGCCGAAGCGCGGCGCCCTTATGGAATGAAATCAGATTTTGTGAAAGGGCGACAGCAACTTCTCGAGCCTTTTAGTCGGTCATAATAAAAGCCGATCATTCCGATCGGTATGAAGGTGCTTGATTATTAATTAAGAATGAAATGTCGCGATTTGTTACAATGAATAGCGAACTGGAGAATTTCACACTGCAAACATTTTCAAATGAAATAACCTTTTCCGTCAATAAATCCCGCTCTTCGGGGTTTTTTTTATTTATCATTTTGTAGTACACAGTGGGTTATCATGGTATGTTATTGTTGTACATGTATCCTAGAATGATCAGTTGATGACCTAAATATTCCAAAAATCTATTTATAGATATATCTATTTATAATTATCTATATTGCAAATGTTCAAAACAACCTGATGTAAAAAAGCGCTCGGAATATGCGGGAGATTCGTTCAAATTGATGGCACATCACAATAACATAAACAGTCCAGGAAAAGAAAATATTAAGAAGGAAATGCTAGGGAAGTTTAA
Organism: Ruditapes philippinarum; assembly: GCF_026571515.1. Taxonomy (NCBI): domain Eukaryota; kingdom Metazoa; phylum Mollusca; class Bivalvia; order Venerida; family Veneridae; genus Ruditapes; species Ruditapes philippinarum. The sequence continues at coordinate 253,382 of NW_026866781.1, forward strand.
GCCACTATGTGACGGTGACAAACCAGTTTGGGAATAAATTAGGTGAAAAGGTTAAAACTCTTGACAGAAACAAGAGTGTGAAATTCACCACAAAGGCAGCAACATCATCAACTTCAGCCTCTTTTTTAGGGAAGAGACTAGGCAACAGGCCCAGAAAACCCAGACTATCAAACAAACAGCAGTATCACACTTTCTGTCCCCAAAAGCCAAGAGAAAACAAGCTCCACATGGTCAAGGCTTGCAGCCTTTCAACAAAAATGCAAGACACTTCAGAAGATTTCAAAACCGCAATTAATTGAATCTACGCGTAAGACCAAAATCAATCCAGGAAATAGGTGCGTCAGTTGTAGAAGAAATAGATTTGCTCATTAAGTGGTAAGGTCAAGGGCCCAAAAGAAACAAGCTTATGCTTGAAATCACATACATTGATAACCCAAATGAAGGATTGTGCAGAATTTGGGATAAGACTAAGACTTGACGAGAGATTTGGATCCCCAGAAAATACCTACTATGCAATAGTCAAGAAATTGGAATCATTTCCAAAACTGACACAATTAAAGACTTGTTCACGTTGTACGTTCTCTGTGACATATTATCAGAGATAGAAGTTTAAAGGAAGACCCCATATTCTCAACTACTCTGTCATATTTGATTCAGCAGGGTGTTATTTCCAAAACATAAGTAAAATGCCACAAAAAGAAAAGTGCTTTTGGGAAAAAAAAAATTAAATCAAAGTTTTTTCTAGCAATCACTTAGCTGGCGATTGTAAAGCAGACATAAAGTGTAGTGTTTGTTTGAGTACTTCACATTCCACCGCAATGCATATAGACTTTCCAACAGATTCAGCTGCCAGAAATAACAGTAAGAAATCAACAAAGTCAGATGGCGGGGAGAGAGAAACATTCACTCAACATGACAAAGAGAAGGTTGTTTCAGCTTGTACAGAAATCTGTCATAATGCTTAATTTACAGGAAAATCATGTTTGCAAATATGTATACTGTTGATAATCCCGGGCAATATCGTATTTTTTTACCTAAAATTTATTTTATTCTAATTGTACATGTAATATACTAATAATATTGTAGAATAGCATCCAGCTTTTGTTAAGTATACATTTCTTTAATAATAAAAAAAGTAAACAAGAGGGCCATGATGGCCCTCGATTGCTCACCTGACCTATCAAACTCATCCGAACAATTACCTAGACAAGCATTCTGACCAAGTTTCATGACAGGTGAGTCAAAACTGTGACCACTAGAGTGTTAACAAGGATTATCCATATTTGAGCAGTGTGACCTAGTTTTTGACCCCAGATGACCCATATTCGTCCTTGACCTAGAAATCATCAAAACAAACTTTCAGATCAATTTCCATGATATTTGGATCAAAACAGTAGCCACTAGAGTGTTAACAAGATTTTTCTATTTTTAGCTCCTATGACCTAGATTTTCATCCGAGATGACCCATGTTCGAACTCGTCCCAGCAATTACCTAGACAAGCATCTTGACCAAGTTTGATGATGATTGAGTCAAAAATGTGACCACTAGAGTGTTAACAAAGTTTATCTATTTTTAGCTCCTGTGACCTAGTTTTTCATCCGAGATGACCCATGTTAGAACTTATCCGAGCTATAACCTAGACAAGCTTCCTGACAAAGTTTGATGATGATTGAGGCGAAAATATGACCGCTAGAGTGTAAACAAGGTTTTTCTATTGTTAGCTCCTGTGACCTAGTTTTTCATCCAAGATGACCCATGTTCGAACCCATCCGAGCTATTACCTAGATAATTATCCTGACAAAGTTTGATGATGTTTAAAGCAAAAATGTGACCGCTAGAGTGTTAACAAACAAGTGTGGACGGACGACAGACATTCAACGATCCTAAAAGAGCTAGCTCAGGAGAGCTAAAAACTACGCAAATAGGTAATTAATTATGCGTAGACTGGTTTACAACAAAGCAATAATTTCAACGTTTTTACCTTGCAAATAGTGAAACACAGAACCAGACACGTAAGCGCACGAAAGTTTTCCCCAGAGAAAGTCGTATCCAGCCATTCTGTATTCAAGAAGTTTTGAGAATCATGTACAATAGGCACATACATTACACATATTTCTTCTTGGATTAGATAATTAGAAGCTTGGGATAAGTTAGTAAGTATCGTGTATTACCGATCAATATTCAAATAATGTAAAATCCATCGCGGGGACTAAGACATGTAATGTCAACATTTAAGAGTTGTAGATTGTAGACCAATTATAAAGGACAAATTGTCAATATATATAATACACTTGGTACAAATGTAGGTGTAGTTACATGTATATAGTTTTTTGAATTGAATCATTGGTCAGTCACTCAGTACCAAGTTTACTATTTATCTTGACATTGTATATACATTACTGTGAATCATAAATTTACAACATAAGACTGAAAAAATCAAGGTGACATGAGAAGTGAAGGTGCAGGCTTTCAATGTACAGCAATTGCTCTTCTGACATCTATGTCAGTGCTTACTGGAAAATGGCCCTCTCCTAGTAGATGGCTCACAATATTGATAGTTTAGTTGTTAATGGGAGTGATTTGTATGATAACATCTTGCTACATCAGGGTATCACTGCCACTGTATTTGGGTCATGATGAAATTCCAAACAAGTGAATGTTTGGAATATGTTGATTGGAGTAAAGAGTTGGTCATGAATTGTTCTATGGTGTTGTTGGACAAGAAGAAAAAGCACTGCCCTAAGTGTTGATATTAATACATCAGTTCATACAGCATTTTCTGTATCGGATGCTTTACTCTATACATCAGGAGAACAGACAACTGCTTTCATTCATAGTGACAATTATTACTATGTATTTGATTCACATGCCAGAAATCATAATGGTTTTCCTTTTGCGAATGGAGCTGCAGTGTTATTGAAATTTGATAACATTGATCAACTCCTGCAATATATTGTTATTCATTATACTGCAAATGCTTTTAACTTCCCTTGCAGAAATATATACTGGTATTTAAAAAGTCCCAGTATTTCCCAGTTATTATCCTAGAAAATTCCAGAATGTTAAAACCAGTCTTGGCTATTCTAGTATGGCCTAGGAAGTACCAGTTACTGAGAACTAGGCATTTCTAATAATTTTCAAACAACTCATCAATTTCTAAGCTATACTAGGAATTGTAATTTATTTTCTTAGATTTCTAAGACTTAAGATTTTGCAAAATTCCTAGTCTTTAGGAATTACTTAGAATTTATCTTGTAGAACAAAATCATTAACATCTTTGCTAAATTCCTTGAATCTTACATAAATTCCTAAAGACTAGGAATTCTCTATGTTGAAAGTAAACAAGTAAATAAAGAAGGAAGACAATAAAATTGAAAATAAAAATGTTTTCTTTCTTTTTTTAAATAAAACAACATACTGATCTAGATCTATTTATTACTATTTTTCTAGGATTACTATTATTATTTAATTGAAATTTAATAATCAATTGACCTTAATGGTCAACCTGCATTTATGACAATTCTATCATTGACATTGGCCATTTAATTAATAGACAATACCAAAATGTATTAGGAATATATAATCCAAAAAGAAATATCAAATGTACAGGTACTCCAAGTAAATAAACTTTAAAAAACAATCAATAATTGACATCTGAAGTATGTAATTCTTATCAGTTGTGTAGAGCTATTTTTAGCGCTGTCAAATTGCATCCACTGATGTGTGTATAAACCACTTTATACACGGCTTATACTGCCTGTTGACATTTTTATTCATATGTAATTAGGGGTGGATTTAAGATTTTCAAAGTGAAAGGGGCATTACTCTGCCAAAAATCATTGAACCATGACCAAATTCGAAATTGGCCTGGGCATTCCAGAAACATATCCATATGTCAAATTTGAGTTGAATGTGTTGTACTGTTGGGGAGATAATGAACGGAAACTGAAAATTTCATATTATTTACAAAGAAAAAGGGCATAACTCTGCCAAAATCATCGAACCATGACCAAATTCGAACTTGACCTGTATTTTCTCATGACATATCCATATGTCAAATTTGAGTTGAATGTGTTGTACCGTTGGGGAGATAATGAAGAAACTGAAAATTTCATATTATTTCAAAGTAAAAGGGGCATAACTCTGCCAAAAATCATCGAACCATGACCCAAATTCGAACTTGACCTGATAATTTTTCTATGAACATATCCATAATGTCAAATTTGAGTTGAATGTGTTTGTACCATTGGGGAGATAATGAACGGAAAACTGAAAATTTCATATTATTTCAAAGTAAAAGGGGCATAACTCTGCAAAAATCATCGAACTCCCATGACCCAAATTCGAACTTGACCTTGTATTTCTCCATGACATATCCATATGTCAAATTTGATTGAATGTGTTGTACCGTTTGGGAGATAATGAACGGAAACTGAAAATTCACATTATTTTCAAAGATAAAAGGGGCATAACTCTGCCAAAAACATCGACCATGACCAAATTCGAACTTGAACCTGTATTTTCTCATGACATTCCATATGTCAAATTTAAGTTGAATGTTTGTACCGTTGGGAGATAATGAACGAAACTGTAATGATATGACGGAATGACGAAGGACGGAACAGGTAACACTAATGCCCGCCATTACATGCGGGCATAAAAATATTATTGTACAGGTATAAACAGAAAAAAATGTTGATTTTACTCTCTTTTTTCTTTCAGATGAAACGCAATAAACGTTCGCCACGTGACCATACTTTAATAATGCCAGTGTTGCACTAATAAAGATAATTACATAGTTCGGACAACAACTCATTGGAAGACAAGGCAAACTCGTCAAAAAAAAGAGCAAAAAACAATCAGAATTCACACAGAGGTAAAAAATCTCCTAGCAAATGCTCATCACAGCAAGCTGCCCACCTAGCAGGGGGAGCAACATAACACATACAAACAAACAGGCCTGTAAACAGATTACACCAGAAGAGGAAAGGAGTACAGTTCCTCATCAGTCGCCATTTTCCAGTTTAAATCATGAGGAAAATGAATTCAAAGTCCTGCAGGTATCGGAGGATTGACGAGAAACCTCAACCTCAGAAAAGTCAACATCCTCAGACGAGGAGATAAAAAGTGATAATGATGAGGGCATTTAAATTTCTGGATATAATATCGTCCCCTTCCACATTACAATAACAGGATTGCTCTAGAGATGAACAATTTGTTGAACCAGTTGTCCACTCCATTAAAAAATCTTAAACTAAACAAGTTTCTTGAACTTCTCTCCACCTTTTGCCAACTGGCCCTTGCCCCAAGCTGAAAAATATTTTTACTTAAATGCTAAAAACCCATTTAAGTTTGGTTCTTTGGGGCATCCCAGTCCAACTATATTTCCCTAGCCTTCATTGGCGGTATTTGTTCACCCAGATATGGGAAAATAATTTTATATGTATGTAATTATGTTGTTTTCGGCAAAATAAATTTGCCTTATTTCAATCAATCATGATTTTGCTATGAATTTCCCCATACACAGTCCACAGGGTCATTGCTTCACTATAAACAGATGCACATAAATGTTTTTTATAGATAGATAAAACATTTTATGTCATTGTTGAACATTCAGTAAATCAAACCGACTCTTAATGTAGGTTAATCTAGTAAATCAAACCAACTCTTAATGTAGATTAATTTATGTACAGTCCAACCCCGTTTATTCGAAGTGTCTCGGACTGAATATTTACTTCGAATAATCGATGGGTTCGAATAATCGAAATCCGAATATTGTGATAGACGAAAATTACTCCACTTTGACCAATCGTGGCAAAATTACCGTTTACAACACATTACTTCCTGTAAGCAATTGAGAAAATAAATATTTAAAGAAGAGATGCGTAAAAATTATTGTATAGACATTGAAGACATAAATGACTTGCATTTTATTCTACATTATGTATCGTTTCGTTTTCGCGAAAACCTTGATAATGGCCGTGTGTTCATTGCGGTATATACAGCTAAACTCTGGTATTTTCGATAAGGAAAAAGGCTCTCATGTATTAAAAATTGTTGGGATGTTTTGACAAATTTACATAAACGTTATGTATGAAAATTTTGCTGTCATCTTCAAGCAATAACAGTAACAAAGTCGGACACGGTGAATTGCTTTCATTTTTGGTAATTAAAGTTGATTAAAGAACACACAAAGAGTTATTACATGATTGTCTAAAATACACGCATGACTGTTTGATGTTTTTTCACAGAGTCGACCGAGTTCAGCAAGTGGATCTGCGCCAATTAGTCTGGGCTTCGAATAATAATTAAGCTGGCTTCGAATAATAGGTGTGAAATTCTTCATAATTGTATAATCGAGACCAAATTACTTCGAAAAATAGGAGGTTATTCGGAATAATTGCTTTCGAATAATGACGCTCGAATTTAATATGATTTAATATAGAGATTTAAAAATGGGACCGCCGATCTACTTCGGATAAATGCCGGGGTTTCCGAATAAAAAGGGTTGTCGAATAACCGGGGTCGGAAAACCTTGTATTTGGATTGGCCCAATCTAAGAGGCAACCTTTAACTTCACGTTGCTCTCTAACAACCAATCAATTTAACTGGCATCAGCCTTTCTAAAAAAAATTTTATGAAGGGGAAAACACCTACATTGCCTGCTATTAAATTTATCCACCACCTCCCGGGTTTTTCCTCCTCCTTGCACGTGCAGTCTGACCAGGATTCTAACCCAGGACCCTTGAAATACAGTATATTGGCTCGTATACTGACGGAGTTATCAGGTCGCTAACTCAATCTCTCCATTAATAAGTGAACAGTTCTAAATTAAGATTAGTCTATATTGGCAGCTTATGTAAAACTCATAGGTTATAGGGTTGCTTACCTCCAGGGGTAGAATCGGTAGAAATTTTAAATGATATTGAAGCAGTTTATATAAAATGATCTTTATGTAATTTTTTGTTTTTATTTTTTTCCAGAAAGAAGATTACTTTTTTAGCAAGAAATCACAGAAATGATCTGTCTGATACTTGGACGGAAAATGTAACTTTCAGTGTCAAGGTTTTTCCATATTTAATGGGCTCTGCAACCTAGATTTCCATCCCAAAGGATACATGTTGTAAGTTGAGCAAGAATTCAACAAAACAATCTTTCTGACAAAATTCAGGATATTTGGGCTTGAAATGTGCATTGTTTTTAACAAGGTTTTCCATATTTGGGCTGTTTGACCTAGTTTTTCTCTCCAGATGACTGATGTTCTTTAAGCTGAGCTAGAAATCATCAAAATCTTTCTGACAAATTCCAAGGATATTGAAATGTGCCTCGTTTTGTTAACAAGGTTTTCTGTTTATGGGCTTTGTGATCTAGCTTGACAACTACAGTGTTACCGAACTATGTGTGGACGGACAACAGACAATTTTATTCATCCGAATAACTCGCCCTGAGTGTATGGTTTAGATGAGATAAAAAGTTTTTTTTTGTGTGTGTGTGTGTTTTGTTGTTGTTTTTTTTTTTTGTGTGTGTGTATTTTTCATATCATATGTTTATATAAAATGTTAGTTTAAAAACTTCATTGTTGTGCCCTTACTTAAAAAGTGGGAGCATACTGTGATAAGGTTTATCTGTCTGTCTGTACGTACCTACATCCTATTATCCTTGTACGATGGAAAAAGCCGTGGTTTATGTTATATTACCCTTGGCCAGTAGATGAGCAGTATTGATTCGAAGGTCAAGTTCACAGTGACTAATATGTCACAGTGAAAATTAAAGGAAGTGGGGCATCAGTGTCCTATAGACACATTTCTATTTTTATCTTCTATTTTTGTGTTTAATATTTTCATTTTTATTGTATTTTTTGTAATTATTTGTTTCACTTATTTTTTTCAATATTTTCATTTATAGTGTTTTTTTTTGTAAATATATGTTTTACTTATTTTTAGCACACCTGTCACAAAGTGACATGGTGAGCTATTGTGACCACTTTCTGTCCAGCGTCCGGCCGTCATGAAACATCTTCAAATGGGTGTCTACCATTTAGTTTATTCAAATAAAAGCCCCTGGGTGAAATTGGACCCACACCGGGGGCCTATATACAAGTGAGCGACTTCAGGGCCATCATGGCCCTCTTGTTTCAATATTTCATTATATTGTATTTTTTTGTAATTATTTGTTTCACTTATTTTTTCAATACTTTTATTACTATGGTATTTTTTGTAATTTTTTTTGACTTATTTTTCTTATGATTATATAAAAGTGTTGATTTAAAAGCTTCATTGTTTGTGTTTCATTTTTCCAATATTTACCCAAGAAAGTTGCATTTTTATCGGTGCAATTCCAACATTAATATATTTCCACGTGCAGTCTGACCAGGATTCTAACCCAGGACCCTTGAAATACAGTATATTGGTTCGTATACTGAGGGAGTTATCTGGTCGCTAACTAAATCTCTCCATTAATAAGTGAACAGTTCTAAATCAAGGTTAGTCTATATTGGCAGCTAATGTAAAACTCATAGGTTATAGGGTTGCTTACCTCCAGGGGTAGAATCGGTAGAAATTTTAATATATTGAAGCAGTTTATATAAAATGATCTTTATGTAATTTTTGTGTTTTTATTTTTTTCCAAGAAGATTCCTTTTAAGCAAGAAATCACAGAAATGATCTGTCTGATACTTGGACTGAAAATGTAACTTTCAGCTTCAAGGTTTTTCCATATTTGGGCTCTGCAACCTTTATTTTCATCCCAAAGGATACATGTTGTAAGTTGAGCAAGAATTCAACAAAACAATCTTTCTGACAAAATTCCAGGATATTTGGGCTTGAAATGTGCATTGTTTTTAACAAGGTTTTCCATATTTGGGCTGTTTGACCTAGTTTTTCTCTCCAGATGACTGATGTTCTTTAAGCTGAGCTAGAAATCATCAAAATCTTTCTGACAAATTCCAAGGATATTGAAATGTGCCTCGTTTTGTTAACAAGGTTTTCTGTTTATGGGCTTTGTGATCTAGCTTGACAACTACAGTGTTACCGAACTATGTGTGGACGGACAACAGACAATTCTATTCATCCAAATAACTCGCCCTGAGTGTATGGTTTAGATGAGCTAAAAAGTACTTTTTTGTGTGTGTGTGTTTTGTTGTTGTTTTTTTTTTGTGTGTGTGTATTTTTCATATCATATGTTTATATAAAATGTTAGTTTAAAAACTTCATTGTTGTGCCCTTACTTAAAAAGTGGGAGCATACTGTGATAAGGTTTATCTGTCTGTCTGTACGTACCTACATCCTATTATCCTTGTACGATGGAAAAAGCCGTGGTTTATGTTATATTACCCTTGGCCAGTAGATGAGCAGTATTGATTCGAAGGTCAAGTTCACAGTGACTAATATGTCACAGTGAAAATTAAAGGAAGTGGGGCATCAGTGTCCTATAGACACATTTCTATTTTTATCTTCTATTTTTGTGTTTAATATTTTCATTTTTATTGTATTTTTTGTAATTATTTGTTTCACTTATTTTTTTCAATATTTTCATTTATAGTGTTTTTTTTTGTAAATATATGTTTTACTTATTTTTAGCACACCTGTCACAAAGTGACATGGTGAGCTATTGTGACCACTTTCTGTCCAGCGTCCGGCCGTCATGAAACATCTTCAAATGGGTGTCTACCATTTAGTTTATTCAAATAAAAGCCCCTGGGTGAAATTGGACCCACACCGGGGGCCTATATACAAGTGAGCGACTTCAGGGCCATCATGGCCCTCTTGTTTCAATATTTCATTATATTGTATTTTTTTGTAATTATTTGTTTCACTTATTTTTTCAATACTTTTATTACTATGGTATTTTTTGTAATTTTTTTTGACTTATTTTTCTTATGATTATATAAAAGTGTTGATTTAAAAGCTTCATTGTTTGTGTTTCATTTTTCCAATATTTACCCAAGAAAGTTGCATTTTTATCGGTGCAATTCCAACATTAATATATTTCCACGTGCAGTCTGACCAGGATTCTAACCCAGGACCCTTGAAATACAGTATATTGGCTCGTATACTGACGGAGTTATCAGGTCGCTAACTCAATCTCTCCATTAATAAGTGAACAGTTCTAAATTAAGATTAGTCTATATTGGCAGCTTATGTAAAACTCATAGGTTATAGGGTTGCTTACCTCCAGGGGTAGAATCGGTAGAAATTTTAATATATTGAAGCAGTTTATATAAAACGATCTTTATGTAATTTTTGTGTTTTTATTTTTTTCCAAGAAGAAGATTCCTTTTTAGCAAGAAATCACAGAAATGATCTGTCTGATACTTGGACTGAAAATGTAACTTTCAGTGTCAAGGTTTTTCCATATTTGGGCTCTGCAACCTTTATTTTCATCCCAAAGGATACATGTTGTAAGTTGAGCAAGAATTCAACAAAACAATCTTTCTGACAAAATTTCAGGATATTTGGGCTTGAAATGTGCATTGTTTTTAACAAGGTTTTCCATATTTGGGCTGTTTGACCTAGTTTTTCTCTCCAGATGACTGATGTTCTTTAAGCTGAGCTAGAAATCATCAAAATCTTTCTGACAAATTCCAAGGATATTGAAATGTGCCTCGTTTTGTTAACAAGGTTTTCTGTTTATGGGCTTTGTGATCTAGCTTGACAACTACAGTGTTACCGAACTATGTGTGGACGGACAACAGACAATTCTATTCATCCAAATAACTCGCCCTGAGTGTATGGTTTTAGATGAGCTAAAAAGTATTTTTTTTGTGTGTGTGTGTTTTGTTGTTGTTTTTTTTTGTGTGTGTGTATTTTTCATATCATATGTTTATATAAAATGTTAGTTTAAAAACTTCATTGTTGTGCCCTTACTTAAAAAGTGGGAGCATACTGTGATAAGGTTTATCTGTCTGTCTGTACGTACCTACATCCTATTATCCTTGTACGATGGAAAAAGCTGTGGTTTATGTTATATTACCCTTGGCCAGTAGATGAGCAGTATTGATTCGAAGGTCAAGTTCACAGTGACTAATATGTCACAGTGAAAATTAAAGGAAATGGGGCATCAGTGTCCTATAGACACATTTCTATTTTTATCTTCTATTTTTGTGTTTAATATTTTCATTTTTATTGTATTTTTTGTAATTATTTGTTTCACTTATTTTTTTCAATATTTTCATTTATAGTGTTTTTTTTTGTAAATATATGTTTTACTTATTTTTAGCACACCTGTCACAAAGTGACATGGTGAGCTATTGTGACCACTTTCTGTCCAGCGTCCGGCCGTCATGAAACATCTTCAAATGGGTGTCTACCATTTAGTTTATTCAAATAAAAGCCCCTGGGTGAAATTGGCCCCACACCGGCGGCCTATATACAAGTGAGCGACTTCAGGGCCATCATGGCCCTCTTGTTTCAATATTTCATTATATTGTATTTTTTTGTAATTATTTGTTTTACTTATTTTTTCAATACTTTTATTACTATGGTATTTTTTGTAATTTTTTTTTTACTTATTTTTCTTATGATTATATAAAAGTGTTGATTTAAAAGCTTCATTGTTTGTGTTTCATTTTCCAATATTTACCCAAGAAAGTTGCATATTTATCAGTGCAATTCCAACATTAATATATTTCCATGTTAATCACTGTGAAAGAACAAAAAAAACAACCACAATTTTGCCCCAGAACATAGTCACAGTGACAAAAATTTAAAAAATTGAATTAAACTGTAAGATTAAACAAAAACATCAAAAAAGAAAACCCATTTCTTAGATGATTCTCTTGATTTTATCATGAATTAATTATTTAATGTTTGAGAATGCATTTTAAAATTGAGTGTATCTCGATGTATTAATCACTGGCATATATATCATGTACCTGTTTACATAAAAATCTCTGGTTGTTACAGTAACTAGAGTATAGTGTCACATGAGACAGTAACCCATATACCAATCAAGATACAAAACATTTTCACCAAAATGCTATCATTTTTTTTTTCTCAAATCCTTTTTTACTTCTGGTATCTAGTTCAAGTTTTCAAAGTTGTTGATTAAAGAAGCTACGGGTAATATTTTGTTTTCTGGTCTTTTTCATGTTTCTTTATAGTTATTTGAAAAGTCTGTCGTTATATATTTAACATACTTTACTCTATTAACAAAATGAAAGTAAATGTAAACAAGTTTTCATTTCCTTATAATATTTCTAGAGGATTATAGTATGGAAGTTGCCTGAGAAGAACCTGCATTTGACCATTAATTTCGATTTAAGCATTGATTAAGTTGGATTGTCATTTTTATGCAGACATTTTTTTCTGCATTATTTTAACTAGTTGTTTCAGACTTGATACAGTACTGATGTTAATGTTAACAAGCATGAAAATCATCTCCAACATTAAACAGCATTTGAGTAATTGAGAGCTTAGACTGGAATGAACAATTGGCCTCCTGAGGGTGATAAGTCAACAGTCAGTGTGAAATCTCTCAATGGCAGTAAAGTCTGATAAGCATGTTTGTTTTCAGAGTTATTTCCCCTTTTCTGTGTTGCTTTTATTTAATTATACAGCACTGTTAAAATTGGGGGCGCTGTTCATTGACAGGTCTTGTTTGTAAAAAGCATAATTGGTCAAAAGCTGGGTTATAAGAAATTCAAAGTAACATGCATTAATTCTGATGTCTCCTCCAATTCAAAACACTTAAGGAATATGCTTATTACCTATAAATAATTAAGCTATAATACTATAAGGCTATCTGTAATTAATAATGGATATTTTTGTATTATCTTCATGAAATTCATTTTAACAACATGATATAACTTAATGTTGTCTAATTCTGTAAGCTAAGCTTAATAGGGAGAGCATGTGATTAGTGATCCAGGTGTCACTATAGTGTGATCCTCGGACAAGGCATAATTTCTACTTGATAAAGAAACTGAAAGATATAAATAAGATATAAATAAGTAAATGATTACCCTCAATGTTTGCATGGTGTGTCACTGTTTTCCATTATTTTATTTTAATCTTTATAAAAGTCAAACTTCCATTATTTTGTTTTATTCTTTATAAAAGTCAAACTTCAATTATTTTATTTTATTCTTTATAAAAGTCAAAATATTTTTAAGTTGTAATGTTATTTGAAAGAATAATGTTTTTTAAATTTCAGATTAAGAGAAATTGGCATGAAATCATCACTAAGCCTAGTTAGTACTGCAGTTCAAAACTTTATTAAAGGTTATTTTTTATTTAGTCCTGCTAATTGTACTACTCTCTGAGCTATTATTTTTATGTATAGGCAATTGTCATCTCTCTAGAATAAAGATTCTGACCCTGAACAAAAACATCTCATAATCTAGTTTTATCTCCAGAATGATGTCTATGACATAATTGGAAACCAGCCCTAAAAGCACGTTTACCGATTTTATTATCCAATAATATGATTAATAAATGATCAGTGACACTCTTAAACCAATTTTTATAAAAATGACATGGTACTTTTAAAAAACTTGTTACTTAAAACATTTATTTTATTTACCATCTTTTGAAAAATGCTTTTAAAGTAGCTAATGCAAAATAATGTGATGAAAATATTGCCGGGTTTCCTACGACAAAACAATCTCCGCTTTTGAGAATAGAAAAATTTTGACATGTTTCATTACGTTTTAGGGGTTCTTCCGTAAAATAGCGTCGGCTTTTGGTGAAACAAAAAAACGATACGTTTAAATACGTTACTGTAGCGGAAAGGATATATATAGATAATTTGCAAGTACCAAAGGTACACAATTTTCTTTGAGAGCAGTTGAAAACACACACAAAAACCCAAGATGTCCAAAAGCAAAACATGCTTGGAGTTCTGAACCAATCAATGGTGCACCTGCTACAAGCAATGGATCATGTAGTTGGCAATAAAGCGTGAGACAACAGTACATTAAAAACATACATAAGTGATGCGGTAAAGATCATTTCAGGAGAAGTTAACAAAATAAACCAACAAAGACGTGAAGCCATCAAATAAGAAGTCTTCCCCAGATTTAAATCTCTGTGCAAAGTTTCAAAGCTATAAGTCAATGGACTTTGAAAATATATGAGGTATTACAAAAACTTTAACGTAAATTCTAAGGTCAAAAAAGGGGCATAATTCTGTCAAAATGCTTGATACAGTTACCTCCTCCTGTCTACAGGTTGGGGTCATGATGGTGAAAAAGTGTGCAAAGTTTCAAAGCCATATGTCAATGGACTTTGAAAATATTTGAGGTATTACAAAAACATTAACATAAGTGGTTACGCCGACGCTGACGCTCGGGTGACTACAATAGCTCTACTTATTCTTATCGAATAGTCCAGCTAAAAAGAACAAAGGGCAAGTACTCAAAAATTATAAAGGGAAGAGTTATCATTCATGCACACAGCATTCCTCCTCAATAAGATCTATCCATCTATGAAGTTTCATGTTGACATCTCAAAGACTTTTTGAGTAATACACCACTCAGGTGAAAAATAAAGTATGAAAAATAACAAAGGGCAAGAACACAAAAATTATGAAAAGAAGAGTTATCATTCTTGTGCACTGCACACCTCCTGTGTAAGATCTATCCACCTTTCATGTTGATATCTCAAAGGCTTTTGAGTTATGCTCTGGACAAAAATTAAGTTTGAAAAATAACAAAAGGCAATAACTCAAAAATTATGCAGGGTGGAGTTATCATTCTGGTGCACTGCACTCTTCCTCAATATGATCTATCCATCTATGAAGTTTCAAATTGATACCTCAAATACTTTGTGAGATATGCTCCGGACAAACATGTCGGAAGGAAGGACGAACAGATGGAAGACTATTTCTATATCCAAATAAAGAAGTAACAGTAACAAGAGCTGTCGGTAGGACAGCAACGCTCGACTATTCTGAGTGCTTGATAGTAAAAACAAGAGCTGTCGGTAGGACAGCACGCTCGACTATTCGAAGTGCTTGATAGTAAAAGAGCCTTGATAATGTTAAATTTTTTAAGTTCACAAAAGGGCTAATTTTTTTTTATAAATTCATGTTATAGGCCTTAGAGAGAGTCTAATTATACAGTATTGGCTTGACTATTCGGAAGGTAATGTCACGAGTGTGTTTTATTGAGTATAATAATACTAATTACCTATGAATACATAAATTTGACAGAAAAGGTACAAAGGCTTGTTATTAAGATGTTTTATCAAGTAAATAACTGCTTTATTATTATGAATGCATAAAATTGTCCCAAAAAAGGCACAAACCCTTCAGTAGTTATTGAGATAACAGCTTACAAGCAAAACTTTACCATGAATTTTTAAGTTGAAAAAGGGGAGAAAAATCAGCTTAATTGCAAGATAAATTAATGGATCTTTGTCAGTGGCCTTACAATTATGACCCTAAATGCATATGTGAAGTTTTAAATAAATATCTTTAATAGTTATTGAGATATGTAAAACTTGCATGTAAACATTGACCAAGAGACTAAGTAGAAAAGGGGATATGAATCAGCCTTAATGCAAGATAGAGTTATGGAACTTGGTCAGTGACATACAATTATGACCCTCCAATTATGACCCTAAGTGCATGTGTAAAGTTTCAAGTAATTATATTTGAAGACCTTTAACCTTTAACCAAAATTTCTAAGTTTCAAAGGGGCAAATAATTCTGCAAATATTGCAGGCAGAGTTATGCAATTTTGCAAACTGATGTACATTGTTACTATAAAAAAGTATTTTAAATTTCAATTGAATATCTCAAGCAATAATTGAGATATTTGATTTTACAAAAAACTTTAACCAAAATTTCTAAGTTAAAAAGGGGAATAATTCTGTCAATATTGTAGGCAGAGTTATCCAACTTGTCAATCTGATGTAGCTTGTTACTATAAATAAGTATTGTAAGTTTCAATTGAATATCTCAAGTAATAATTGAGATATTTGACTTTACAAAAAACTTTAACCAAAATTTTAAGTTAAAAAGGGGCATAATTCTGTCAATATTGTAGGCAGAGTTATCCAACTTGTCAATCTGATGTAGCTTGTTACTATAAATAAGTATTGTAAGTTTCAATTGAATATCTCAAGTAATAATTGAGATATTTGACTTTACAAAAAACTTTAACCAACGCAGACGCCGACGCCGGGGCGACTACAATAGCTCTCATATTCTTCGAATAGTCGAGCTAAAAATGCTTGATACAGTTACCTCCTCCTGTTTACAGGTTGAGGTCATGATGGTGAACAAGTGTGCAAAGATTCAAAGCCATATGTCTATGGACTTTGAAAATATTTGAGGTATTACAGAAACTTTAACATAAATTCTAAGTCAAAAAAGAGGCATAATTCTGTCAAAATGCTTGATAATTTTACCTCCTCATGTCTACAGGTTGGGGTCATGATGGTGAACAAGTGTGCAAAGTTTCAAAGCCATACATCTATGGACTTTGAAAATATTTGAACTATTACAAAAACTTTAACGTAAATTCTAAGTCGAAAAAGGGGCATAATTCTGTCAAAATGCTTGATACAGTTCCCTCCTCCTGTCTACAGGTTGGGGTCATGATGGTGAACAAGTGTGCAAAGTTTCAAAGCCATAAGTCAATGGACTTTGAAAATATTTGAACTATTACAAAAACTTTAACATAAGTGGTTACGCCGACGCGGACGCAGACGCCGACACCGACGCTCGGGTGACTGCAATAGCTCTACTTATTCTTATCGAATAGTCGAGCTAAAAAGTAGTATTTTTAAAGGAAAATTCAAAGTTCAAGGGGAGATTAATCTGAAAATATTGGTGCTAGAGTTATGAACCTTATCACATAAGATGTGGTTGATGATAAGGAACATATATTTGAAGTTTGAAGTTGATACCTTAAGAAATGACAAAGTTATAGTAAAAAATATTTTACTGCACCAAAACTTTTATCTGAAATCTGGACGCGGACGCCGGGGCGACAAGGAAGATTATGACTTTCTTCCTAATAATGAGAAATAATTTTAATCCTAGAGATCTCTCAGATGATGATGTCAAATTCTCATGATTTGAATATCAATGAAGCTAAGTATGATGTATTAAATAACAATGAACGGGACCTTCCTATTTCTAAGACTACAGCTAAAGGAGAGCTAATTTCTTCATCCCTGGCTAAAATGCTAAATGCTGCCTGTATTTCACAATGTGAGACTGATACTTTGTTGAACAAATATAGTTAATCAGAAAATTGAAGTAAGGCAGGTGCACCTGTAGTGAATGCTAAGATATGGCAAGTGATGACAAAATAAGCCCAAGTGCAAGACAGTTTCTTGTACAGATTCAAACTTTGGTGACAGAAACCATGGTAACTCCAATAATTAAACTTTGTGAGACACTGAAGCCACAAATATCCACTAACAGTCAAGCTATAGTGTTAATAAGTGATGCACTAACCTTATTAGGACAAACTCATTTGCTCTTTCTGTAAGGAGATACTCCATTCAACCAGTGTTAAAGAAAAAGCACTCTCCTTTATGTAAAATTTCACAACAAATTACTGATAAACTCTTCGGAGATGAAATCAAGGCTTGTGATTCAATGACTGCATTAGGCAAATATTACAACAAGTTTGAAGGTGATGTAAAGTTTGGCTGTAGGCAATTTTAAAAGAGATTTCAGTCGCAATGGTAATTTCCATGGCAATGCAGGTTATGATGACAATCGATATCAGCGTTACCGTTAGAGAGGAGGATATAGAGATAGGGGTCTTTTTAGACAGAATCATAGGAAGTTTGGTACTAAGTTCCTCCACATTTCTACGGCCCCAAACGACAAACAGTAATTTCAGAAATAAGTAACTCTGGCAAATTATGGTATCATTTAGATAAATGGTCAGAAATTACACAAGAGGAATGGGTATTAAGATAGTGTATTGATTTTGATACACAACTGTATCAGAATATAACTCCTAAGGAGATTCCTTTTAAGGAGTAACAGTTACCACTTATTGTTGATAGTGAAATCAAATCTTTGATTAGTAAGGGTGCTATTATCCCTTCAGAATGTGAAGAAGGTGATTTTATATCCACTTTATTTATTGTTCCCAAGCCTAAAAAGTAAATACCATCCTGTTATCAATTTAAAATACTTCAATGATTTTGTACATTATGATCATTTTATTGACTGAATAACTCCTGATAGGGCCCCACAGAGATGACGTAGCTCATTACTTATGCAAATTCAGAACAAGGCTTTGACTTAAGTAGTGAACAGTTACGAAAATTAGGGTCCAATTTAAAAGTTAAATTTCATCATTTACAAACTTTTAGAGACAAAATTATTATAAAGGGAAGTGTTAAAACATATAGGAATTATTTAAATTGGATTAACCTGCCAAAAAAGGTAAGCGATTTGATGATGTTTATTGATTTATTTCTTGTCTTTGTCATATTGAATTTTATGCACGAATGGCTGATACTAAAAAATAACAAAAAACAACAAACAAGGTAATATACCTTCGGGAAATAATTCTAACATAACCTTGGTTGCTATCAGAGGATAGTAGACTATTTTACAGCCTGAAGGGCACAAATTAGGTCTGAATGACCAAAAAATTGCCGTGAATTAGTGTCAGGAAGTTCCCAACAGTTTGATGATTTCTTTTCAAAACATTGTTTGACGATATTTTAACTTTTCTAATTATGTTTGCCAAAAACGTACTAATTTATTTTCAGAACAGATAATTTTTGTTTCATGAAAAGTTAAAGCTGTCTGACTGATTTTAGATTTGGGTCAATGGCAGACAAAGAAAAGGCCAAGAGCAATGTTAGTTTGGGCGGAAATTATTCACTATGCAATAAACAACACGAGGGCGGAAGAAAACAAGAACATCGATTGGAAAGCTTCTTGAAATGGGGAGAAAACATTTTAACTACTTTTTCTCAATACATCAAAGTGTGGCTGCGGCAAGACGACAACGATGATGAATCGTACAAGTTTATGCGGGTTGCGTCCCTTACTGATCTGTGTGCCATTTGTAACCCATTGCGAAAGTCAGTGGAAAAAAGGCGGACAAATAATTTTTGCATTTATTGCTTTTCATTGCAAGCCCAAAGAGGTATTTATTATTCCCCAACATAGTACTATTATCGTTTGACAACTTGTATATGTAATTATGCTGTATTCATGTATTTTATATCGGTTTTTGATGATTTAAATATTGCGAATTGTGAAGTGTTCCGAATATCAATTTTGCTATTTGTGCTGAAATGTTAAATTCTAAGAAGTTTCATTTTATACTATATTTCAGTTTGACGGAACATTTAAGAACAATTAACCAGAATATTTGAGAATAAAATATATATCAAAACTTTCTCAGTTTCTGTACTTCTCTTGGGCTGCTACAACTATTACACTAAGGTTTTGAGGTTCATGCAAAACACATGGAAGAACTTTAAAATACTGTCCACGGAATTCAGACAGAATTAAACTTAAAAAGATAAGTGCCAACAGCATCAACTTCTGGTAAAAATGTTAACGTACCACCAAAAAAGAAATCTTGAGTAGAAATTGTCACATCAGAATATGCAATACTGGTGATGAACTAGTAATAGAGATGATAGTTGAAATGAGGACAAGGTGGATATGATACAGGACATAGATGCATTCTTTGATAAAGAATCTATATGTGGGGACAATATTGAACATGTTGCCCTAGCTGAAGTTATCAACAAAAGTCTAAGGTGTCCTTAAACTGACCAGGAGAAAATTAAAAAACTTTAAGATAAATACAAAAGAACTGGCAATATAGATAATTTGAAAGGAACAAAGGTAGAAAAATTTCTTTGGGAGCAGTTGAAAACACATACAAAAACCCAAGATGTCCAAAAGCAAAAAAATGCTGGGAGTTTTGAACCAATCAATGGTGCCCCTGCTTTGTGCAATGGATCATGTAGTTGGCAATAAAACGTGAGACAACAGTACATTAAAAACATACATAAATGATGAGGAAAAGATCATTTCAGAAGACAAAATAAACCAACAAAGACGTGAGGCCATCAAAAAAGAAGTCTTCCACTGATTTAAATCTTTATGCACAGATGACCAACCAATTTCGAAAAAGGGGCATATTATTTTGTCAAAATGCTTGATACAGTTACATGGGTGGAAGTTGGAAATCTTGTGAATCCTGAAAATTTAGGTTGGGGCCTTGGGGCCGCAAGGGCCCCCAGTGTGTCCAGGTCCAGGGGGTGAAGTCCCCTGGAAATTAGTGGTTTTGAGTGCTTGTACAGCGCTTTTCCAGAATTATATCATTGCCAAAGACTAACTTATTTTCATGCAGAGAATGCATCATTTTCTGTTAACAGCTTTTGCTCAAGGATATACCCTAAACATACTCTTTGATGTAATTTGGCATAATAAAAGAATTATACTTATATATCAGGTTCAAATAATGTTTGCTAATCTTATTGTTTGATATTGTCATGCTGTAACTGTTTGTCAAACGAACTTGGCTTAGTTTGGCGCAAATTGCACTTTAAAGTTACCTCCCTTGTTTTTTTTTGTATGCCCTGTTTGCAGAGAGAAATTCGTTTGAGAAACGTTTAATTTTAACGAGTAGGTTCAGAAGGCGATTGGAGGTAATATTACACATATTTAACCCATTACTCCACACAAGCGCTTGTCGACGCCTTTTACCATTCCCCCATGCAAGCGCCCAGGACGCCTTTTACCATTACTCCATGTAAGCGCTACACGACGCCTTATCGTTATCTCCATGTAAGCGCCACAGGACGCCGTTATTTTCAAATGCAATTTAATCATATTTACAATATAAATATTAGTTTAATTCTACCCGTTATTGATCTATTTACCTTTTATCAATCGATTTCCGGCAAAAAAACAACATGTTACTATTAAAAGATTTGCTTTAAATAGCGGCCAATCGAAAGAGGTATATCCCATATATCACGCGGTCAGGAACTGACGTATATTGGAAAAACACCTGCAGCCAAGTGCGATATGGTGTGTTGTGGGTAAAAATTTCAATTGAGAATGAGGTATTTCTTACCTAAATCAATCAAAACTATTGTTTCAATAAAAATCCCATAATTCACACAAAAGATTACAGTTCAAAGTTGAAAGGTAAAAAATATGGCCGCGCTCAATGAAAGTGACGATGATTCAATTTATGGCGAAGATTTCGAAGGTTTTGAGCCTTCAGATTTGATAACACATAGCTGCAGATCAGAGGAAAATGATTCAGATATCGAAGTAAGCTCAGTTAGCAGCGTAGAATCGCCTATTATGAGCGACGTATCTGACGAAGAAGACAACAACGATGAACAAACATGGACAGGAAATTTTACAAATTTTCCGGTAAGAAAATGAAAATAAAATTATGAATTCTACGAAAGAAATATGAAGTGTATTGTAAATTTGCAAAAGCAAATGAAGTTACAAAGTTTTTATTGCAAAAAAACATATCAGCATAATGTTATTGTACACACAAGATATTATACAAATTATTTTCAAAAATAGACATAGCCTATTTATAGACCTGACTTTCAGTTTCACTTTGTTATTTATTGTAGTATTTTTAGCCGAGATTTTGTGGCTTTTGTAAACATCATTTTGCAGAATATAATGTTTCTAATACTATATGTAAAATAACTGCTATAGTAAAATCTATATCCATTGTTGCTAAAACATTAGTAAGTTATATATAATATTTATTTTTTTTCCTTTTTAGATGGACGATTTCCAGGGTTCAACTGGTCCAAGGTTACCGGATACTATTGATGTCAACACTTCATCACCTCTTGATTTCTTCCTTCTGTTGTTTCACCCTGTAATGTTTTCAGACATGGCTAGACATACCAACAACTAGAGGATGCTTTTGTAAAAAAGCGCATGTCTCCCCCACTGCTGAGAATAACTGTGAATGGAAACAGGAATGGAAATGGAGATAAGATAATGTAAATACCCGGTAGTCACTTCAATGAAGGCTGTCTATGGATGGTTTCTATTGTTAAGGTTGTATGAGAAGATGCTTCCTAAACTGTTTGTTTTTAACCAGGTATTCAATTTTGAAAATCCTGGTTATTCAATCAGCGTATGGCAGACGGGCGTCAAACGAAATTGCACTTGATGGTCATATCATATATAGTTTCACAAATGAAATTAAATGAAATTGTGTCTGCTCCATAATTCTTCAAACCTTTAAAGGATTTTGATGATACTTGAAACAAACGTTCATATTGTCAGATTTTTTTACACTATTGAAAGACAACTCAAATTACAATGTATGTAAAATCATGATAACTGTAGTGTGTTGGGATGACTCCACTCGTTTTCACAATGAAGCCTCTCTGGTAGATACTTGAAACAAAAATTCACCACATCCAGAGAACGTGTAGAGTACATGTTTCGTATGGCTGGTTCCAAGGTCAAGGTCTACTTGACACTTGAATGTCATATCATATATAGTTTCACAAACGAAATTAAAGGAAATTGTGTCTGCTCCATAACTCTTCAACCCTTTGAAGGATTTTGATGATACTTGAAACAAACGTTCATATTGTCAGATTTTTTACACTATTGAAAGACAACTCAAATTTCAATGTATGTCAAATCATGATAACTGTGACCTTGACCTTTGACCTACTGACCCCAAAAACAATAGGGATCATCTGCTCTATAAGACCAATCATCCTATGAAGTTTGAGGGCTGTAGGTCAAAAGGAACTCTAGTTATCATCCGGAAACGAGAAATTGACCAACGATCACTGTGACCTTGACCTTTGAACTACTGACCCCAAAAACAATAGGGATCATCTGCTCAATAAGACCAATCATCCTATGAAGTTTGAGGTCTGTAGGTCTAAAGGAACTCTAGTTATCATCCGGAAACGAGAAATTGACCAACGGTCAGTGTGACCTTGACCTTTGACCTACTGACCCCAAAAACAATAGGGATCATCAGCTCTATAAGACCAATCATCCTATGAAGTTTGAGGGCTGTAGGTCAAAAGGAACTCTAGTTATCATCCGGAAACGAGAAATTGACCAACGGTCACTGTGACCTTGACCTTTGAACTACTGACCCCAAAAACAATAGGGATCATCTGCTCAATAAGACCATTCATCCTATGAAGTTTGAGAGCTGTAGGTCAAAAGGGACTCTAGTTATCGTCCGGAAACGAAGAATGGACGGACGGACTGACAGACGGACAGGGCAAAAACAATATGTCTCCCCCCGAGGTGGGGGAGACATAATTACGCTAGGTGGAAGGCTACCAACGGTGAACCTGATGACAAATGGGTAGACACTAACGAAAATGAAACGAGAGCTTTTGTTGGGATGAACATTCTAATGGCGATCAACTTTCTCCCGGAAGTTGATATGTATTGGTCTGCCAATTCATTCATTGGGAACTCCGGAATTCAGAATATAATGACTTGTAACAGATTTCAGAAACTTTGTCAGTACTTCCATGTTTCCAATCGTGACTTAGAACCAACGCGTGGACATCCTAATTATGATCGCCTATACAAGATTCGTCCGGTTGTTCAGCACATTTCAGACACATTCATTACTTGTTATGATCTTTCCCGTGAAGTAGCGGTGGATGAAGCAATGATTCGGTTTGCAGGAAAACTCTCATTTAGACAGTACATGCCCGCAAAACCGATTAAACGTGGAATCAAAGTGTGGATGTTATGTGATTCTAATACATCATATCTGTCAAAGTTTGAAGTTTATTTGGGTAAAAACACTTTGTGTAATGAAAACGGTCTTGGATATAATGTTGTTACTAAACTTACGGTTCACTTGAAACTAACTCACCGGCACATTTTCTTTGACAATTTTTTCACCAGTGTTCCTTTGATGAAAAAATTATTAAATGATGGACTATACGCATGTGGTACAGTACGTGTAAATAGGAAAGATTTTCCAAATGAGCTGAAAAAACCGCGTGATGTAAAAGACAGGGGACAATTCCAAGTGCTACAGAAAGGAAATACACCGCTTACTGCTTCTGTTTGGAAGGACAAAAAATTGGTACATCACCTGTCTACTCTTAGTCAACCAGACGATGTTGTTAGTGCTTCTCGCCGAGTAGGAGCAGATATCCTTCAGCTAAGGCAACCACAGTGTGTTTCTGCTTACAATAAGTATATGGGAGGTGTCGATCTTCATGATCAGTTGCGCACGAATTATGATGTTGGGAGAAATTCCAAGAAATGGTGGAAACACTTGTTTTGGTTTTTGATCAACTGCTGTATTCGTTAACGCCTTTATTATGTTCAAAATTAAATTCACCCGTATAAATAAGACAAGAGGGCCATGATGGCCCTGAAGTCGCTCACCTGTATATAGGCCTCCGGAGCGGGGCCAGTTTAAACCCCAGGGCTTTTATTTGAACAAACTTGGTAGACACCCATTAGAAGATGTTTCATGCTAAACATCTAAGGTCTAGCTGGTCAAGTTTTTTCTTTACACATATAG
Source organism: Ruditapes philippinarum (assembly GCF_026571515.1). Taxonomy (NCBI): domain Eukaryota; kingdom Metazoa; phylum Mollusca; class Bivalvia; order Venerida; family Veneridae; genus Ruditapes; species Ruditapes philippinarum. The sequence goes on from NW_026866781.1 coordinate 277,849, forward strand.
TTAAAAACAATGACACACCTTGGGCAGGGCCAGTTTTGACCCAAGGGCTTTTATTTGAACAATCTTTGTAGACACTTACTAGAAAATGTTTCACGCTTAATATCTAAACTCTAGCTATTCGGGTTTTTTCAAAGAAGTTTTTTAAGTTTTTGCTATACAAATATAAGGAAAATCAATGTCACCGGGGCGGGGGCCAATTTTGACCCCAGGGATTTTATTTGAACAAACTTTGTAGACACTCACTTGAAGATGCTTGGTGCTTAATATCTAAACTCTAGCTATTTGAGTTTTTTCAAAGAAGATTTTTTAAGTTTTTGTTATACACATATAAGGAAAATGAATGACCCCTGGAGCGGGGCCAATTTTGACCCCAGGTTTTTTATTTCAACAAACTTGGTAGACACTCACTAGAAGATGTTTCAAGCTTAGTATCTAAACTCTAGCTATTTGTTTTTTAAAAGAAGATTTTTTAAGTTTTTGCTATACACATATAAGAAAAATCAATGACCCCCGGGGCAGGGCCAATTTTGACCCCAGGGCTCTTATTTGAACAAACTTGGTAGACATCCATTAGAACATGTTTCATGCTTAATATCTTAGCTCTAGCTCTTTGGGTTCTTAAAAAGATTTTTTAAGTTTTTACTAAATGCATATAGGGAAAATCAATGAGCCCCTGGGGCGGGGCCAATTTTGACCCCAGGGCTTTTATTTGAACAAACTTGGTAGACACCCATTAGAGGATGTTTCATGCTAAATATTTTAGCTCTAGCTCTTTGGGTTCTTTATAAGAAGATTTTTTAAGTTTTTACTATATGCATATAGGGAAAATCAATGACCCCCTGGGGCCGGGCCAATTTTGACCCAAGGGCTTTTATTTGAACAAACTTGGTAGACACCCATTAGAGGATGTTTCATGCTAAATATCTTAGCTCTAGGTCTTTATCTATGTACAGTATGCAAAGAACATTTTAAGGGTCTTATGCCCCACCTCAGACGTCAGCATCAAAAGAAGATAACGTCAGACTAGTATTGCGCACTTCACGCAAATCACGTGAAACTAAGAGGAACAAGAGCTGTCGGTAGGACAGCAACGCTCGACTATTCTTAGTGCTTGATAGTAAAAAAAAATGCTTGATAGAGTTACCTCCTCCTGTTTACAGGTTGGGGTCATGATGGTGAACAAGTGTGCAAAGTTTCAAAGCAATATGTCAATGGACTTTGAAAATATTTGAACTATTACAAAAACTTTAACGTAAATTCTAAGTCGAAAAAGGGGCATAATTCTGTCAAAATGCTTGATAGAGTTACCTCCTCCTGTTTACAGGTTGGGGTCATGATGGTGAACAAGTGTGCAAAGTTTCAAAGCCATATGTCAATGGACTTTGAAAATATTTGAACTATTACAAAAACTTTAACGTAAATTCTAAGTCGAAAAAGGGGCATAATTCTGTCAAAATGCTTGATAGAGTTACCTCCTCCTGTTTCCAGGTTGGGGTCATGATGGTGAACAAGTGTGTAAAGTTTCAAAGCCATATGTCAATGGACTTTGAAAATATTTGAACTATTACAAAAACTTTAACGTAAATTCTAAGTCGAAAAAGGGGCATAATTTTGTCAAAATGCTTGATAGAGTTACCTCATCCTGTCTACAGGTTGGGGTCATGATGGTAAACAAGTGTGCAAAGTTTCAAAGCCATATGTCTATGGACTTTGAAAATATTTGAACTATTACAAAAACTTTAACATAAGTGGTTACGCCGACGCCGACGCTCGGGTGACTGCAATAGCTCTACTTATTCTTATCGAATAGTCGAGCTAAAAAGGAAACACCGTGGTCGATACTACAAAATATGCCCGAAAGAGAACTGCCCAAGCATAATCGTTGACGTGCCGCTTCATTTAGGAAGCAAGCACTCCATGACCAGTCAGGCATCAAGGCGTGAGTCAAGAAATGCATTGAGGATTGTAGACGCTAGGTGGCAGTTACCGCCGCGGAAAAACGATTTCTGTCAACCTTGGCAAGTAGAGAATTACCAGATCACGGCTGAGTTTGCTGACCCGTCAGAGGAACCGCATCAGGCTGATCCCGAGGAAAAGCCAGACCAACCACCAGAGTCGCATGAAGTTGAAACGGCCAGAGTTAAGGGTGCGGGGGAAGACGTTCAAAGTGACCGTCTGAGTCGATCTGTTGAAAGGCCTCAAATAGTTCGGAACTGGATAAGCTACCTAACCAGTGAGCTTGGTGGGTCGGTATGCATCGGTAGAGACAAGGAGTACACTGCACACGTGAAGAAGTACTTGTCATACTATTGCGCCGACAGAAGGCCGAAGGACATGCTTTTCTTTTGTACGCCCATGCATATGAAAGACTATTTCGAGGAGGAAGGGTCTGACAAGTGTCCACAGTGGAAACTTTGTGTGATTACCTTTGTTCAGGATTCAGAAAACCAAGTAAGAAATGCGCTGCAATCTTGTAATTTCGTTTATTTCACATCTACAAAGTTCATATAATTGTAGCTATGCGTAGCGTAGCGATTCTCAACAATGGTGTCCTGTCAATTTAATTAATTTCTTCAATCCTGAATATTTACTGTAATAATAATATTTTACATCAAATATCGCTACCGTTAATGTCTTCAAAAATAAACTTGTTTGTAATCTTTTTATGTAACTTCCGGAAAACTCTGCCGTCCGTGACGTCGCTAAAAAGGCGGCGACGTTAACGTGACGCGAGAGCTTTTAGCGCCAAAAAGTGAACAAATTAAAATTTTAAGAATGTTAATAATTCTTACAGTGCCCTCCATGAAATGTCTTAATTTCATCAAATAAGAATAGCACTTAAGCAAATTTTGTTTTCTCAAAATATCAATAATTTACTTATCAAATATATATGATTTGAAAATAATGTAGAAGAAAAACTAGTAAAAAAAAAAAATTAATACTAAAACGTTGTGTATATGTATCAAAAATGTATAAATCTACATACTTAATATTTTTTGTAAATGAAAATAAAAATAAATATTTAAAAAACAACCAATACTCATATATACGTAATTATTTTGAAAAATGTATAACATGACACAAATATAAATATCATCAAAGATTGCAATTTTTAAATTTTGCAATTATTATAATTTACAACCGCCATCTAGTCATGGTAAGAACATGCTCTTGCAAGAAGTACAATACATATTATAGTATATCAAATTCTTTTTTGGGTTGTTAAAATGTCTAATCCACGCGTAAAAAAAAAAAAAATAAATAAATAAAATTAAATTAAAGAAGGCTTTTGTACATCAGTAAATGTATTTTGACAAAATGTTAACGCAACTATTATTTACTCTGTGCCTTCTAAAAGACATAATTTTGTTATTGGTCTGAGGACATTTGAATTTCTTATACGGACAAGGCATTTGCGTACAAGCCCATCCCTACCCTTAAAAACCTCAGTTACTCTGCCAAGTGGCCACTGCCCTCGTGGAATGGTATCGTCTGCTACAAGTACGATGTCGTTCACTTTCATGTTTCTTGTTTCTCTCTGCCATTTTTGTCGGTTCTGAAGAGAAGGTAGGTACTCTTTGATCCATCTTTTCCAGAATACGTCACTCAAATATTGTATCTGTTTCCACCATTTTTTACTGTATACATCTTCTTTTTCAAAAACACCTCTTGGAATACTCGCATTACTTTTCATTAAAAGAAGCATATTTGGTGTGAGCGCTGGAAGATCTCTAGGGTCGCTACTCACGGAAGTGATTGGTCTATCATTTAGAATTCTTTCTGTTTCTGCGATGAAAGTGAGTAATTTCTCGTCTGTTAAAAGTTGTTCCTTGGCAAGAGCTTTCAAAATGGTGCGTGTAGATCTTATCATTCTCTCCCATGCCCCACCCATATTGCTCGCGTATGGTGGATTAAAGTGCCAGTCTACCTTATTCTGTAACAGATATCTGCCGATCTTAGACTGGTTCCACTCTTCTAAGGATTTCTTAAGTTCTTTGTCTCCACTAACTAAGTTGGTACCGTTGTCACTAAACATTTTCTCTGGTTGTCCACGTCTGCATGTAAAACGCTGGTAGGCAGCTATGAATGAATTTGTTGTCAAACTATGGGCTACTTCTATATGCACTGCTCTCGTTGTCAAGCAAGAAAACAGACAACCATATCTTTTAACGCTAGATCGACCTAATTTTACTATCAATGGTCCAAAGTAGTCCACTCCGACAAATGTAAACGGTGGTTTGCAAGGTGTCGTCTGCTCTGGGATAAGTGGCGCCATCTGTTGAGTGAGTAATGGACCTCTCTGTCGTTTACAAGCAATGCATTTTCCTATGGTCTTTTTAACAGCACTAGGACCACGTAAAATCCAAAATTTTGACCGTATTTCTGCTAGAACGTGTTGCCATCCTACATGTCCATTGCTGCTATGGCTATTGTGAATTATCAGCTCTGTCACGTGATCATTGTGGGGAAGAATTATAGGGGCTTTTTCATAGTCAGTGTAAATTTGTCTCCCAGACATTCGGATGAGTCCATTTTTCATCACAGGGTTAAGCATAGCTAATCTGCTGTTCTTTTTTACGGGGTTTCCTTTCAATAAGTCTTTTATTTCTTGTTGGAAATTGATTTTCTGTACATACCGAACAATTTCATGAGTAGCATTTTGTATCTCAGCTAGTTTGAGGTCTTCACAATTTTGTTCATTTTTATTTTGACTTCTGCAGTATGTCACAAACCTCTGTAACCAAGCAAACGCTCTTAGTAGTCTGTTCCAGTCTGAATAATGGTTGATAATGTCTCCTATAGTCAGCCCAGTGTATACCCCAGTGGTATTTATTGCTACGTCTCTTTTAATTTCGGAGTCGTCGTCGGCGATATCGTTTATGTTTACAAATTTAGGCCAAGTAGACTCGTCCTGCGCCAGATAGTCTGGTCCATTTAGCCAGAAAGAAATGCTAGTTTTATCGCCAGGATCTATGCCTCTTGATGCTATGTCAGCGGGGTTCGAACTGGAGTCGATATAGTGCCACTGTTCTGGACTCGTCATTTCATGAATATAACTAATTCTATTCCCGACGAAAGTCTTAAAACGTCTTGAAGTGTTATTTATGTATCCAAGAATGATCATTGAATCTGTCCAGAAAACAACTTTGTCAATTTTCAAATCAAGTTCTTCTTTCAGCATGGCATACAGGCGGCATGACACAACAGCTCCACACAGTTCGAGTCTCGGTATCGAAGCTTGTTTTATCGGGGCGAGTCGGGACTTGCCAAGCACTAAACAACATGCAGTATTATCATTTTCGTCAGTAATGCGTAAATATGCGCATGCGCCGTAACCCGTCTCAGAACCATCGCTGAACACGTGTAACTGTATATTTTTTAAAGTACTGAAATATTTTGGTTGAAAACAACGGCTTATTCGAACGTTTTCCAAACAAGGTAAGTTTAATATCCAACGTTGCCATTCATCGTGATCAATTTGCGGAATTGCTTCATCCCAACCAAATTTCCTTCTACACAAGCTTTGAACGATAGCCTTTGCTCGTAATGTCACTGGTGCTAAAAGTCCTAGTGGATCAAATATCGCACTAACTATGGAAAGCATTCCGCGTCTAGTTACAGGTTTATTTGTTTTCTTGATTTTGAATGTGATGAAATCGTCATTAACGTTCCAATTAATGCCTAATACACGATCATAAGGAAGTTCATCTTCGGGACTGAGGCTAACAATCGTTGGTGCACGTTCATAATCGGGAATTGTATCAATGACTGACCTACTGTTGCTGATCCACTTTGTAAGTCTAAAACCTCCCATTTTCATCAGTGACTGTAAATCCGCTGCTAACTTTGTCGCTTTCTCTTCTGAATCTACAGATTTCAGGCAATCATCGACATAGAAGTTTCTTTTAACAGTTTCTATAACTTCATCTGGAAATTTATTCGCGTTGTCACTGGCTGTTCTTCTTAATGCATAAGCTGCACAGCTAGGAGATGATGTGGCACCGAACAGATGCACCTGCATACAGTAAGTTTTAGGAAGTACAGACATGTCCCCATCAGGCCACCATAGGAACCGGAGTGCGTGACAGTCTTCTTCAATCACATGAACTTGATGGAACATAGCCTCTATATCAGCAGACAGAGCTATCTTTTTCTCACGAAATCTTAAAAGTACCCCTACTAAACTGTTCATTAAATCTGGACCTTGAAGGAGCTGGCTATTCAATGAAGTATCGTTGTATTTCGCGGCACAGTCAAATACCACACGAACCTTTCCTGGTTTGTTAACGTGCATCACAGGGTGGTGGGGTAAGTACCATATGCGCTTAGAGTTTGTACCGTTATTATCTACCTCTTTTGCATAACCTTTATTAATGTACTCACTAACCGTTTTGGTGTACATTTCATGTAAATATTTATCACGAGACAATTTGTGTTTAAGTTGATTCAAACGTGCATAGGCTAATGCTAAATTATTTGGTAAGTTTATATCGTCTGCACGCCAAGGTAATCCCATCTTATAGTGACCATCTACATATGAAAGGGATGATTCCATAATGTCCAACGCTCTTTTATCTTCAATGGACATTGACTCTTTATCGCAGAATTTAACATCGTTGAAGTCAGACGTCCACATACGCTCGAGCTGTTGTTGCAGTATTATGTCATTTGAATGACCAAAGTTTATATTTGCTCTGTTATGTTTTGTTCTGTTCTGTTCTACAAAAGGACGAGGGACTGGCCCACGAACTGCCCAACCAAGTCGTGTCCTTATAGCATATGGCTGATGACTGCTTCCAGAACGCACTTCAAGTGGAATATGTGCTTCGGGGAAATCTGTACCAATTAAAATCCGGACTTCATTAGCCTTTACTTTGGGAATTTGTAAATCGGACAAGTATGGAACGCCAATAATGTCATCACTTGTCACTGCAGAGCGGGTAGAGATAGGTAACTGTTTAACCGTCCAAACATTGTTAAGGTGAATTTCACCATTTCCAGAAACTGGGCAAACGCTGAGATCAACTTCCTGTCCACAAGTTGTACTTCCGGTCGAGCTAATGGTCGATATCTGGAAGGTGACAGGCCGGCTGGTCAGATGCAACTGCTGTATAAGACTTTCATCACAAAGCGTTTTGTCTGCTCCATCGTCGAGCAGAGCATAAGTTTGGCAAGAGTAACCGTTCCCACCCTTTACAGTTATAGGTATGATCCCTAGACAGGTTTTAGCAAATGAACCATTAACTGCCGCACAATTAACAGAAGGTTGGGTTATTGAATTATCGGGACGCTTTGGGGACCAATTGTGTAAAAGAAAATGGTGTTTAGTGGTACAATCAGACACAGTGCATAATTTATCCCGCCTACATTTGCGTGACATATGATTGGGTTTGAGGCAATTGAAACACAATTTAGATTTTATGACAAACCTGTTCCTATCTTCTAAAGACAATTTTCTAAATTTATCACATAAAGATAAATTCGAACATGTACCTGAACAACAAAAACATTTTCTACTGTATTTTGACGTTTGGTTTTCTGTGTATGTAGACAGAGTAGTTATTTTACCTTTTGTGGTATTTCCTGACGCAGACGCTTTATTTTCTCGGACATTTTCTTTTACAACATCAATGCCGTAAACTGAACTAGCAACACGTGACCTTTCATCAATAAATTTGGTCAATTCAAAGAAATTAGGTTCTCTCCCTGACTCAAAAATAGAGTGGGCTACCTCTGCCCATCTTGATCTCAAATGCATAGGGAGACGTCTTACAATGCGCCTTAAATTCTCAGAGTTATCTACGTCAGAAACAAACCCTAGTTGTGAAAGTGTCATTTGACATTTTTGCATATCTAAAGCTAATTGAGACAATCCTTTAACATCAGATGCATTAATATTAGGGCCAAGCAACAATTTATCAATATGACTTCTCGCAACAACATGTGGCCTACCATAACGAGATTGCAAAATTGATTTAGCTCGGTTATACCCTACATTTGAATCCAATAACACACAATCTTCTATGCAAGATTTTGCCTCACCAGTGCAATATTGTATTAGATAACTTAATCTTAACCTATTGTCACTTACTTTGCACTCAATGTTGGTCTCAAAATTTTTAATGAACTTACAATAATCAAGCGCAGAACCGTTGAATGTCAGTAACTCTGGTTTTGGTAAATTAAATCCTTCTTGAATGATTGATGCAAGTCGTTCCACTTCTAAACCGGAAGCGCTATTTCCGCCATCTTGCTGCGTTACATCTTCGAACTTACGTGCGTCTGCAGCCTCGTGATCTTTACCGGGACAAGCACGAGAATAACGTGCCGTATTGCTATCGGCTACATTATCATTTCGATAAGTATGTCCAAAATCCATAGTTTTCTGCACAATATGCCCATCTTCTAATATGTCGTCTGCTTCTATCACCGTGCTTTCGTCTGCCCACATTGACTCCTCCAGCCTCGCTTCCATCACAGCACTTTCTTGATCCAGTAGTTGCGATTTATCTTTGAGCTCCTTCTGTATTGCCTCTAATCGCAGTTTCTCCTTCTCCAAAGCTTGTTTTTCTTTAAGAGTCTTAAGTTTTTGTTCAGCTATCAGACGCTTAACTTTTGCGTTTCTTAGCCGAGTTGTTGATGAAACTGCACTACTGGGTATTGATGCTACGGGATTCCATTCGGCATATCTTTCCTTGAATTCTATAAAGTTCGCTCGGCAACTTTCAAAGTTCTTCTTTAGTGTTTCTATAGTTTTAGGATCGTCGCAAAAGTCTAAACATTCAAAGTGTGTTGTTTTAAATTTTTCGTATCTTTCGCACAGTCGATTAAACAATTCTTTTACTTTTTGCTCATTTTCAGTGGTTAACATCAACTCTTCAAGTTCTCTATAAATCTTGGTTAACTGTGCCAAATGCGCTGTCCGCGATTTCCGTGCAGTATCGTAGTCCATTATTTTCTTTTAGCGATATATAGTCGACAATGTTGAGAATTGTTCAGGATTCAGAAAACCAAGTAAGAAATGCGCTGCAATCTTGTAATTTCGTTTATTTCACATCTACAAAGTTCATATAATTGTAGCTATGCGTAGCGTAGCGATTCTCAACAATGGTGTCCTGTCAATTTAATTAATTTCTTCAATCCTGAATATTTACTGTAATAATAATATTTTACATCAAATATCGCTACCGTTAATGTCTTCAAAAATAAACTTGTTTGTAATCTTTTTATGTAACTTCCGGAAAACTCTGCCGTCCATGACGTCGCTAAAAAGGCGGCGACGTTAACGTGACGCGAGAGCTTTAAGCGCCAAAAAGTGAACAAATTAAAATTTTAAGAATGTTAATAATTCTTACAACCTTCTTGACAAAATTTCTACTGTACTTGGAAGAACGCTCGCATGCACCATCGGGATTCTCCACTCAATTTAAGACGAATATGAAGGGTTTGTGCCACATAATCAGTAAAGCTCAAACCAGAAACCGGATCAAGAAAATGACAGAAAAAAGACAGACAGTCATGACGGTGGACATAAAAGAGTTCATTGATTGCCCTGAGAGATGAGAGGCCATACGTTCCTTGGGGGAAATGCCACATGAAAACGATAACTTTGCTTCCCATCGAAAATACCTTATAGCGTCGTTATTGTTGAATTCTGGAGCCAGAACTGGTGTTATCAAGAACATGACTATGCAAGAAGTTCAAAATGCTGAAAAAGTGGAGATAGAACAAAGTGATGGAACTACTAAGACGTACTTTGTCGTAAGTGTGACGAGCCACAAGACATGCTACCAAGGGCCAGTGCAGGTGCCCATGTCAAATAGAGAATACAAAGCACTGAAGAACGTGTGCGAGATCATGGAAATGAAGCACAATGGAGCAACTCATCCATTTGTGACAAGTGAGGGGACACCCTTTACCACCTCTAGAGTGTCAAGGGAATGGGCAACAGCCTCGTGTGATTCAGGTATGCTGCAAAAGTACGCCGACAGACAACAGGAAACATGTAATTTCCCATATGCTAAAATGCTATCCAGAAATGCGGGAACAAATTTCAAAACAGATGAAGCACTCGTTGCAAACAGAGAGGACTTTTTACGACCTTTCAACCGGGGCTGACATCTCGATAGATATTCTTCGGAAGCGAATGAACAGTTGTGAAACTTCTACACTAATTCGCCCACAACCAGTTTGGTCTACAGTAACCATTCCCGTCCCTGCTCCTAGAGATTTACAGGATGAAATCCCTGACTCGACAGAGAAGGTTACCAGCTGGATGGAAAACATTCCCTGCTCACCTATTGAACCAGAACCGGAAATCGATCCTGCCCACACTGACATGACAGACTCTGGAAATAGAATAGTTATCTCACAGTCATTGTTCACGTCCGTGTCTGAAAGAGACTATGGCAAGTTTGGGAGGCGTAACCGACGTGTATGGAGTACAGATGCAGAGCGTGAATTTAGTCATATTTGGAAATTGAATTAAGTGTTGCCCTGAAGAAGAAACCAACATTGTCAATTGTGAGACATAAGCTTTATTCAAGTTCTGAAGTGAGACAAAAGTATGCTGACTTAAGTGACGAAAATATCAAGGACAAAATTTGGAATTTAGCCAAAAGAGAAATGTGTAAAAAGTAATATGTGGTTGATCATTGTGTAAAAAAACTGGACATCATATTTGAAAAAAAAAAGAAAATAAAAAAGTTTTAAAAAAATCAAAAAATAGTAAAAAAATTATGTGATTTTTGTTTTAATTTTTGTACATAACTTGATTATTATACATTGTTGAATTATTGTAAATTAATGATTTTTTTTTTTTTATTTAAAAGAATTAAGAAATAGTAAAAAAAAACATTCAGTGATTTTTGTTTTAATTGTTGTAAATAATTTGATCAGTTCCTATTGTTAAATAATTGTAAATAATTATACCCCCGCACAACAAAGTTGTAAGGGGGATATACTGGAATCAGCTTGTCCGTCCGTCCGTCCGGCCGTCCGTCGGTTTTTTCTTGTCCGCCCAATAACTTAAGTATCCTTTGACCCTTAGTCCTTATATTTGGCATGGAGGTTAGTCATGATTAGTAGATGACCCCTATTGATTTTGAGGTCACTAGGTCAAAGGTCAAGGTCACAGTGGCCTTGACTTTAAAAAGCTTGTCCGCCCAATAACTTAAGATTCCTTTGACCTACAGTCGTAATATTTGGCGTGGAGGTTAGTCTTGATTAGTAGATGACCCCTATTGATTTTGAGGTAACCAGGTCAAAGGTCAAGGTCAAAGGGGCCTTGACTTCAAAAAGCTTGTCCGCCCAATAACTTAAGATTCCTTTGACCCATAGTCTTCATATTTGGCATTGAGGTTAGTCATGATTAGTAGATGACCCCTATTGATTTTGAGGTCACCAGGTCAAAGGTCAAGGTCACAGGGGCCTTGACTTCAAAAAGCTTGTCCGCCCAATAACTTAAGATTCCTTTGACCCACAGTCTTCATATTTGGCATTGAGGTTAGTCATGATTAGTAGATGACCCCAATTGACTTTGAGGTCACCAGGTCAAAGGTCAAGGTCACAGGGGCCTTGACTTCAAAAAGCTTGTTTTCCCAATAACTTAAGATTCCCTTGACCCACAGTCTTCATATTTGGCATGGAGGCTAGTCATGATAAGTAGATGACCCCTATTGATTTTGAGGTCACCAGGTCAAAGGTCAAGGTCACAGGGGCCTTGACTTCAAAAAGCTTGTCCGCCCAATAACTTAAGATTCCTTTGACCCATAGTCTTCATACTTGGTATTGAGGTTAGTCATGATTAGTAGATGACCCCTATTGACTTTGAGTACGTACGTAATCAGACCAAACTTGTTGAACAATGTTCAAAATATATATAATGTTTATAATGGGAAGAATTTAATTTAAAAAAAAATAAATTTATGAAATATTAAAAAAAAAAAAAACGATTTACAGCAGCATCTATTTGTAGTCATTTACTAAAATAAACACTTGTGCAAGTATCTTTCTATAAATAGATAACACTGTTACAATTCACGTTACATGAACCACGGTTGTAAATAAAGCCGTTCTGGTAAACGTCATTCTTTATAGACTTTTACATATTTCACTTATTTCACAAGTTCTTTTCTTTTTATCGTTACCATAAACAGAAAATCAACAATATTACCATAACAAACAAATTGGTTACAACACCTCGAGCGATCTGAGGTAGAACAATATATATAATTATATAGGAATTTTGCCGGGACTGGGCGATGAATTCGAGCGAAGGGAGGTATTCAAGCGATCGGAGTTCGAGCGAACGAAGTTTTACTGTAGTAGAAACAGTTAATATAATAAATTAATTAATTTTATTGTGTTAAAATGTTTTAAATAAATTTTCAATTGTTCATTTCACAGAATGAAGTTGAAAGCATGTTGAGGGAACGTCTTCAGGAGACTCTTTTTAGAGTTATAGAGTTGCAGCCAGGAATCTTGTTTGACATCTTAAAACCTGCAGAGCGGCAGCCAGGCAGATACCACCCAGCACCAGGGAGTAGTGTACCAGATTGGTGCGTGTGTGTGGCAGATGCCGTCAAATGCCAACAGATATTGAAAAGAAATGCTACCAGAAGCAAAGGTGCATCTCTGAGCATGCAGTAAGTTAAATATGTCAAGACTTTTATTAATTAATTCATTGATACAGATTATAAAATATGTTTGAATTTTTCTCTTAATACCTTATAATAATAGAAATGCAGCACTGATATTCATGAGTGCATCTAAATATGATTTTATATCATTCATTCAACCTTTGAATTCTATTTTGACCATTGTGAGTAGAATATATTTAATTTTTTTTCACAGCTTTGAAGTACTTATCCTGGATGAAGGGGTTTTAGCCCTGGCTAGGTTATATAGGAGGGATGTATTTGTGTTCTAGGATAAAGCCGATACAAGGAAGGCTAATAGACACCAGGCCTATAGACAGTTTATTCTGTGGACACATGGAAGACTGTCTGCAGGTGACAGAAGAGTCATACTATCATGCTGTGTTTGGAAAATCAGAGACAAATTCCCTGACCCATTTGGTCAATATACGGGGTATGACCACTGACCAAACCCATAAAAGTAGCATTAAGTTTCACTATCTAATTGATAATACAGGGATTGTATCACTTGTTTCTGTTGATTTTTATTCCAGTTAATGAAGAATAATGTACTAATGAGCAATTTCATTCCAATACAAATACAGTGCAACCTCTGCTAAGCAACTTATCTTTTTACAACAAACAGTTATATTCCACTGAAAATAAGATTGCAGAGAATAAAATCCCTATCTCTGGTTGACATTAAGTAAAGCTTAAAAGTTCTTTGTAATTTTCATGCAGGTTTTATTGATCTATCATGTATAGTTTTTTAGATACATGCATTACGAGCAAAGCATATGTTATTCAATCATTCATGTATGGAAATTAAGCATTGGAAGACAATAGCACTAATTATTGGCGGGCTATGGGTTAAACATCTAGTGGGTCATAACAACCCGTCTCTATGGACTGTCATCACATGTCTTCATAACGATGCAGCTTTGTGAAAGGCAACCATTCTAATATATGAAGGTCAACCCGATTCGAAAAGAACAAGGAAGCAAGCTGCCAACCACCAGAAGAAAATGAAGATGTGTTCCCACAAGTTGGACTGGTATGAGCCTTTACCAGAGGCTTTGTGTACCAAATGGACAGTGGATCTTAAAGATCTTGCTTGCATTCAGGTTAAACATTGTTTGAAAGCAGGCAGTTTTGGAGAGGTTTGGCCTGTTCAGCTTCACCATTTTTCAGATGCTAGCTCTGTTGGCTCCTATATACATCTTATCAGTCAAGAAAATTAGATTCATTGCTCACTTTAATGGGAAGGTCAAGGGCTGTGCCTCAATACCTCCGTTGTAACTGTCTGCAGCACTACTTTCAGTTTTCGTTGCAAATAGAGTGCAACAAATTAAGGAAAAGATGGAAGCTAAGCAATGGCAGTATGTTGCTTTTGAGCAGAATCCTGCAGATGTAGTTTCTAGAGGGGCACATGCTCAGAATCTGGTTAAACTTGATTGGTAATTTCGACAGCAACATTTTCATTTATATTTGTAAGAAAAAGTCACTAAACCTTATTTAGCAAAAATTACTGACTGCTGTCATGTTAATTGGAGCATAAATCACTGCTAATCATTGGCCAGTATTTCAAGCATTTCACAATTCAAAATTTATTACGCAATTGCTGTAGGCTATGATATTAAAAAATACATATATTGTCGTGAACAAACACTTGCCAGGATAAAAAGTCAAAGTGGCTAAGCAGGAATAATTCCTTTGTTTAAGTTTAGCTGAACAAAGATGGCGATATTTAACCACGTTGCATTACTTTTAGCCATACGAAACCAGACTTAGATGCCTGCTAATCGAATGGAAACTTAGTTATATTATTGCCTGATAAAGGACAATTTGACCAGACTCAACTTTTCAACAAAGATTCCTTGATTAATTTTCGGGCATTTACAATAGATAAAAACAAATCAAGTTTCATTGCATTCATATTCCCAATCTGACAAGGCACCTCATACATTTGGGAATTGGATTTAAGTCCGAATAAGACAGTTGAGCATTGTTTTTTATTCAGCATAATTAACTTAATTGATAAATTACTTAGCCATTAGCAGCATTTATATCTTAATTTCTTAGAAGTATTCGAGATTGCATAATCCGGGTATCAAATTGGAATTAGACTTAAAAAAATAGAACTTGAACATTTCTTTCATAATATTTGTATATTAAATTGGCGGGACTATGTATGTTCCTTTGTAGCCTATTTACATTGGTATTTCATAGTGGCGAGACTAGGTATGTTCCTTGGTAGCCAAATAACTTGTTTATTTCAAAAAGGCGGAACAATGTATGTTCCTTTGTAGCTAATTAACATTTTTTGTATCAAATTAACAGGAGTTTGACTGAGTCTCAACAGCCAATTTACATTTTGATATGAAATTAGCTAGATTATGTCTGATCTGTTGTAGCCAGAGAACAGTTTATATAGGATAAAGTTATATTTATCCATGGTAGCCAGTTAACAGTGATTTTTTTTCGGTTGTTAGAAAATATTCATATTAATTTTTGTTAGTATAGGCTATAGATTACTACTAACATAGTGCTTAGGTTAAGTTTAATGGTATGATGACATGCAGTCTAAAGGCTAATCTTCCGGGGAATTCAAGGGTCAACAAAATAGGAGAAAAGTCGGTTTCTGTGAAAACTTCAGGTAACGAGAAGTCACATTTTACAGTGATACTGTCCTGTATGACCGATCAAACTAAATTAAAGCCAGCAGTTGTATTCAAAAGAAAAATGATCCCAAAAGAAAAATTCCCACCTGGAATATATAAATATGTGCAACCTAAGGGTTGGGTTGATGAACATGTGTTGGATAAGTGGCTAAATGATGTGTGGTTTTCTCGGCCTGGAGGCCTTATTAATAATAAGTCTTTGCTTGTGTGTGACATGTTATGTGCTCATTTAACTGATAAAATGAAAGCTAGACTCAGGGAAAAGGGCATGAGACAAGCTGTGATACTGGGAGGTTGCACATCAGTGTTGCAGCCTCTCAATGTGTCTCTTAACAAACTGTTCAAGAGCAATATCCGTAGTAGCTGGAATGAGTGGATGGTAAATGGTCCTCGTGAAACTACTACGGCTGGGAATCTCAAAAGACCAAGTCTTGTGAAAGTGTGTGAATGGATTGTAAATGCATGGAACTCTATTCCTAAAGAAATGGTGATTAGTAAAATTACCCCCCACATATGGAAGAGTCATGGCAAAATACCAACTTTTTAAAGTCATAATATACCCCTCGACTTATGGATGAGGTCGACTTATGGCCGTGTATATACAGTACCATCTCAACAGCCAGCCAGATCCAATACATTAAGTAAAACTCAAATGGCTGAAGTTGTGTCCGCAGTTGTATCTGAACTGTCGAGTAGGGGTAAGATTGTAACTGAGAATCCATCAACTTCAGCCGAAACAAGATCTCCTGTGCAGTTGCTGAAAGGTATACCACCACTGCATGCCATGCATTTGTATAGTGTAAGGCCAAGTGCATTTATTGATATGCGCACAAAACAAGCAATTTGGAACAATGAATTTGTGGAATTTTCTGATTTACTTTATCCAAAACATGCAGGAAATGGTGGATTTTTTATCCAATTCAATGGTGGGAACGTATCAGTGTCTGCCTTAGAGAAAGAGAACAAGACACAGCTGTCAATTGGGCCATGGATTTCCGCATTTCATATATTTCTAGACATTTACAGCTCAAAATATCCACATTTGACATTTGATTTGATTGCATATTGTAATTTGATTAGAGGACTCGAGAGGGATATGAAAAAAACAGACATTGCAAATGCTTACAGAATAGTGCCTACTTCCCTTGATGATAGACAGCTGTTAGGGTTTTCTTGGCCCGCAGCTGATGGTAACTAGAAATGTGTCCATAGGACACGGATGCCCCCACACACCACTGTTCTGTCAATCTTATGACTCTAGGTCAAATATTTTTTGGACTACATGTGCCACAAGTTGAAAACTAAAAATCAACAAAGGGCCATAATTCTGTTAAATTTGGTCGCAGCAAAAATTCCTTCCTTTACTACCATCTACACATTAAGGTTGTTATTCCCTGGAAGTTTAAGCAAAATCTGCCATCCGGTTTAAGAGGAGTTGCATTCACAAAATTTCAACATAGTATATAATGAAAAAATCAAAAAAGGGCCATAATTCTGTTAAATTTTGTTGCAGCAAAAATTCCTTTCTTTATTACCATCTACACATTAAGGTTGTTCATTCCTGGAAGTTTAAGCAAAATCTGCTATTCGGTTTAAGAGGAGTTGCATTCACAAAATTTCTACATAGTATATAGTGAAAAAATCAACAAAGGGCCATAAATCTGTAAAATTTGGTCGAAGCAAAAATTCCTTCTTTTACTACCGTCTACACCTGAAGGTTGTTCATCCCTGTAAGTTTAAGCAAAATCTGCCATCCGGTTTAAGAGGAGTTGCGTTCACAAAATTTCTACATAGTATATAGTGAAAAAATCAACAAAGGGCCATAATTCTGTTAAATTTGGTCGCAGCAAAAATTCCTTCCTTTACTACCATCTACACATTAAGGTTGTTATTCCCTGGAAGTTTAAGCAAAATCTGCCATCCGGTTTAAGAGCAGTTGCGTTCACAAGATTTCGGGACGGACGGACTGACGGACGGACGGACTGACGTATTGACGGACGGACGGACAAGTGCAACGCAAAAATTATCATAATCAGGAAGCATGCCTTACAATGGGACTGTCTATGTCTTGTCAGTTATTTACTCGATTTTCTAATGCATATACTTTTTCGAGCATGTCCTCGTGAATAGGTTGTTTTTATATAAGGAATAAGGTGCCAAAATGTGGATACCTTTATCCAGGCTAATACGCTGTGGAATGGATAGCACTTTTTTAAGTTCTTGAGTTCATTGTATCCTGACACTTCCGAGATTGAAAATTCTCGAAACTAGAAATTCAGATTTAGAATTATTCTATGCTAATAAGTTAATGTACAAAACTTCCAGGTGAGTGTCTGAGTATTTTGAGCTTCAAGGTGTGTGCCTTAAAATATTGCACCCTTTACAAAAATACATTTGTAAGAACATTTGGGATCTTAGGACCTTTGGTCTGATTTTTCAATGTGGATGATATGAATATTCATATACATGTAGTTTTCTTATTATATAGTATACCGATTGCATAACCCTAGGCTATGTTACACTGTCTCGTTTCTGCCCATTAATACATTACAGGGCACCATTTTCATAATTTAGTTGGGATGACAGCCAGAATAATTTTCAAATTGTACATTTATTTATATGTACTCCACTGACAGGTATGCATGGTAAATGAAAAGCAGCTTCCGCGACAAAATCCAAATGCACAGCTTCATGCTGCATGGAAAATGGTGAGGTGAACAATGGATCCAATACAGGTGATACCGGACAACAACAAAATGCATTACAGACAAGATCCCGTAAGGGCCGGTTCAAGGTACCTGCTGCAGTGAACACTGTAGATAATGATTCAGACTCGGCGCAAGCGTCCGAAGAAACCTGTTCTGTTAACAACCTGGACACAGGCAATAATGACTGTTTTTCCCATGAATGGCGTTCCCGAACAACTAAAAAGAAAAGGACACAGTCCCCAACCCGAAGTAATCCATCAGACTTTTTCCCTAGATAAAACAAATTTTTTACATTAATATGTTTCTCTTATTTAGTCAATATTACATTTTTGTAGTTTATTTTGTTCAAGGCTTTAATATAAGCCCATTTACAACACAAACTTGTCGTGACTTATTCATTGATTTACAAGCTATGCAAACTCCTGAACCTGTACAACTCAACCACTCACCACTCGAAGGCCATAAATTTATTTGCGTAATTGGTGGGATTTTAGACAAAGGAGGCGCAAGATGTGTTGTTAGAGGATGTAGCAATAAGAGAAGTGAGCAGGTTAGCTTGCATTAATTCCCTAAGGACACGAACATTAGACAACAGTGGGTGAGGGCAATCAAGTGTACAGGTACAAATGTTTCTAGTGCAGACTGGAATGGATCTAGTAATTCAAAATCTGCCCAAGCACAGTTGGTATGCTCTGATCATTGCAAATACACGTGCTTTACCCTCACGATTAGAATGCATTGGCAGCAGGGATTACCATACAAGGCTGCCCTTACTGAGGAAGCATTGCCCACCCTGTACAGATACAGGAATACAAGAAAAGAGTAGAGACCTCAACTTCTAGAAGAGCATTTAGAAAAAGTGAATTGGAAAGAGTACTTGTATTTCTAAGCATATTTTTTTATGTCAAATTTTTGGAAAATTTTGTAGATAATATACTGTTATGGTACAGGTCAAGTATCGTTGGATGCCCTAAATTCCTCTGTCCTATAGTCAACATTCTGTATGTCAGAAGGTCTCAACAAATGTTCGTTAAGAAAGAAAACAGTTATGAGAATTTTAAACAATTAGTTAATTGACAAGTCCATGACTGGCTGACTTTTAATATCTTGTCCTTCTTCATTGTGGGCTGTCAATTTCAAAACAATAAAAGTTATGAATCACACATTTTAAGTCAATGATTTAAAGTTTCCTTCTATTGGTTTACTTACTATCTGTAATTAAGAAATAGTTATATATTTGGTATAAATCAAAATAAATAATGGTATTTCTATCTTATATTTTAATTATTTTCTTCTGTAGGGATGACCCAGTGAAGCAATAGAATTTTTTTTTTTTTTTTTTTTGAAGACAACTTGATAGAACTATTTAATTCATGCCAAGTTTGTGGACATAAAACCGAAGCAGAAGTAAGCCAGGTGCAGGGTTCCTATGTTGCGGTGAGTCAGATATGTGACTGTGGTCATAAAAGACGTTGGGATTCTCAGCCAAAAGTTAATAGAGTGCCTGCTGGTAACATTCTGTTGAGTGCTGGAATTTTGTCCCTGACAAAGTTTCTACCTGTATTTAACTTTATTAATATTATGTGTGTGACAGTAAATACTTATTTCCACCATCAGAAAATAATTCTTTGGTCTGCTATAGAAACAACATGGAATAATAACTGTGTAAGAATGATGAATAAATGGCAATGCACTGCCTCCATTTTTATAATGCTTTAGATTTTTTTTTTCTGTGCATTACAGTATTGAATTTCATGTAAAATTTAGTAGTCTGTAATTTTTTCCATCCTTTTTAGTTATCCTGTATTTTGCATTTTCAGTGCAATGAAGTAAAATCAAGCTACCATATGGAGCTGGAAGGTTTAAAAATCGCTATTTCTGCATTGAATGGGGCTGGAATAAATATCCTAGAAATTATAACAGATGGCCAAATGCAGATACTGAAATGGATTAGATCTACAGTCATCTACAGTCCATAGTTTTGATGTATGGCATATTGCTAAAGGTAATAAATACAGAACAGAAAATAGGCTGCTCACATTTATAGTTTCTTTTTGTAAAATTAATCAACTTCAACCAAGCCATTTATAAGACCCCCCCCCCCCCCACCCCATTCTATCAATCTTTACAAGATATATTATTTATTGGAACAAGATGATGTACAGTTGACACTTTCAAATAGTTTCTTAGTAATTACAAAATCAATTTTTGTTTTACGTTATCCGAGTTTCTTGCTCAAGGAAACAACACCATGCCTCAAACAGGGTTTTCACTCATAGGTAGTTTGACACATTTACTACTTGGTCTTGCACTCATACCTTAGTTTCTTCTCACAGTATATGACATTAAATTATGGTATAAACGCTGAATTGTATTGATAAATTGATTAAAGTATCATTAAATATTTGGTTATTTGTCCTTAAAAGTACATATACATTTGTTTTGTATGACTTCAGGTGTGAAAAAAAAGTTGTTAGCTAAGGAGAAGGATTGCCAGGATTTCAGCAAATGGATAAAAAGTATTACCAAACATTTCTACATACACATGGACATTCATCAGCTACGCCATAATTGAAATGTTTAGGTCGACCAATCCCTGTGTAGGCAATCCAGGAATCCAAAAGACAATGACGTGTAATTGATATATTAAAATAAGTCAATATTTCCCAGTGTTTTTTCCCCCTAGTTTTGGAATCATGCTGCCCAACCGTACCGGACAGATTGGGAAAAAATCCATCAGTTTGACTAAAAATTTGGAATTTTATATTAGATGCAAAATATTTATTGGGAATTTCTTTTATCCAGGGAGACATGAAAATTTTCCATAATATACATTTTAAAACCATGTATTATGATTTTTTTCGCTACTTGAGGTTGATAACAAATTGAAACATTAAAAGTACGAAATGAACTGGGAACAAATATCACTCATGTGGTTATACTTGGTTTTTATCGTATATCACTTATCAATATGGAAGCATCCATTACTGTTTTTGTTTACCTTTAAATTTGCCAATTTTTCAGGAAATTTTCAGTGTTATTTTGGGAATTTATTAGTCATGAATTGGGAAATTTGTTGTCTATTTTCTATTGGGAACGGTGCTGTTTTCCAGTATAAGTTATATAAGGAAAAAAACACTGTTTCCATCTAAGTGATAGGACAATTGAAAGTGAACGTGGTCAGGTAGGGTATGACAAACAATTCAAAATAACGAAGGGAGGAGTTGGATATTATAAGTGAGTCATTTAGAACTGGATACACATTGTCTGGGGAAACATCTGTTGACGAGGCTATGACAAAAAATACTGGATGTTTATCATTAAGACAATACATGCCAGCCAAACCAATAAAATGTGGAGTTAAAGTGTGGATGTTGTGTGATGCCACTAATGCATACCTGTCTAGGTTTGAGTTCTACTTAGGGCAACAGAACAATTAAACAGAGCATGGTCTTGGTCATAATGTGGTTATGAAACTGACAGAAAACATTCGGCGGACTAATCATTTTGTGTTATTTGACAATTTCTACACAGGCAGGCCGCTTTTGCAAAGCCTGCTTAACAGTGGATTGTATGCTTGTGGAACAATCAGGATTAATCGCTTGGGTTTTCCAACACACTTGAAGAAACCCAAGGATATTACTAACCATGGCGATTTGCAGTTACTACAGAAGGGAAATATCACCGCGAGTATCTGGAAAGATAAAAAATTAGTACATCACGTCTCAACATTGAGTGATCCCACAGATGTCCGAGATACCAAGAGAAGTGTTGGTTGTGACGTTGAACCTGTCCGTCAACCCAATAGTGTCTGGGCGTACAACAGATACATGGGTGGTGTTGATCGCCATGACCAACTTAGAATGAACTATTCTGTGGGAAAGTGTGGGAAGAAGTGGTGGAAGTATCTCTTTTGGTTTCTTTTGAATCGCGCTATAGTTAACAGTTACCTTATTTACAGTAAGGCAACAACTCTCGTCAAACCAGAAAGAGGCGCTTCCACCATGTTGACTTTAGGTTGGAGTTGGTCTCCTGCCTAATTGGAGGTTACTCAAAACGCAAACGGTCAGTTGATGGGGATCAACTTTCGAGTAATCGTGTCTTGGTTTCTACAGAAAAACATGGATCAACATACAAATGTCCGACTGGAAGGATGAAGGACAACGTGTAAAAACCATATGAAAGTACACAACAAACATAGGGAGACGGTGTATGGCTGTGCAATATGCAACTTACACCTGTGTAAAGATGGTTGCCATGCAGCTTATCACCAGCAGGAAAGCATGTGACTGTAATATTTAAAAATTGGATTAAACTTGTGTAATTAGTGTAATTAGTGAAATATCAAAACCATGTGGATTTATCATGTGAAATAAAATGTTTATATGTTTCATAGTTTCAACTGATACATCTCCAAAAAAAAATTCTGTGTAAATACGTGTATTATACCTGTGTTTGTGTTGCCACTTAGTTTATTTCTGTAAATCTATTCTTATTTGGATATTTAAAAAACAATTTGGATTTATTACCCAATAATGATAATTTAGAATAAATTTGAGAACAAACACTTTCATTTGAAAATACAGTAGTTCATAACAAGATTGAAGTGCAGAGACAAAGACAATTATTTTCTATGAGAACATGATTTCTTAAAAAAAAATAGTCTGAAATATTTAATTATTTAAAATGTATTTTGTTAAGTTTTTGCATATTTCATTATTCATTTGTTTGATTCATAGCATGAAAAAAATGCTTGTAATGTAAAATTATAAAAGAAAATGATGTTGCTTTCCTTTTAACCTCCTATTTTAGGTTGTGAGAAATATCCTACATGTCCAAAATTAGTACCATTTTGTAGGAAATTTAATTCTCTAAAAAGTTTATATTGATCATAAAATTGTAAAATTAATAAATCTAATAGAAAATTTGATCTGAAGTGAATAGGTACTCATTTAAACCAGAATTCCAATAAACCCTTATAGGTACAGTGTAAAGATAATAGTGGTTTATCTATTGGTTATTGATTATCAGTATTACTGATAGGCATATGTAGTGACTACCTTATATGGTCAATCTGCTGTCTGGGAATGGGTTAACACTTTAACCAGATTTTTTAACTGGCTGCTAATACCAAATCAGATGATTACAATTTATCATGTCATTTTTCTTAGCCAACAGATAAGCAGATTAGCCATATCTTTGTTCATTTTGGCATACATTGTTTCGTTGCCAATTTTCTGAAGAAAAATTTACGTTTTTTATAAGATATTATTCAAAGAAAAGGTTTATGTATTATTTTACTTACTCACGGTATAAGTGGTTAATTTTGTGATGTGGAATTATCTGCAATTTTTGTGAATTAAAATTTTTTGCAAATATTCAATCACACAGAAATAATTTAGGGTGATTACATGTTTTTTTAATAATTTAAAATACATATTGATATGATTTGATAAAACATTGCTTTTTTGCTGAAATCTTTCCTTAGTAAAAAGTAAAGAATTACATAACTTACATGCAACTGGTCGGTTGGACCACTTGAATTTTCTGGTTGGTGCCAGGCTCATTTGGGAGAATGGCCATTTGGTCAAAAACATGTTATATATACATTTTGTTTAATACCAATTGTCGATGTACAAGAATATGGTTCATAAATCTCTGATTAGTTAAAGAATACTGATACCAGTAATTATGCATCGTCGGAAACCAACGGCGGAACCATTAACATTTATGTTATGTTACAGTCATGTTAATCAACCATGGGAATTCGACGATGGTAATTATGATATTGTATGGGATATCGGATATACTTAAATTTCAGGTACTTGAATAATGGCACAAAAGGAAAGGAACTGGAAGAAATAAATCTAGTAATTTTTTGCTACTTATTTTTATTTAAATGTTTAACGATAAGAGATCCATATCTTCCAGAGTTAATATTACTTTAAAAGGTTAAAAATACTCAATGTCAAAAATAAATATCAACCAACAAGCAACAGGGAGGTAAAAATTCTGTATTCATAATAAATCAGTGAGAAAAATAAGCTAAACAATAGTTATATATAACTTTGTTATTATTTTTCTATCCTTTAGAATGATATTTCCTTGTTTTCAAGACAGGAATAAGATAATTTATTATTTTTATTAAAAATGTTAATTTATAAAAGATAATTATCATGATTATAAGACGTACCACGTATCAGCAATGAATATTTTAATAATTTGAATAACAGTAAGAAAATAACAGACACAAATGGTTTCACTACTCCCTGACTTGCTCTCCTTAATTTCTGATTAGATAACTCTGGCAGACATGTTAGCAAAAGTCATTGATTGTAACCAAAGAGATTGGAATAGTCATTTGCCATTTTTAATTTTAGCTTAACGATCCTCTGTACAAGAATCTACAGGATACATTCCAAGTAAAATGATGTTAGGTCAAGAACCAATTTTACCCGCAGATCTATTGTTCGGTGCAGATAAACCCGAAACCAAGGCAGCGTTGCTTAGTAATTTCATACAACAAAAGCCTGTTATCATGAATAAAAAATACATGAAATCGCGCGTCATAATGTGTCACTTGCGTCTGACCGTCAGAAAAAGCAAAATAACCACTGTGCAAATTCAATTTTTTACCAGATCGGTGATAAAGTATGGCATTGGCTGACAAAAAAAGTGAAGACTAAAGGTAGAACCCCCAAACTAGAGAAGAATAGGTGGGTGGGGCCCTTTGAAATCATTGATGTGCTGTCAGACATCAATTACAAGATTTAGTCTAAAAACAAGATTCAAATTGTTCATCATAATCGCCTTAAACCAGTCGTTAATAGAATGTAAAAAGCAAATAGCTTCTAAATTGTAACAATATTTTCAAAATTTGTATTTTGCAGTATGCCGAAGTTACCGAAAATACCTAAACTACCCTATCTTACAAGGAAGTATGTGTGTAGAGAGTGCTGTGTAGGCTATGACACAGACGTTCAATGGGATAGGCATATCCAAGACCGACACGAAAGAAAAGTAGCTTGTAAATATGGTTGTGGAGAAGAATATCTGGTGCGCCGTTCGAGGAATCTAAGAAGACATGAAGAGACCTGTTGTAAGAGACGCAAGGTGATGAATACCGACACAATCGAATTTGAAAATATCAATACTCCGCCAGACTATGGCATAAATATTAAAGAAGACCCAGATGTTGTGAATAGCCATCAGGTCGATGTAAATTTGCCAAATACTTCCTCCGACAGTTTAATGCCTTCAGTCTACCCGCTACCAAGGAGATATCAATGCCTCACTACGCCAAGAAATAATTAAATTAGTCACGTATAGTCAGCCCCTTATATGAATATTTAGACTTAAGTCTTTGCCCCACCCGCGCGCACATCACAATAATAATAACTGACCACCTGACTTCTGGAAGGACCACCCAAATTTCAAATCTGGTGGTCTGGCTTATCACCTGCTAAAATTTAAGTTAGTGTCGAGGCCTGGAAACCTAACAGGAACAAGCCAACGATATGCGCATCTCCTCTTGATATTGATGATTCCCATAAAGTTTCGTTGAATTCCAGCCAGTAGTTGTAGAGAACTACTCCGGAAACGAAATTTGGACGGACGGACAACGCAAAAACTATATCCCCCTGCCGATGGAATCGGGACAAAACACATCAACAACAACTACTTGTTCCTGCTACCCAAACGTTCCTGAAAACTTGCCACTGAAACAAAGGAAGGCAACAGTGTCCAACAAGAAAGGTCAACAAAAGAAACAAAAACGGTCCAGCAGGGAAAATAATATCCCAATTGAACTAATAAATGGAAGCTTAGGTGCTGAGCAAGTTGAAATTATGCCACCACCAGAACAGAGTAAATAAGGAGACTCAGAATCAACAATAAGAATCAACATAGCCATGTTTAAGTACGGCTACAGATGCTTTGCCAGGAATTTCATTAGAGATCGACTCATCATCTGAATCAGAATCCGATAAAGATGTTACAGTATCATTACTACATTCATGCCAACATGCATAATGTCACTACACACCATAGCCAGGACTTACCAGCAGGAAATGGGGTTCAGTTCGCCAAGCCAATTAGTACATCCAATATTAGACAAGTAAAGAACCTGTTTGTATAGCTATATGGTGCAACAAGTTCATTGACCATCGTCACATTTTCATCAAATGCCAACATTTTCATTACAAGTTGATCAGCATTCCAATCTCACTATAAACCAGACCTCCCACTCAAAGAAAATAACACATGTAGAGTCATCGACAACAGCATTCTTGCAGTTCATGGCTGTTTACACCACTAAATATCCATCAGAGTTTCAACAACTCAACTAAACTGAAATTGTTAGGGATATTCATTGCTAGGTGTTGCCAAGGGTTAGGCTTTATTTTTTATGACTCACAGTTTCGTATGCTAAGAGAAACTTCTATTATGCCCTGGGAACGTATTCATACGGAATATTAGTTAATGGTCTGTACACACAGTCCTTTCAGAGCACCCAACATCCCAACCGTAGCCACACATCATCCAGTCCAAAAATGTTTCTGGAAAAAAACCTGCTGGGACTTTAACAAGCAAACCCAATGTCAAAATACAAAATACTCCCAACCACAGATATGTTGATTTTGTAGAGGGTGGCACCCAGCCTACAACCGTAAATTTTCAAGTACAGAACATGCCGCAAAAATGCAGTCAACAACAAATGCCTCTTTCAGCCACAAACCTTCAAAATAAGTACCGTTTCCTTACTCCAATCAAGGTCAATGCCCTTAAGAAATATTTAAGAAATTACAAATCAGCCCAGTATTTGATTCAAGGGTTTTTAAATGGTTTTAAACTGGGTAACATAGGACCTAATACAGCTTCTGTATCTCCAAACCTAAAGTCTTGTGACGAAAATCCTAATGCCATACATGCCATAATTTTTACACTCATTTCCGGGACACTTTTCATTTGGAGGTGGGGCATTGATCAGCAAACGTATTTTTTTAAAATTTACATAGTGGCATACAACCTATATTACCGGTATTTTAATACAACTTGCAAATTTAATGACACCATAAACAAAAGACAGAATGTCAATAATTATTAACAGTTTTTCTATCTTTTTTAAGTATTTAGGCATCGTTAATTCAATCAGTCACAGAATAGAATAAAGCTATGTTAAGTAATGACAATTAGCCATGTCGTTTACCTGAAACATTTGCTGAATCTTGTAGATTTCATCACCTCATATTTAGCGGTAATTTTCACAGTGTTTGACCACTAATAACTGCCTCCAGGCGGATTAAATTTATACTGGCCAGTTGTTAATTACAGTGTATGACACCTTCGCTCAGGAAGCCACATGGGGTAAACAATTAATCTTTTAATTGATCAAAATTATTGCTGATAATTGTTTGTTGGAAGGGGCACGTAGATATACCAATCAAAGAATTAGTGTCACCATTGCAATGTCGTTAGGGGATAATAGTTCGTTATTAGCGTTCTAGACTAGTTTATAAAAAACTTGACAATAAAATTATATAAAAATGTAAAATTTCTTGCTTCAAAGTAGATTATTTAAGATTTTTTTTTTACCGGGACATAAATCATCTCCGGACACCTCCGTGACAGACACCTTATTCCGGGACTGTCCCGGGCATCCGGGACGTTATGGCATGTATGCTAATGCAATTCATATTAACTTAAGAGAGAACTTGACGCGGGTAGGGTAAAATGTTTATTTAATGCACCACCAATAGACAATCTTCGAATAAGCCCGATTGGCCTTGTGCCAAAGAATAATCCAGGTCAATTTAGGTTAATACACCATCTAAGTTATCCACACAGTACTTCGGTTAATGCTTTCATAGACCCCAACAACTCCAGCATTACTTACTGTTCCTTTGATGATGCAGTTAATAAACTGCTAGATCTTGGTCCCGGATCGTTATTCAGAAAATCTGACATAGATTCAGCATTTCGATTAATTCCAATCCATCCAGATGACCATCATTTTCTAGGTTTTAAATGTTGTGGCCAATATTATTTTAATACATGTCTTCCTATGGGGGCATTGTCGTCTTGCGCTATTTTCCATTGTTTCAGCTCAAATTTACATCACATTGCTGAAAATGTTTTACACAATAAGCATATTCTAGATGATTTTCTTATACTTGGTCCCCCTGCTGTCAAAATGACATAAACAAATTTCTGAAATTGTGTTGAGAAATAGGTGTTCCCAATAAAAAGGAAAAAACTGAATATGCCAGAACGGTGATCATATTTATGGGTCTTGAAATTGACTCAATTAGACAAGCATCCTGACCAAGTTTGATGATAATCGAGTCAAAAATGTGACCACTAGAGTGTTAACAAGGTTTTTCTATTTTTAGCTCCTGTGACCTAGTTTTTATAAACGAGATGACCCCTGTTTGAACTCATCCAAGCTATTACCTAGACAAGCATCCTGACAAAGTTTGATGATGATTGAGACAAAAATGTGACCGCTAGATTGTAAACAAGGTTTTTTCTATTTTTAGCTCCTGTGACCTAGTTTTTCAAACGAGATGACCCATGTTCGAACTTATCCAAGCTATTACCTATATAAGCATCTTGACAAAGTTTGATGATGATTGAGGCAAAATGTGACCGCTAGAGTGTTAACGAACAAGTGTGGACCGACGACAGATGACGGACAACGGACATTCAACGATCCTAAAAGCTAATCCTGAGCTAGCTCAGCTGAGCTAAAAAGCCACATTGAAGAAGGAAATGAACACCCCCTTACCAAAGACAATGTACCCCAATATGATAAAGAGAAAACCCCTATACATGAGAAAGTTGAAAGTCCCTGTAGTAAAGGTGAAAGAAAAGCCCTAAACTTGTTTGACTATGAAATTCAGAAAAAGAACAAAACCGTCTAGGTATACTTTGTAAAAGAACAGTTACAAACCCTCAATAATAGAATAGGACATTATTCTGTTCAAAACGTAAATAAGTGCGATGAGACAGCAAAGAAAAACTTGATTTGCTATGTGATGCCCAAAGACAGCTTCTGCTAGAAAAAACAAAGTGATAATGAAAATGAAATAATTGCCCAACTAAATGAGAGTGGAATCCTTAAAAATCAATTCCAATGTGGAAATAGATCAGCATCAGCAAAAAAAAAGTAAATGCCCAAAAGACAGCTAGC
Source organism: Ruditapes philippinarum (assembly GCF_026571515.1). NCBI lineage: Eukaryota > Metazoa > Mollusca > Bivalvia > Venerida > Veneridae > Ruditapes > Ruditapes philippinarum. The sequence goes on from NW_026866781.1 coordinate 307,067, forward strand.
TATTATAAAGTTAAAGCTTCAAAGTTAAGAGAAAAACTGAAAAGTGATAATACTGAACCTATAAAAACACTAAAATACAAACTCACTGAAAAAGATGCAAAAATTCATGAAGATGAAATTAATGAAAGTAAAATTAAAACTTGTGCAAAGGACGGAACATTTACAGATAATGTTCGATTATGTGTGATAAAATTATGTGGTTTTAGAAGTTGCTGTTGATAAAATCCCTACAGTGTTAAGAACTGTTTCTAAACATTTACATGGTATTGATATATCCGTGTTTGATCTACCATCAAGTACTACCGTCCAAAAAATTATCGATGAAGGACATTTTCTTGCCAAAACATTAATTTCTGAAAAGCTGTCTAAGGCAGAATTCTGGGGGTAAAATCGCGATAGCACCACACGTAAAAAGCAGAAAATTCTCGACACATCTATCACATTGTCTTCTGGAGATATACTCAGCTTGGGATTTTGTAGAGTTGCGCATGAAACTGCAGAAACAATAAACAATGTTACAAAAAATCATGTGACTGAACTTGCAAACTTAAATCAAAATCTTAATTCAAAATCAGCTGAACATCAATTTGTAAAAGAATCGCTGGGTAAATTAGCTTTTACAATGAGTGACAGAGCTAGCAACGAAAAAAAGACTGACAGATTACTGGACGAATGGCGTGACTCTATTTTAGGCAATTGTAATGACAGACAACAAGATGAAGTGCTGCATTTTCACTGTATGGCCCATGTGCTTCTTGGTTTTCATAGGTACATTTGTAAGGATGTGAAATATCTGGAATCTAAACTATGTGAGATAGATGCTCTAGGGCGTGATAAACTGTCCGCTTTTTCGAACTGGCGAACAAAAGGAACTGTAGTTTAACGAGTTTTGTTGACAACTTCAGATGTTTTTGGTCCGTCTGGAGATCATCATGGTATTAGAGATTTGTGGGAAGCATATTGTACTGTTAATGGTATAAAGTCCATTATAGGCAATTACAAAGACAATAGATTTAATGCCTTATTCCAAACTGCTGCAGAAATATTCCATCACAGAGCCCATTTCATAGTCATGTTCTTGAAACTGTAAAGTCCCCAAATTTGAAATTAAAATCAGTTATTGCCTTCCTGAAAGATAATTGTATTTTTGCATCAATTTGATGCCTTGGCCTTTTTTACTTGAGATTGACAGGTCCATATTGGGCCCTTATTATCTTGAACTTTTCAAAGAAGTGTCCAAATTGAAAGAGTACCTTACTGTACTAGAAAATGATCCTGCTGTCATTCTGTGTGATACGATGTGGAAAGATGTGCATGTGCAGCATAAAAGACTTTATCTAACTCCCTTAACAAACAAAATGAAAACAACCAGGCCTCCATGTTTGACTTTGTTAAACTTGTTGCATGTGCAATGAATAAAACAATCAACAAACGACCGAAATCAAATACTACACCTCAAAGAGCTGCACTAGCAAGACAGGTAATAACCAACAGGAAAACTGATGTTTCAAATCCCATGGTACTAAGAGAAGAAACATGGATCACCTCAAAGATTTTGTCTGTTTCATATGTTGTTCCATAGTTTAAACAAATGTAGAGCTTTTAAAATGAAAAGTTTAAGTGAAAGAAAGCAGTTTCTCAAAGAAAATAATATTTGCTACAAGTGTTGTGAATTTGATCATCACAAATTAAAAGAGTGTAAAGTGTTTATTAAATGCTGTGTTTGTGGTAATGTTAATCACATGTAAGTGTAATTACTTATGCAACTAATGTGTGTAATGGTACAGGAAGTGTAGTTCAAGTACATGTACTAATCATGCATGGTAAGTGTACATTTCATGACAAATCTTTAGAGATTTAATGTTCCTTAAATGCCAAGGTACAGAAATACAGTATCTTTGGCTCACAAATTCATGGAGTATGCAAGTATGTTTTTCTCACCACAAACAGAATACAGAAGCATTAGAAAGTATGTTTCCTTGTTATTATATCTTACAGACCTCTTTAAATTAAATCCTGTGTTCAAAGGCATGAAAAAAAGAGAAAATTTACTTCTTCCCTTTACACAAAAAAAAGTGTTTTTTTGACAAGACAAGAGTTTAAAATGGATAGATATTCTACATTATTAATTGATTGTTGAGTATCAATGATATATCAATATTGAGATTTTCAATGACAGCCCTAACTTGACTGGTGACAACATCTAGCATCAGATTTCCATAACTCTGCCTATAAGGCATGTTTAAATGTAACACATACTACCAAATATTTTCATCACGTCAAACGTTTTTAAATACAATATAATATAAACAGAATTTGAAAAAAAATAAATAACTATAACATATCTACATGTACATAACTTGATGATACTTTTCACTTTAGTTATTTTGATATAAGCAATTGGTGAATTACTAACCTACTCAACATAGTTCAAAATAATACTTATAAGTTAAATGGCAAACACCTATATCTAGTTGCTGTCAAATTAACATTCAATTTATGTTGCCATCTGATAAACAAGACCTATCCACAACTGGACACTCTTTGTAAACAACTTATCCACAACGTTTCACCATGGATCTCCCCAAATAAAATTAGGAAATAAAACAGGAATTTATAGAAATTAGTTAACTAAACAAAACTACATCACATATCCTCATGGAGTTCAGCAGAATTTCCTGGACAATGTTTCATCAAATCTTCTTTATCTGAAATACAAGAAAATAGCAATATCTCAAACCATATAAGGAATGTAAATCATTAATTTATATATAGATGAAATATAATGTCTCTATATCATCATAATAAAACATTCATCCAACTAGAGTTTCACTTTCAAAAAGGGCAGAAATAAGATAACTTGTTTCTAAACACTTTTTAAAGACTTTGAATTTCAAGTCATGATGTTTAAGTTGAATAGCTCACTCTGATTAAATGCCAAAGTGAGATTCTAGTTACATCAACTGGCAAGGCTCATAATAATACAGCATGTTTGTAATGGTGCTTTTCATTGGATAGTCATGGTGTTCATATAGTTTATATACATGGCTGCTATCAATTTATGAAGAAGTCTCATTTTTTTTCCTCAAAAAAAAGTTTGCTGTATTATAAATTTGTTATATAGATTCCAGACAGTTTATATGGCTTTATATAAACAGTTGTTTGCAATACAAGAATAACCCTAGCCAAGCTGCTTGGGTTGTATTTCTAAACAACTGTGCATAAACATCAATAAGTCAAAAATCTTTGTAATAAATATTGTATTACATCACTGGGTAAAAACAGTCATATAATAATATAATTACACCAAAACCAACATTTTAATGTAATTTTTCACTGCTATGCATTATAGAGCCATTCATTATTGATTTTTATGAGGGGAAAGAACTAGAACATTACAGTTTCTTAATTAATTTACTTGATCCTCGGGAATATTGCAAAAAAAATTTCAACCGCGTGATATTCATTTCCAGGATGATATATATCAAAGTAACACCATGTGATGTCACATTAGGCTATATCATAAAAAGTTTATATGAGGTATAAGAATATTGTTTAATGAATGTTGCTGTTTTTTCCTTTTAACTTACACCTGGTTCACAAACATAAACAACTGATCACACTAGTAAACAATATTCAAAGATACAATAGTAACATACCATTATATTTAGTACCACACCATACACAATATTTGTGTTTTGTTCTTAAGTATATAGTCAGCACATCCAACATTTCTTCAACCTGTAAAACATATTGAAATATCTTTATACTAATTTCCTTGCTTGGAAGAAAAAACTTAAACAATTACTGTATAAAGTAGTTGGTATAAGACATGGAGAATTTTAGAAGAAACTGACTTCAATCATCTATAACCCCTTTTAGAAAATGAGGTTAATGTCAGATGAAGCTAAATTGAAAAACAACTGCATGAGTAGAAATATTTGTCTGATTGGCTGGTAATGACAGTAACTATCTTAAATATCATGAAATCAATTACAATAGATTCGTGCACATGTTTGGACTGGTAATCATAATGTACAATAATATTTTCAAGAGACAATATATACAAACACTATAGCTTGCAGCTGGTTCTTCCTCAGTCTCTCTAGAATCATCATCATCATTATCATCATCATTATCATCATCATCGTCAACATCATCCTGTACATAGCCACTATATCCTGGTTGCATACGATCTAGTCTCTCATCTTCCCCAACACCATTAATATCATCATCATCTTCCTCAGCTTGTCTAGGTAATAAAGCTTCTGGCCAGAAAAATGCTTCATGTGGTTGTGTTATACCCTGAAATAGTTACACACAAAAACGTAACTAGATTGGCAGAAACAACTATAAATATTGTATCTTAGTTCCAGCATTTAAATAACAATGTTGTTATTCATCTCATATACCAAGGTGCAGTAGTGTAATAATGCCACTTAAGTCAGAGCTATCTGAACAGGGTTCCACTTTTCTCAGAGATGGACAGTTTACTGCAATTTTTCTAAATAAAGAGATCATTTGAGGAAAAGGTAATACAGACCTTGACCTACAATTTAAAAATAGGTGTTGCAGCCGGACCTCATCATCCAAATCAACATATCAAGTTTCAAAGACATAATTGAAGTTACTGACCTGAAACAAATTTCTAATCTCCAATTTGGTCACAATGTGTACCTTATGAATGGGTGCATTGTCATGTAAGAGGTGAATGTACTTTGGGGACAAATTTTGTAGTAGTTCTTTAATTTCTTTACAACAACATTTCTATAGAACTTAATTGTGACTGTTTTGCTAGATATAGGGATTTACAAGATAGGACTCATCATCAAAGAAAATTACATACATATGATTATGAAAAAAACTTCTTTACTAAACAGCTTTGCATTTCGTTGACCAAAATTGGATTGGAGAACTTACATTTGTCTCATCATCAGTAACCAAATAATCAAAAGCTTTCTTGATATATATTTGATACATATCTGGAGCTGTTTCATCACGACTTTCACGAAATAAAGTACAAATGACATTAATTTTGGAACATCTCTCAGACTGACAGAGCTCCCCTTAATTATGATAATATTTTTTTTCAAAATCTATTCATGACTAGAAATACATTATCAAACTTACCATCTGTGAATCAAGCTGTTCACAAACTTTCTGGCTTTTGTAAAGGTCTTTATCAACATTTTTATTCTTTATTCTTTCATTCATTCTTCTCATAAAAGTTTGTTTATGTTCAGCTTCCATCTTTCTTCTTTTAGCACTCCAATGTTTATGCATCTGTACTTGTTGATCCTTCTTTCTTTTCTGATCTGCCTCCCTCCCCAGTCCACCTCTACCCAACTTCACTTCTACAGGAATAGGTTCTGTTCTTCCAACACCTTTATAGTGTACACAAAGATCCTCATAATCACATTAAAGAATTCATTAATACATTATTTGTATATACATGACTCATTGAATAATAAATATATCACTGTCAACTGTGTACTTTATATTTATTCTGTACACAAAAAATATTTTATTTGCACTTCATATATTAAAAGTTATAAATTTGAACACAGTATGTTACTTAAAAAGCAACCTAAACCTATTATTAAAGGTGTTAACAAATAAACTATTAAATGAATAGTTTTCAGCATTTTTTCTGAATTATTACTTCTTAACCCTAAAAAAAAGATTTCAAAACAAATATGGAACATTCATGGAAATTTCATGAAAAAATCTCTTTTAAAGAATTTCAATTTCATACAAAAGATATTTTATATGTTCCACTGACCTGATTTTCCTATGGCCATTCCAGGTTTATATCCCATTTTCTGAAGTAATGAGAATCCTTTATTGTCACTAGATAAACTAGCCCCTAAACCTTCCTCTCTTTTCTCTCTCTCTAACACAGCCTTTGGTTTCTGTTTGTTCTTCTCATTATATTGTTTTTCTTTTTTTCTCTGCTCCTGTCTCCTCACACAATCTTTGGACAGTAACCCTGGTCTTGTATCAGGTCTGATTGGATAAATATAAAATTGTGCAAAACATTAAGTATACATATGATATGAATTTAGTAGGATCTACTGTAGAATTAAGGCAGACTTAGGGACAGGGCCAACCATACCAAGGTAGAATATATTTAGAACAAGAGTAACCACAACTAGAGACAAGGTGGACTGTGGGTTAATAGTAATAAAATCAATATTTTATAAATGTAAAAGTTATAATAATATAACCTTAATTTTATTACCCTCTTCTGTTATTTGAAAGATTACCACATTTCAACAAACATTCCTTTAACAATAACAGTGACCTAAGACAGAACACTATAACATGTTATAGGATGGGTATTTACTTTAATCTAAAACAGTTAATCTATATAAGTTATGAGTTATTATCTTTCATACTTATTGCACGGTATATAGATACAATATTAAAGCCAACCAATCAAATTGTTGCAGTTATTACTGAATGGTATAAATAAGCTGAATTTGGCAATGTTAGTTAGGTTAGCTCAATAGGTAGAGCGTTGGACTGTGAATTGGGCTACCCGGGTTAGATTCCCGGACGACACAGGTCGCTTTTGTTGTGATTGATCATGAAATCCTTTCTACGGTCATTCACACTGTACCTCTGCTCTTGCATGTACAGAAGTTTCAGTTCCTTGCGAAAGTGAAGGCAACTAGTACTGGTAAACTGCTTGACAGCCTGCCCAGGAACGATGGGGTAGTTGAACTGTGCTCTTGTGAATTCAATGTGGCTTACTGTTGTGATCCGGAGTGAAAACTACCAACACCACCACCACATGTTAGTTAGGTTAGCTACGGTACCTATTCTGGTCAGTACTATAAGGCTTAGCCTTGAAACACTAAACTGGACTTAGTCCTAAACACAAATGTTTATGTTTATTGTAATCAACCTCATATAAAATATCTCATAAATATAATCTTAATAAAAATTAAATTTTATTAGTATACTTATTTAATTTATTAGGACTACTCATATAATAAAAGCATTGTTTGAAATTGTATTTATTAGTTGTTGTTATTTAGTCCATCATCTTTATATAGTAACACTTATATAACATACATGTATCTAACAGTGTAAGTCTACTTAGCCCTGAGAATTTACTCCAGTTAAAATTTGGCAGAGAGATACTGCCTCTACTACTGTAGCCCTAAGTGTTTGTGTTTTTCGGTCCTAAATTCTTTAAATGAATTGTCTGTCAGTGGACAGTCGCACTTTGAAACAGTATAAATAAACTATGTAAGATGTGCGAATCGCTATAGTCGCGACTCAAAAGTGGGACGAATCGCTATTGTCAACTTTCGCTTGTTGCGTATGCATTCAAGTTTTACAAGCATTGAGATAATACATGTACATAACACTTACAATTTTTGTAAAAATGCATCAGACATATAATCTTCTTCGTCAGACATACTTGTTATCTACTTTATGTTGAATTACTGCTACGCTTTTAGTTTTCAGTGCGTCGCAGGCTGTAATTACGGTACAGTACCACTAAAATACGCAATGGAGATTTTTTGGCGCTTTTAATATTAAGGTTGAGCATCACTATTTTTTCCTTTTTATATTGCCTCTTGGGCCTTTCATATGTATCATTTTTTTCATGTAAGTCTCGTTTTCTTATAAGAATTTTAATAGACTGTTGGTACAAAACCAAGTGGGTAGAATTAGATATATCCTACTATAAAGAACATAGTGGACAACTGAGAACTTACTCAAAAAATTTAAAAAGTCTATTACAAGATATTGATTTATGTCGAGATGTCACCTTAATGATTTTAAAAGAACTCTCTTACTGTATCGTATATCTTAAAAGGTTATGTAAACTTTAAAACTCTTTAAATAGTTAGAACAGTTTGTGTATATGTTGTGAGAATAATGATATTAATGCTGTAGCAAACTTAATTTTATCCATAAATGTTTTCATCTAGACTCGAATTTCAAAAAAGTGACATCTTTTTGAACTCATATCACGGGGGTGGGACCTCATATGGATCTCAAATTGAGCATCGGTTAAAATATATGTGAAACTTTATAAAGTCAAGTAACCCCTTTTAAATTGAATGCAAGCTTTCTATAAATTAATTTGTAGCGCGTTATGAAACAGCTTCAGAGCTACAGAGGTCATTCTATAAAATTTGAGATCACTTCAATTCAATTACAGCTGAAATACATCTTGATATATTCAATTTAATAGAAGAGGTAATCATTCATTAATTGCACGCTTTAGCTCAATTTTTGATATCAATAATAATTATTGTATTATCCACAGAGCTACTTAAGAAATTATATCGGTCTTGGCGGTGTTTATCGGCTATTTAACACCGGTTTGGAGTTTTGATGCGTAGCAATTGACCACGAAGTCCGTAGGCCTGAGTGGTTAATTCTTTCGCATCTCACACCCACTAGCTCCGGCTTGAGCGGTACTCCATTTTCAATACTAAATGGAATCAATGATCCCGAAGGACCTGAAAAATATAACAGCACTGAAGTGAAGTACGGTCCAACTTTTTACAGTTGCTACACGGCACGTGACTCCTGCTGATATGAGATACTGTATACAAATCTGGACCACAAAAAAATGCAAAATTGTCTAATTCACTTGCATGGCTTGTCAGCAGTTCCTTATTTATTTTCATTCTGGTATTTGCCACACTTGAAAATAGTGCATTTAATATTCACTCAATATTTACCATTTCTTGGCCTCGCACTGATTCAAAACAAATAACCCTTACATGCGATTTTATTATCAATTGATTTTAGCACTTGATCTTGATAGGCTTTTTTCTTCTATTTTTATTTTCAAAGAAGTTATATACATATTTTCAAAAGTACTTTTTCTTAAACTTTGTCAAACGTAACTTTCAATATCTAAATATTTAATAAAATTAAGTGATACAAAATGTACTTTTCTAACATACAAAATGTACTTTTCTAACATTTCATGGAATTTTCTTCAAATTCCTTCAAAATCTACTTCCATTAGCGTTTTATATTTGATTGTTATGGCACTAAAATACCATAATATTAGCAAATGGCCTTGATAATAATATAAATTTATCAATAATATTGATCCAAAACTGCGTGAAGTATAAGTTTGCAACTAAAATGCGCTTTTGTGTATTGAAACTTTATTAGAATTAACATACCAATTAAACCATTTGCACATGATTGACGGATATATATTTGTATTGTTTGGTGAACTTCAAAACGTAAAGATGTGAATAAGTGAGTAGAAAATCCGACAGGAAATGTCACCTGTCAAATCGCATAAAGCTGAAACCTAAAACCGAGTGTGTAAGGAATTGGCATACGGATTTTGTTTCAAAATAACACACAAATTCACTTACATAGATAAAATACGTGCGAGTGTTGTAAATATTCATTACTCGGTAGCCATTTTGAACCAAGTGTGCAAATACTTCACGTCCTTCCCCTTATTGGTCTTTGTGTTTCAACATTTTCTTCATACACAGAACCTGCATGGGACACGGCCGAACCGGACAAATAATCTAAAGATTGCTGGCCGCGTGAGTTCAAATCCCGTCAGCGACAAATCGTTGTTCCGTGAGTAAGACTTTACAATCATTGCTTAATATTGACTGGATCGAAAGCATTTCAATAAGCTTCTAAAACGACGGAACTAGAATAAATTCATATGAATTAACCTGGGACGTAATTTAATCGTGTCCCAGACAGAACCAGTCCCGACGAACATTGCACAAAAACTGGGTAAGTATAGAAGTAATTAAGTCAGTTAAAAGTGACAAACAAAGCTTTGAATTTTATAAAAAAAATGTTTAAAATATTGAAACTCTGCCCTGTGAATGACTCATTTACTTTCGGTTTCACTCATTGGGATATTGTGCTTATCTGAATCTGTTTCACACGTTATACTAGAAAAATTGGGTGCCAGTTAAGTAATTTATATGTACAAACTTAAAAGAAATCATTGGTTTTATCATGATAGCTAGTACTTTAAACATAATTTTGGTGTTTCTATATAATTGTTTCTGACGCGCAAAAATCCTTTCAAAAAGGCCAATTAAGCCCTAGAAATGCTTTTATTTTTAAAAAGCTTTTTACTTATATATTTATTTTTATTATTTTTATTATTATTTTTATTTCCGTTAGTTACTGAGCGATCATTAACCTGAACTACCATTTGCTTCTGTTGGCAATTAAGTACGGTGATAATGATTTCGTAATTTGTATGAAAGTCAAAATTTTGCTACAATAACAATTTTAATACTTTCACATTTACCACTATACTTTTTTCAGAAATACAGGCAAAACAAAAATGTATTTAATAAGTCTGCACAAACTGCACGATATATTAATTATGTTTAAGACTTGAAAAAAAATCTAGTCTACAATGCCGGGAGTACGGGATTATTCAGAATACTACATGAAATATATATACATACCTTTAGACAATTAATCCTTCGTACCAATAAGATGAAGAATAATCAAAGTGACACAGCAAAAGGGCATGTTATTTCTTCTGATAATCACTTTTTTTAACGGTATAGAATAATAAAATCTATCATTCACCTTTGAAACATTGTTCTTTTTCACTTAAAACGGTTTTATTATTGATGAGTGATAAATAGAATATAAGATTTGTGTAAGTTCATTACTAAATTTGATGAACTCATTGAATAAAGTAATATTATGCTCGCCACAGGCTCGCAATCAAGTCGTTCATTCAATTTAGTATAAAATTCATTCAAGATCCTCTATATTTATATGCTACTGGATCTATATAACTTTCTGTTTTTGACATGTATTAGATGCATTTTAATAGGGACATAAAGTCTAAGAATGATTAAATTTACCATTCTGTAGAAATGGCAAACATGTGTTTTATAATGTTGTAATTATAGAATTAAAATGTGTTAGATGCTTGTAAACTTGTATCACCTGAAGAAAATGGCGCTGAATAATGTAAACAAGATGGCATTTTGACTGCTATACAATAATCACTATTGCTGTACCAATTGTCAAACCACACAAGAAACAAAATATGACCAACTCAGCTTTATTGTCAATGAGGAACTTTTAGAAAACTGTAACAGAACACTAAAAATAATAAGCGTACAAAAAATAAAAATAGTAATAAAAAAGTAGTATATTAATGTATATTAATATTAATTTAAACGAGTACATTTATTAAGAAACGACAAACGCTGTTTCATCGGAGAGCTTCATTAAAATAAAAATAAATAAATAAATAAATAAATGAAATAAATAAATAATAAAATTTTATGAATAAGTAATAGACAAATAAATGAAAAAAGTGGATAAGAAACAAAGAACATATAAAAGATGAAAAATCGAGAAAGAAAACAATGGTTCACAAGTGCATGTATATAAAACATTTAAACGAGTTCTATATGAAATATGATTTGAATGTTTATATATACATACATGTAGATTCCGGTGTCAGTGAATATTATAAAGTCAATGGAGACTATCCCCGCGTCAACTTCCGATATCAAATATACTGTTAGCACTGGAACGCAACCCGTCATTATTAGAAAAAAAATACTATGGCTGATAACAAAAAACTCTGATGCAAAGAGATGCCTCTTCTTCAAATTATGTATTTTGACTAAGACTTTTATTACAGAATTTTGAAAATTGTTTCTCAAATATCTTATGTGCAGTCTGCATGCTGTCCTTATCATCTTAATTAGCGCCTTTGGTTAACCTTTTGAAATAAAATTGTCATCAACTTGTTGTTTAACATAGCTACGTGTAGCTTCCAAAGACTAAAATGGGTAACAACCTCATTGTTGAACTATATTTTGACTATCTCTTCAATGTTTAACTCATATAAATCATATACCTTCCACAGTAATTCATATCTGTTTTCACTCAGAAATGTAGTTCATCAGATGAAAGATGACGAATACGTCTTCAGATGTTATGGTAACTAAGGATAATGTTTATAGACAGTAGATAAAAATATCAGGGATTTAACCTTTACAATTTCAGTCGTTTAAAGTACTGACCATTTGTACAGGCTATAGACGACTTTGTTCGCTCTTAAAAACAAGAGACTGAAAAAAAAAAAGACTTTAATTTACCACTTTAACACTGATTTACTTTTTTAAGTATTTAGATGGAATTAAAACCCAAAGCCTGTTTGCTGGTTTTGTTAGGACTATGTTGTATCATGCGTAGTCTCGCGGATGAAGTCTTCCTCAACACACGTCTTGGTACTATCATTGGTAAGAAGGCTGAAACGACATTTAATGGAAAAACAGGCAACGTGAACGCTTTTCTGGGGATTCCATATGCCGAGTCACCTACAGGTAGCAAAAGATTTCGAAAACCGGTACCTAAAGCGAACCTTGTAAATCCATACAATGCCTCCGATTTCGGCCCAGCTTGTCCGCAGGATTTATTCATGATGATGGGATGGGTTCCCGGATATCCGTATGTAGACGAGGATTGTCTCTCTTTAAATGTGTTCACGCCAGAAAATGCCGGTATGCAAGGTAATAATAAGAGCTATGCGGTTATGGTTTGGATTTACGGTGGCGCGTATGTGATAGGACAAAGTAAAATGTATTCTGGAGAGAATTTAACATTAGTTGGTGATGTTATTGTTGTAACGATGAACTATAGGATCACGTCTCTAGGATTTCTTAGCACTGGAAGCAGCAAGTATCCGGGAAATGCTGGACTGTGGGACCAACAGTTAGCAATAAAATGGGTACACGACAATATTGAAAGTTTTGGAGGGGATCCAAATCGTGTTACGATATTTGGAGAATCAGCAGGGGGATCAAGTGTGCTTTATCACGCATTATATCCTGGAAACAAAGGTCTATTTCAACGCCTCATAACAGAAAGTGGCAGTCCATTGTGCCCCTGGGCATATCAGCCTGATCCTATAAAATATGCAAGAAGATTAGCTAATAAGCTAGGCTGCAAAGATAATGACCTGGACGCTGCTGTAGATTGTTTACAGAAACTTGACGCTATGACCGTAGTGAACAACAGTCGCGTGGGCTCACAAGATGACACAGTCTTCAGGGCTGAGTGGGTACCGAACTATGACAACGATTTTATAAGGTTTCCACAAAACCGTTTGTTTTCTTCCGGAATAGATATGTTTAAGGACTTGGACTTGATGGCTGGAGTCAATAATAACGATGGTGCATTTGTTACTCTGTTAGCTATACAGCCGTTTATGGTCCAGCAGATAAACAAAACATTTGACAAGGGTATCACTAGAGATTTTTTCAATAATTTCTACATTCCATTTTACTTTAAAGATTATCGTGGAAACGTTAGTCAATTGACAAAAGACACGGCTGCCCATGTTTACACAGACTGGAGAGATCTACATAACGATATTTACACAAGAGAAAAATTCTTACAATTTTCGGGAGATTACAATTTCTTCATGCCTGTTTTATCTAGTATAAGAGCGCATGCGAATTCTTCATCAAAGTCAAAGACATTTTTATATCAGTTTAAAGTGCGAGCGGCTTTCAACAAGTCACCATCATGGGTATCTGGCGCAAATCACGGAGATGAGTTACCGTTCGTATTTGGTTTCCCAGATCTTATGGCGGATGGAATGGGATTCCGCGATAATGTTCCTGCAATTGAGGAACAACTTTCTACAAATATAATGACAATGTGGAGTAATTTTGCGAAAACTGGGTAGGTTTTTGAATGTAATAAAATTTATTTTCACGGTAAATTTCCCCGGCTTATATCTAAACAAATAGTTCAATTTTTAAAGAATAATGCCAGAGCATGAAATATTTTCTAGATATAAAACTATTTATCGCATTTTAAATGTTCATTTTGAAAAGTTTGTTTTAATTGGTTACTGTGATCATTTACAAGACTTTTTACTTTCATATCATTCCAGAGATCCAAATTTTCCAGTGAATGTACCAGACGCTATAGTTTGGCCAGAGTATAATTCGGACACACAACGTTATTTGAGGATTGGCTTAAATAAATCATCAGCATACCAAAACCTGTTTGGCGATAGAGCCTCGTTTTGGCTCAAACTTGAGCCAGAAATCCATGCGCTTGAAAGAGCAAAATCAAATCACAATTATCAACCTGGACTCGGCATACCTGTTATAGTTGGGTAACTGTCAACTCAGCAATGGTTTATAATTGCATACGGACATCTTTTCTTTCTTATCTCCGAACACATTTAACTTTTCTGTTTTATGATACATGGACATATCTAATTTCGATAGCTAACTGCTCCAGGTAGTCACATCGTAACATCAGGAACATATACATATACTTTTCCTACCTATGTTATGTAAATGTATTTGACATATGACATCTGTTCTGAGTTGATATGGCATTAGTACGATAAAAAAGAATAATAAAACGCATATGTATAATAATCGAGATGTGTTTTATTGAAAAAGTATGGAGAAATATTCATTGCCAGTACTACAATGAAGACATACAACAAGAGTGATGCTAAATAACCTCCTGTAACACTCACAATGCGCTCAATATAACCTAACTAAAAACTTTACACTAACATTCAAACATACATAGAAAAAGTAATTCTAACAAAGTTTGTGATGTTAAAGACCCTGTTTAGTTTTTACAAATTTCTGATTTTAAACATCTCAAATGCTTACGTTTTTACTGAAAAATTCGGCCTCAATCCGTTCTGTTAAAAAAATGAAAGTAACTTGTAAGTAGCTTTGTTTTCTCATGATTAGTATAATGAACAGAAGCTATTGGGAGTATAAGCCAAGCGTTACTCAACCAGAAATTATCAGAAGTACATAGAGCACTATATGCATTGATCAACAGTTACAGAATGGTATACCATAATGATCATGATTTTTACTTGCATACTGAACATGTGATTGTTACAACAGATTATAAACTGGAGGTAAAATTTTCAAAAAACAAGACAACATCTATAGTTGGAACACAAATCAATCTGGAGAAAAGACGGAGTTGAAAACAGACAAACATGTTATCTACCATAATATAGAAAATATATAGAAAAAAAAACTTGTATTATTCTATATATATACTTTAACATAGGTGGAGAAAATTTGAGAATCTTCCCCAAAATTTTAAGGTTTATAACATTAATGAATAAAATTCTCATATATATATAGATATAATTATATATAATAATATATAAATCTCCCAAATTATATTAGGAGAGAAAATCCAATATGCAAAAAAAAAAGAAGAAAAATAAAAACTTTCTTTCAAATAACATCCCACACACGACATTGAATGACAAAAAAAATCATGTTTGCTTATACATACATCAACTTCTTAAGAAAAAAAACATAGTAAAAAATGCTGGAAACTGTTATACATAATTTTCATCTCTTTTTGATTTAATATCCTAGAGTTCAAAGCTGATAAATTATTTGACAATTTAAAGTACTGAAATATTAAGAACCTGAAGTAAAAGAATGCAAGAAACCTTTTCACAAAAAAATCATCTGTAGTTTTGACTTCTTGTTTACAAACAAACGTGACTTAAGCCACCTAAATGTAATTTGTTCATACAGAATTTATGTAGACAGCTATAAACTTTCAGACACATTCTAGAATAAGTTCCTGAAACCAACCAATACTAAGCAACGAGTGTAAAGTTTCTTGCACAAGGAAACAGCAGCCTGCCTGTGATGGGGTTTGAACCCATGCAGCTAGAATCCTTAGATACTACTCCTCTTCACATATTAACTGCCAATAAATTACAGTAAATTATCATGTAATATTTTTGTGTTTTATATCAGCGTAAATCATTAAGCAATACCAGCAGTTTTTACTATGACTTCCATTACAGTAGTGTATTTACATTCTTAATGTTTCTGTCCTTATTCTGTAATCTAATTTAAAACGAAAAATCATTAAAAACTGATTATCAAATCTTTATAATACATGTATAATTATAGAAATGTGCCATGCCTTCAGTAGTTATAAATCTTGTTCAACATATAAAAGAGAGTAACTGACTATAATTTATGATATAGTGGTATATGTGAAATAAATTATAATCCAGAATATCCTCACTTTACAGCTTATACCTATATTTAGTTACAAAAAGTGCAACAATACCTTTAACTTAAGGCAAGGAGAAATGCTACAAGAAAAACTCTAAAATGTTCAATCTTTTCTATTAAGAAAATACTTATTTCCTCATATTACTGAAATTTACTGTTTAAATTGGTTGAAAAAAATATTTAAAACAAAAATATATTTTTGTTCACTTTCTGGCTGTAAACAATCACAAGAAAAATATTATGTATAACATTATAAAAACAACAACATTGTACAGAAAAACAAATTGTTTGGACTGACAAAACCTGCAAAGCTGATTAATTAACATATTGCACTTACAAAAGCTTTAACAGTGTAGGAAGAAGTCATATTGAAATGTGACTTAGTCAAATTGCCTACATCCTTTTCTTTGAAAAAAAAATTGTAATAAAGTTATCATAAATTGTACCAAAGATAAGCAAACAAGTATATTTCATATGAAATATTTATAAGAGCAATTATGGATGGTTCGAGAAAATATCGCTGTTCCAAATTCACAAATGGTTACTTTTGTTATCTCTTTTTTCATACCTTTTCACCAGGTAATAGAAAATATTTGTATACAATTTAAAGTTTAAAAGACTTCATGACAGAAACAATATCCAATT
Source organism: Ruditapes philippinarum (assembly GCF_026571515.1). Classification (NCBI taxonomy): domain Eukaryota; kingdom Metazoa; phylum Mollusca; class Bivalvia; order Venerida; family Veneridae; genus Ruditapes; species Ruditapes philippinarum. The sequence continues at coordinate 323,770 of NW_026866781.1, forward strand.
TTGTGTGAGGTAGCTTACAAATTTATTGCTTGTTTTGAGAAATCTGGCACTACCACTCAAGTTGGAAAGAAAAAGAAGAAACCTAGCTTGGTCTACTGTAAAACTACAAAATATCTCACACAATGAAATGCATGTTTCACATTGAAGAGACATCACTATCAAATTAACATTTATTTCATGATTAAACTCAGCTTGTGTGTCATTCCTCTGTTGATAATCAAAAGAAAATTTATGTATCTCATAAGCAGATCCATACTAAGAAAGACAAGCTATGTACAGATCTGTCATTATAAAAAAAATGCATAATTGTGAATGCAAGGTGAAATTCATGGACTTGTTATCATGGTAAGAAACAAATACAACAATTTGCTAACAGAAAACATGTTTGGTAGAATGAAGGTTTATTTACCCTTGTATATTATATGTAAAATATAACATGGAACTTGCCATAAGTATTCTGACATTATAGGACATATCACAATGTGTATGACCTGGTTTCTATTAAAACACCCTTTATGCATAATACACTGAATTTAATAACATGAGATGAAATCATTATCATTACATTTTATAATCTAGAGATAATAAAGCAGCGTAAAATAGGATAGCAAAAAATATTGTAAGCAATTAAAGCATTTAGTCAATGGCACACACTAATGAAAACAGATGAAATAATGCCGATTAAAAATGAATCTCAAATTTTGTAGTAGATTTAAGGACATAATATAGCCATACACTGATTGCTGGCTTGTTAAAGAAGATAACCTCTTTTTGTATAATATCACAGAGTAATGTCATGAACACTGCAGTCACTAGAAATTACAAGTTTTTCAATGTAATAATTTAACCTTTTATAATCATATTATAGATGTCATAATCATAATGGTCATAAAATATTTCTTACCTTAAAAAAGGTTTAAAGCATCAGCACTGTTAAATAGAATTTGTTTCAATTGTTACAGTAATTTTACTGTTTCTAGAATATATTTATTATTGTTATTATAAAAGTAACAGAAAATGTCACTTATATACAGTAAATGTCACAGAGAATGTCACAAGTACACTGCAAACATTACAGAAAATGTCATACAGATGGTGGTTGAAATGCTTGACAATGTCTCATATATATTACACCTATGACCTCACAAAGCACAGAAAATTCTACCAACTGAGATCAAACGTTCACATTTAATGAAGGAGAAACAAACTTTGTTTATATTTTTTCATATTAAAACAGTCATTTAGATCTTAATGGGACTGGCATCATTTGTTGAGGTAAATCATTGTGTATGACATCATATGAGTCGCGTCATGACAAAACCAACATAATGGGTTTGTGACCAGCATGAATCCAGACCAGCCTGTGCATCCGCACAGTCTGATCAGGATCCATGCGGATGCGCAGGCTGGTCTGGATCCATGCTGGTTGCAAACGCACTATGTTGGTTTTGTCGTGACGCGGCTCGTATATTCTGATTGATAAGCTGTTAACACATTTTGTAGTGAGTGACACAGTATGGAAATGTGACAAGTATCACAATGGGAAACTTCAATATCACCACATTTACCTATTATTTCTGTACATGTCAATTAGAATAACTTGTATCTTCATTTTATATAAACTTAGTCATAATTATAAATGTCATGACAATTTAATTTACTGGTTAAATTCAGTTTAAATATCTTAATGTATTTCTAAAATTACATGAATTATGAGAGCAAAACTGATTTTTCAAGAAGGGCAAAGTGTTATCCATTTAAAAACACTTAGCTAAAAATGCTTTTTTATGACAAAACAAAATCACTGTACGAAAACTATATACAAACTTCTAACTTTAAAAATGCATTCTTTCCTATTTTTTCATCAACACAATTGAAAGTTATTTAATATCCTGACAATATATGTGAGCTTTAAGAAGCAAAATGTTTTGTTTACAGAGTTTGTTCAAAATCAAATTGTTTTACAAACTGTGGTGCTAGTAAGCTGCCAATTATTCAATAAAAATATATAATAAAAACACATCTCTTATGTTAGATAGTTGTGACTATAACCCAAACTTTGTTTGCTATACATATATAATGTGAATAAATACTAAAACAATATGCAACAAAATATCTATCTATACAAATACAAAACAGGATTTATACTCAATAACTAAGACAATCTATAAAGAAAGCATGATACAAATGTATACATAATTTCAAGGATAAAATTAAAAATAGTGCATGTTTTATTTCATTTTTTGTATAGTTGTGCAAATGGAGTATTTTCCAAAATATTAAACAAACAAAAAAATTGAATAATAAAAAATGGCCTCACACATTGATGTTGTGTTTCCCCATATAGTCATGTCAATGTGTATAGATTTATGTTTTAATAGCTTTGTCACAGATCAGTATTTAAACAGGAAACACGATATTGAGTGTGTTCAGTAAACTACAAGGTTTGGATGTTCAATAGGTGAACCATAAAGGCAATGATATCTGGACTACAAACCATAATATCCAAGAAATTTCTGGTTCTATATTGTACAGTTTTTCTTCTGCAGGATCACTACATAATATATTAGGAGCTACTTTTTTGTTTCACATGGAAAGAACACACCTTAAAGTTGTAATAGCACATGTATGACAGCTGTGACAGTATCTAGTGTTAGTGTAATTTATATTTTATAATTCAGCTTTATCCTGTAATATCAGCTACTTCAACTGACAGTTTGGAATAACTATAGCTAATAAGAGCATCCATATTCTTCATATTTTCAAGTCATATAGTGTTTATGTTGAATTGTTACATTCCAGCATTACTGGTGAAGGAAGACCAGGTGCCCCTTTCTGTATTATATATAGCACATGCAGGTATACCAGCAGAACCATTTACCTTCTGTTGCTTGTAAACATACAAGAAAGTCTCTGACTGGATTGGAACACAGTATCAAGAAATGAGTGATTCAAAATAAACTATACTACCTTCTTAGAAAAAGGACTTTTAAAAGTACTAACTTGAATTATGCAGATCTGTTTTCTAGTGAAGAAAAACTGACGAAATACTGAAGCATCCTTGAAAGTCAGGAGAAGAAACACAACACAAATGCCTGAAGCCTGAAATGATCTTAAAAAGAATCCCACCTCCCCTATTATAATTTTAAAGAAAAACGATGAATTTAAAATTTATTTTTGATTCTCTGATTGAGACCAATAGAATATAAAAAAAAAATTTCCCCTTTAACCCCCATATACACATTTTTTTCTCTTTCAAACGGGAACCCAAAAGATTTTAGTCATGTCAGTTTCCCTAATATAGATTTTTTTGTTGCGTTTTTTGTTTTTCACTTTTAGACAGTGTTTACTTTCATTGAAAATTAAATGAACTCTAATTTCCAATGGATACTAACTCATTAAATAGACACTGCTTTCACAGCACTGTCATGCCGATTTTAATTATGGTAACTTATAAAACCTAAAATATCTCTTCACAAACTGATTTTATCTAATATTTCAACACAGCGGAATATATTGGCAATTCAAAGAGTGATTAATGAATTGTAATATCATTTATATAAATTATCAAATGAAATTAATGACAGTAATTCTGATGATGATAAATTTTGACCTATGAACACTATGAAAACATTGACAATATATTTTTTTTTTTAATTGTGTATTATGGCATTCATTCAATTTAACAAAACATGGCATTTAAGCACCAAAAATTAAAAATATAACATAACACATATTTCCCCAACATGATTTTGTAACTCTTGGTTTTGTGAAAACATTTTATTTTTTTTTATCTATATTTCATATATTAGACAACATAAAAGGGAATGTTTTAAAATCTGTGTGTTTTATATCAAATTTACACAACAATGTAATAAACAGTAATATCATATGATATTTCATAATTTCTTGCAAATTCTATAAGCTAAAGAAGGCTAATACATTAAAGGCTGATTCATTTATATTGAAATGACTCCTGATTATGTTTGTTTTAATAACTAACTAAAATTTTTATATATTAAGATACACAAGTTTTAATCAATGTTTTTTTTACATCTAAAGGGATTACATGAAAGTGCAAATGACCAACATACAAACATACTTCTTACAAACAACAGAGCTAAGGAAAAAAAAAAAAACTTTCCACCAACCGTTCATTTATCATCTAATGATATGAAAAATAGTAGCAATACAAAAAATTGTAGCTACATGTAGAATGAGAATTAAAGAAGCATAAAAATCTAATCTTATTCCTTCTCTATTCTTAAACTGCTAAAAGCAAGTTCAATCTTCAACTTTCATATTTCCTTCAAACTATCAGCAGCCATCTTGTCAAAGAAGATAATGTTGACTTCCAAGAATCGTCCCGTTTTCCTTGTACCATAACTAAAAGGGGAAACAAAACCCTTTATGTATCTAACCAGCAAAATACAGTAATCTTCCCTTCTCTATGCCTCTTAATAAAGGAGAAAGCCCATCCATACTCAACATATGAGCAAACATTAATTAGAATAAAGAAAATGCCCTTATAAAGGCATGATTTGGAAAAAAAGTTGACATTCTATTGATATTTTTGTGTACTGGGCTATTTATTTGGTGCTGAAGGGTCTCCAGACCTGTGGAAATGAACATTTTGCCATTTTCCATCCTTTCTTTGCCATACACGAGTTTCCTCACTCTGTTTGGTTGCTGGTAAACCATCTCTGTAGTAAACAAAGAACAAGTTTAATATGCTTTATCAGGTAGGGGATTTATATTTGTCTGAGGAATTACAATTATCTTTCAATTTGGGAAGAGACCAACTGATGAAAGGAGCATAACCCTGAAGATACAGCTTTCAGACTGATGCCCCTTGTCTTGTAACTGCCCCTAAGTACCAAGTTTCGTGTGGACATCTTTAAAAAGTCTGAAAACATGGGCAACAATAAAGTTTTGCATAATGACCAAGTTATCATATCTTTTTTTTTCCTGAGCTAAATAGTGTCACAAAACAAACTTTCACACAAAACAAACTTTCAACGTTTTACAAACTGATTGAATGACAAAAATGAGCATTGAAATATTCTAACTCTAATAATATAAGTATAAAACAGTTCAATAAATACAAAGTTTAGAAATGTACTAGAAACCTACTTGTCAATGAACTGTGTAAGCCGTACATATGCAATACAAGCAGCATCATCTCCTAGTACATGAACTGTTGGATTCAAAATACTTGTATTCACTGGTTTATTGTTCTTGGATAAAACTGAAATTTACAAATACAATAATTATTTACGTGGTGTTCAAACATAATCATATACTTTGAAAACAAATATCTCTTGATTAAGACTTACCCGAAACACAACTATTTTTCTTTTTCAAACTTGCTCAAATATCAAAACTGAAGATTACATGAAAGTAAATGAATGAAAGTTAAGGAATATATTATGAACTTCTAAAAATATCACAATATCTATTACTGGTATATATTTCAAGAGCTTAACAATTTAGGATCATGTTTTACTAATCAAGTGAGGATTGAAATAAGATGTATAATGCATATATGTGAAATCTCTGACAAATGAAACTAAATGATTTTTGCCAATATTTAATTAAATGAAATCTACAACTTCCTACATTCTATAACTACAGTGCAAGTAATTAAAATTTATCTTTAGAGTGCATTAATGTAATTCTCCAAGTAAATATATGAAGCTGACTTGTATACTTGTTTATCTATTGCTTAATTTGCCTATTCTAAAAAACATTTCATAGAAATTTGCTTGAACACAGTAACTTTATCAACCATCTTTTACAATACAACATAAAGAACAAGGAACATCGCAATGCGATGCAACCAGGTTTTCAGCAAAATATTTCACAGAAGCTTTGTCATGAAGGGGCATTTGTTTTTAATTGAACTTTTAGGAGGAATTATGGCTCTTTTAATATTCCTCAAACAAAAATGATTGAGAAATTTTATGTTTCTATTCGCCTGTTTTTTTCCCAAATATTTTAGAAAGGTAAAACAGTACTTTATTTTTGCTTAATTTTTGCATTTTTGCGTCTTTTGTCAAATTTTCTTTGTTCAACAATATTGGCGTTTGTGGTGTTTTTGTGGCGATATCAAGAAAAGTATGTCACATTTTAAAAAAATACTTGAATGATGTCTTGGAAGAAACATCGGGGAATTTAGTGAGCGCCAGGGCAACTTGATGACAAAGCTTCTGTGAAAAGTTTGGTCAAAATCCATTGAGAAATGTAGGAAGAAGTTGCGCACTTGTAGAAATCTTGTTCACTATATATTTCTGTATAAGGAAAAAATATCACAAAGGGGCCAATAATTCGGTCAAATATTATTTTCCAATTCACAAAACCCTGGACAATATGTGCCAGGCACTTGATTTAACAAAGCTTCTAAGAAAGTTTGGTCAAAATCAGTTTTGAGAAATTGTAGGGGGGAGTTGCCGCACAGAAAAAAATTGTTTCACTTATATATTCTATATAAGGGAAAAAAAACCAAAGGGCCATAAATTAGGTCAAATATTATTACCCCAATTGCCAAAAAACCCTGGCAATTATGTGACAGGCCACTTGATGACAAAAGCTTCTGTGAAAGTTTGGTCAAATTTCCGTTGAGAAATGTTAGGAGGAGTTGCGCACAGAAGAAATTGTTCACTAATATATTTTATTATAAGGAAAAAAAAAACAAATGGGCCACTAATTAGGTCAAAATATTATTAATCGCAAAACCCCGACAATATGCGCCAGGGCACTTGATGACAAAGCTTCTGTGAAAGTTGTGTTTCAAAATCCGTTGAGAATGTAAGAGAGAGTTGCCGCCACAAGAAGAAATTGATTTACGCCCGCCACGCGCCGCCCAATCCGCCCGCCCGACATACCCAATCTAATAACAGTTTTTTCCTTCGGAAAACCTGGTTAATAAAAGCACAGGCAGCTAAAAAACACATGAAGAAAGAACAAATTGTAAAGTCAAGAATGTTTTTATGGCACTTTTACAGAAGTAAAGTATTATTAAACAATAAAACATCATCAAGCTGCCCTTCAAAGCAGATCTGAATCTGACAATCCATGACAATACCCTAGCATTATCTGTAACATCAATGTTGCTCTGTCAAGGATAAAAATATGGCCTTATTATGACTTAACTTGGAACCTCCCTCTCCCCTATTTTCAGCCTTAACAAAATTGACCCGAAAACCTAACCCATGTATAGACAGTGAAGAAAGGCACAGAGAAAAATAGTTTGGTAGCATAATCTGAAAGCAGCTACATCACCACACTGACGATGTCTTATAACTTTTTCATTAAAATTGTAAAATATTCTAGTGCATATGTCTGTGATACACAGACAGGAACTGTTTTCTATACATGTATATATTTGAAGGTAATATAATATGCTTCAGTGAGATATACATGTAGTACTTTGTGTATGATCAAACAAGATTTTACACTATGTTTTTACAACTATGTTTTATGGACATTTAATGTTTGATGATTTTTGCAAATCTAAGTATGCTACTTACAATTCTATTCTTATCAAACAATGAAATAATTATTCAACTCCAGTAAAGAAATCCAGCGGACAAGTAGGTAGAAACTACATTACAGGTGTATATAGTTTGATGTTGAAGACATCATGTAAGGGGAAGCTATGGGAATACAAGCTTTATATCATGTTTATACCTGAACTATTGTGATCAGCCAAATTACACCAGGATCCATTATCTACAGATTATAAAGTTCACATCAACTAATTTTCTTATGATTTATGAGAACCAAGTCAAACCCCTCCCCCCATCCTCCAAAAAAAACCCCCCAAACAGATGGAAATCACATCATACCCAAAATGTGTTGTCTCAATCTGTTGCACACTTTTTAGTCTTCATTAAAATAAGGCTTCTATTGACATGTTAAAACAAATTTACATCTTTTTTTTAACCAAATGATCAGATGAACTCTATTATCATATTATGCTCACTCACAATTTAATTTGCATTCAATTTATGCAGACACTGGCCTGTGACTGACTAGTAGATTATTATCTAATGGTGAAGAATCAACCCTGATATCTCTATGGAAAACCAGCACACACACAATCTGTGCATTTTGCTGCTTTGAAAAAGCACTTTAGTACTGAAAAGGTAAATTTGTCAACTTGTGGGGAAGACTAGGTGTTCTTTGATTATTTTCAGGTTAAAGGGGCCCCGAGTAGCCCCATGACACTAGAAGCAAGCAGATAATTCTCAATTTTTAAAAGTAAGCAAGTTAAATAGATTCCACAATAAAAGAATCCAAAGTCTCTGATGGGATTCTAACCCACAGCGGTGTTGGGCAAGTTATTTAAAGTCAGCAACCTTAACCGCTCAGCAACAAATGCCCTACATTCACAATTGTACATACATTAACCAAATATATATGTAGACACAAGCACCTTAACATTTAGACAATTTTGTCTATATTAAGATATTTTATGTTTAAACATTGTATACAGTTTGATTTTGATAGGAAAAATAATTTACAACATACAGATGTAGATAAAGAACAGTACAAAAACATATCTGTAAAAGTGCTATTACAGGAAGTGTTTGTCAATAAAAGATACATGCTATATTATATGCCATGTATATACTAAAATAATTGTAAGATTATATGGATCAAAATATTTAACCCTTACCACACTAAATATCTGTGCTAAAGTGTTCTTCATCTTTTTAGAAAAATTCAAAATATGAACTATCTGAATACCAAACGTGCAGACCATGAAAGAGGGCTGGATTTTCTGTTCCACATGCATAGGGGTAGAATCTTTTTCCCCCAAAAAAATTTTAAAACAGTTAAATTTTTTTGTAACTTAAATCAGAAAAATTTTATGAACCATTTCCTTAATACCCCACAGAAAAAAAAGAGGGAAAACAAAGGTAGAAGAAACAAGTACAATCTGACCCAAGCAGAGTACGCACCACAATACATACCCCCCTTACCATGGTCAAAGTAGAACTTGTGAAAGTCCATTCCTACGATTAGGTTACCCATCGCCTCTGGCTCAAAGCATGTAATTGTCGGATCAACAAACTTCCTGTCATATATAGGATACATAAATGTATACTGAATCTGTTATCATTGCAACTGATCTAGGTTCCAAACAAATACCAATTTAACATAGCTTTTATATAAGTAGTGACAATAATCAAACATCAAGGCACAAAGATAGAAATGCAATGCCAGATTAAGACAAATGTAGGAACAATCTTGTCGGCAGTGAAACCTTATCAATATTTTGATTCAAAGCAGTGAAAATAAACAATTCAAATTTAAAACATGGACAAAACCCATGTAAGAAATGTAAAGACATATTTAATTATCATATCAAAAGTATGTTATTTGTATAAAGAAATTCGTAAGTAAGATAAAATAAACTTACGAGTAAGCATCATAGTCCCCACTTGTTATGGCAGCAATAAGTTGTTCTGTCAGCTTAATCACCTCCTGTTTTCTACCTGTATAATCATACACAAACAATTAACATACTATAATCAACATTTAACAAACACCTGCCATTATAGCATTACAAACGGTACAAGTCCATGCCCAAATAAAGGTACATAAAAATCCTGTACAAAATAACTGTAACTATTGTTCTGGGTGTCTGTAAAAGCCGTGCTGCTAGTATATGTAATGCTAAAAAAGAATAAATTAAAATATATCAATAAATATAAATGATTATAAAGTCCTTACAGACAAAAGCATCATAATCATTATACCTTTCAACTTACTTTCTATATCCATGTTGGAGAAGTTTTATATCTTTTTGACAACAAGTAAATGATTTACAAGATTGAAACAAAAGTTTATCTTTAAGGGGACATTCAACAATTGTAGAGGACTTAATTGTTTCTGTATTTCTGACTTTTATTTTGTTTTATTACTTCAATGTAACTTATGACAAGTATTTTCTCTGTATGAAGTATTATTTTAAACTGGTACAATAAAAAATCAAAAATCTTTACAGTTTATATAACATTTTATGCTTTGTTCAATTATTTATATAAGTTTCTTTTGGGACGTCCCTCTTTCAGTTGAGACATTTACATGCATACAATTATATCAATTACTATACGACCTCTAATCTTCCAGTATTTGAGTGAAAACTCCGGTTAAAATAAATGACGAGTCAATATTTTGTAAATCACTTGTTGATTTTATTTGCAAACAGTTATATAGTGTAGGGATTTCATTGCTTCTTTTCTATATTCAAAAAATATTTTTTCATGTATCATTTTTTTAAAGTAAATATTTTTATCCATCATTTTTAAAAGTAAATAAATATATATTAAGAAGACACATAATTATGCCATAACTGACATAGAGTTATTTTGAACAATTTTAGTTGCTACTCAAATCTTACAGCTTTGCATCTTACATTGATAAGGGACCATAAATTTATCAGGAGTAATTTTAAGGCAATACAGAACATAAACAATCTACACTAATTTACCATGATTTAGCAAAATATTGAAGTTAAAACATAATGAAGACAATACATATTTAACATAGAAGCGGTATGTTTTTCACCATCATGCAACAAGCAACAAATGAAAGGTATATTGACTTAATATATCTGATGAAGTTAAATGATGACTTGATAAAACAAGAGAGCCTAAATTGCTCACCCGAGATACATTGCTAGAAAATGTAAGTAACTAACTTAACATTTTTGTCCCCAGTTGCATAATTCATAAAACATTTTCTGATGCTATGTGCTCAAAGCTCTTGGCATTGTCCATCTAGTTTGAATGTGTTTTCCTATATTAATCTGTATTGACCAAGTGAACCCAGGCTGGTTTCAATTTTGACCCTAAAAAGGCATGATCTATATAACTTTTGTAATGATTTTATACTACATTCCAAATATCTACGTTCTTTGTATTTAAGTTGATTTTAAGACATGTTGACTATGTAAGTCCATATAAACTGACTCCCAGGGTATGGCCACCTTATATCCTTTGGGCATGATTCATGCTACTTAGTAGAAGTCCACAAGGCAGTGCTTTTTGCTAAATATCTAAGCTCTGGTCATTGTAGTTTCACATGAGAAGACTTAAATGTACTTTTCTATATTAGTCTTTATAAAGTAGGATCCCAGGGGTGGGGTCAATTTTAACCGCAGGGGCAAGATTGATCTTTAATAAAATTTATAAAGCAATGCTTTATGTTCAATACCTAACCTCTAGACATTGCAATTTCACAAAAGAAGACTTAATTTTGTTTATCTATATAAGTTACCCCATGAGGCAGGGCCAATTCTGACTACGGAGTTTTTATTTGTATTATAACTTTTGTAGAGTAATACAAGGTGATGCTTCGTGCTTCATATTTCAGCTCTGGGCATTTTTGATTCTAAGATTTCACTTTTTAAGTCCTTTTTTAAGCTCATGTGACCTATTTTCAGACTTTAAGAAAACTTTTGTAAAAGGCTATCTACATTCATGTGAAGTTTGATCGAAATCCACCATGTAGTTTAGAAGATGATGTTTAATAAAAAAAATTTGAATAAAAATGACAACGCACACATTGCAATCACAAATGCTCATCTGTGAACACTGTACTTGGGTGAGCTAAAAAAGCAACCCCAATCTATCTTACATAATAACTCAACACAAAATAAGTTGGGGCAATAGGGCAGTACATGTATTTAAATTCCCTTACAATAATATAAAACATCATACAATAACAAAAACATATACAATTACAAAAACATATTATCATACAATAACAAAAACATATTATCATACAATAACAAAAACATATGAAGCTTTTACAAACATACATACATATAAGTAGCATAACAAACACATGCACTTTATATACATCTTCACTTAATTTGATAAAACCAATCTAAACAATTAAACCATTCAAAACCAAACCTTTTAATATTTTTGCCATATTTTAATCCTCAAGTATCCAACCATCAAAACAATTATTCAGAAAGGGCATTCAGCCAACTTTCTTCATTTGTTTTGATCCCAAATTTAAATCAAGGTATTGGTTCTAAAAAAAAATTCTTTAAAAGCTATGCAGGTAAATGCAGTGACTCGCAAGATTTCTTAAAATTTTCTTGGAAACATGTTCTTCATACATAAATAATCACAGATTGTTTTCCCTCTATACAATGAGAAGCTTAATGATTTATTCAAACTTTTGTTCCAAGTCTAAAACTTCATGTACTATAACAAATAAGGTGTGGGCCTGCTCTAAATTTTTTATTAATACCCCCGATGATACAACCAAAATTCCTTGTTCACTATAGAAACATTTAATGAACAGCTTGATTACATGACTGTATTAAATGGTAACCAGTTTTGTGTAAGTTGTATAATGCATACACAAGTTAAATAGAATTTTCTAAAATGAATGCAAGTTTCTGTTTCTATTGCCAAGCTAACAGCTTTTGTTGCGTATTCAAAGACTTCACTGGAATTTCAGTTTAATGGACAAGTTTCTGAAAACTAAGCAATTTGGTCTTTCAAACAAATCTAAAGCTAATGGTATGAAAAATCAGATTTTTGCTTCCTGGCAGTCAATGACATTTGCTTATTAATTTGGTAACATGACTACAATATATCATCAACCCTGAAACATGAGTCTCAGTAACACCAAATTATACATATAACTGATCAAATCTGAACATCAAATGCTACTAGCTTTACTAGCTGGTCTTATTTAGAGGGCGTTTAACTCCAATTCAAAAACGGTTCAACACTACAATTTCTGACATAAAATGCAATGTGTATAACGTGACATTATAAAATGGTACAGACATACTTCTAATGGTTTGTATATGAAACACATGACTAACATTTCAAATAACACATACAAAAGCACAGAGCACTTATACTGTGATATTTCACTGATGATGGATTTATGATATTGTTTATGTGAAAAGTGGGTGGGGTACTTACTACTACTGCCTGGGTCAACTGCTTCACCCAGCTGTAAACTTGTCAGTGTGATAGCTCCTGTTTTGTAAATAAAACTAATGCATACAGTCATTCATTTTGTTAATAATAAGCTTAAAACTGTTTTGACACAAGTTTTTCTCTAAACTAGTAAGCTTTCCATTTTCATTACAAAAAGTAAATCATTACTTCTAATAGCTCAAAGGTTCAATATAGAATTAATGTCATCTGATTAAATATGACAGCTGATATAAGACTGAATTGACCATACAATTGCAATATTCTGTATTATTTCTGAGACTTAATATAACAGAGGTCCTTAAGAAAGTCAGGGAAATAAACAATACAAGAGGGCATAAAAGGCCAATATCATTCAAAAGAACAAATGACAAATGCCATGATAATATTTTCTGAATTTGGCACACAAAATACTAGAAATGTGCCTATTGGACATAGATGCCACTCCATTCAGCTGGACTGTCACAATAATCCTGTAGAATTACTAGCACATATCAGCATAGAAGTTTCAAGTCTAAATATGTTTATACAGTTGACTCTCAATAAGACAAAATCGCTTTACTCAAAATTCCGCGTTAGTTGAAGAATTTCTAAAGTCCCGTCAAATTCCCTTCTTTATCTTTGTATTTTAACTCCATTTAGGTCAAATTTTGACTTACCGAGACTCCTGTTTAGTCGAAAAGAAAATTTGGTCCCGTCAATTAAGAAAATTTGGTCCCGTCAATTGAAGTCCAACATATAATCATGTCAATTAGTCGAAGTGTGAAAACAGCTGACTGATCAAAGGTTGGCGACATTAAGGAGAGATGTTGTTACTCGTGATTTATACGTTTCATGGTAATTTTTAATTGCCGGTCATCATGTATTGTTAACACATCGTAAAAGTAGCTTTAATCCGTTTCGGGACTTAATTGGTTTTAACAGTTAGATAACTAAATTAAAATTTTATTACATTTCTTTAAGAAAATTGACTCGTGCCAGTCTGACGGATGTTAGTCAAATAATAGCCTAGGTATTGATGTGTGTTATCAACGTAAATGACATTTGTATAATTAATGTTCCGTCATTTTGCATACATTAATTTGTACTTCCGGTTCACGTCATTTCAACGGTTGAATATTGCAGCATTGCCGCTAACAACAATCACAAACCTACTTCTTTGCACATTTAATCAGGCACATGTATATACATGTACAAATGTCAACATAATGGTGGCAGTTCCACGTTACTCGAATTCCGTTTCTCTCGAAGTAAAATGCCCAGTGCCTTGGATTTCGAGTTACGGAGAGTCAACTGTATTTGCAAAATCAGGGGCCATAACTCTGCTTATCTCTAATGAATTTGCAACAAATGAACAAGATGCATAAATTCACATCGTGGTAACTTTTTTTTGAAAGTTTCATTTTGCTTGCAGTTATACTTTTGTAGTAACCCATGGCAGAAGTCATTTTTTTCTGTTTAATTCAGGCTAAAACTGTCAATTAATTTGTGTCAAACTACCCAGGTGCTTAGATTTCAGCACTGACAATTATTCTTAGAAAGTTCCATTGCTCTTGCAGTTATACTTTTGTACTTTTGGAGTAAAATGAGACACATGTCATGAGACAAACTTTATTTGTTGCTCAACAAATGTTGTGGACATAACTTTGCCACAAGTTGCAGGGGGCATAAAAATTGAGGAAAATCTTTCCTTTGACTTTTTTGTTGTTGAAAAAGCAGTTTCCAAAGTCCTCAGTAGGAGATCATGCAAAACTGTGACAGTCAAAGTTTATCTATTTCTGACAAGTAGTTTCATGGAAAGGTAAGTAAAAGCTTCATCATTCTGATGATTGAGCTTACTATGAACTCAATATGAATACCAATGCTTTAACTTTTGATATAGATTGATACTATAACTTTTTTTCAGAATGATTCTTGTTTCACAAACAGTATATTTTTGAATAAAGAAAAGGTAAAGAAAAATCACACATTATTAGAAACCAAGGTCATACAGTCAAATTTGACATAACTAACATTTGCCATAAGTGCCTTATCTTGTACAAAAAACAACCCCCAAAAATCTGGCCATTAAAATTCTGATAAAATATGGCAGTAGCACCAGTCCTTTAGTTTGATTAATGCCTGTACAATTTTGACTGTATTTTGATACTGAAGTACCTAACATATAACAACAACATAAAAACTATCAAAAATCTAACATAGGAAGGTTGCAATCAATTTAACAGAAATCAATTTCTATCTGTAGACAAGAGTAAACTAGAAATAATCATAAACAAAACATTGTGCCAAAATGTGAAACTACAATTTCCAACTGTGCAACAAGTACTCAGGTGACGGGACAACCTATCACAAATTATACAAGATTGGGGATCACATGCAGAAAATATATCAATACTTTTTTTCTTTTCTTTTTTTTTTTTTACAAAATATCAATTTAAACATTACTTAAAATTAATATGTGGGATTGTTTTAGAAGGAAGCCAGACACTGATTTTTTTTTTAATGAAAGTTATTAATAAACTACAAAGTTCTGTTCGGGCTATAGAAAATTTCCATCATGCTCTAATAAATATATATATAAAATTAATTCCTTACATGAAAATTTTGACTCAAATATCTAAACAATTAAAAAATCTTATTTTCTAAAAACATTTTACAAGAGTTCAAGCTAACAGAAGAGTCATCAGTATTACTTTCTTATACAAGAGAAGATAGACAACAAAGGAACAACAGAACAGAATACAACACTCCCTATAATACACATTATACAGACATTCATATCTCTTAGGTAAAGAAGAACATTTTCCTTCTGTTCTCCTACAAGGTGTATCTGAATACAGGAATACATGCATATATCATACAATCCAGGGTGAGTGATAGATTGAAAGCAGTCAGAAAATAACCTGAGAATATATAGAGAAGAAAGGGAAAGTAGAAGTAACTGTAATAAACAATATCAAAGGAACATCAAAGTACACGGACCTGTGACAGGAGTGATAAATGTACAGTCAATCTTGTCCATGTGACCAAGTGTATCATAAACAACCATCATAATACCCCTTGACCTTAATTTTGATTAATAAAATTCATTGTAGTGAAATAAACAAATCCTGTCTATTTCAAATTACAAAATGCACAACAGAAAGCAACAGTCCAATGATTTAGTATTGCCATGGAATGTGAAGGTAGACAATATTGAATTTGAAAAACTTACTCATAGAAGATCTACATGTACATAGTGTATCAAGATCATTGGAGAAGTATAATCATTATACATGTATATGAATGAAACTGAAGCCAATCTAAAATAATTATCATAAGCTTTGGTTTTATTTGTTTGAAAAAAAAACCTGTTGTATTAAGTGACCAATTTGGCATTTCCCTTGAACAATTTTAATACAAGATTGACTGTATGTCTTGATAATTGTACAAAAATGTGTTGCACTGAATTATTCATATTGAATGTAAAAGTGTTTCATAATTTGGGAAAGAAAAAAGATAATGAAAAGCATTGTCAATCAGTAAAAGGAACTAGAAATGTGTCATCATGCCACGGATGCCCCCGCATGCAGCCAAAATTTCAGATGTTATAATATTTAGTTCCAAATTTGTTTGCACAAATAATTTTTTTCATTTTAAGTTCAAAGCCCTTAAAACTTTTCAATGTTAACACAAACCATTTTCATACACTGTTCAAGGCACTGAAATTATTCAGTCTAAACCTTTTGAAAATAGCATATTTCATATTTGTAGCCAAAATAATGGCTACATACATTTCAGTGCTGAAACTGAAAGTTCAAAATTTTTACAACATTCAAGAAAGATAAGTTTGTCCAAATCATTGAACCACAACCAAATTCAAACTTAAACTGCTTATTCCTAAGATGTATCTATATTATTCTCAAAGTGAAAGGGACATAACTCTGCCAAAAAGTCATCGAACCATGACCAAATTCAAACTTGACCTGCCCATTCCTTTGACATATCCATATTTGAGTTGAATATGTAACACTGTTGGGTAGATAATGAACAGAAACTGTAAATTTCATATTATTTTCAAAGTGAAAGGAGCATTACTCTGCCAAAAATCATTGAACCATGACCAAATTCCAACTTGGCCTGGGCATTCCAAAAATATATCCATATGTCAAATTTGGAGTTGAATGTGTTGTACCATTGGGGAGATAATAAACAGAAACTGAAAATTTCATATTATTTTCAAAGTGAAAGGGGCATAACTCTGCCAAAATCATTGAACCATAACCAACTTTGAACTTGACCTGCGCATTCCTGTGACGTATCCATATGTCAAGTTTGAGTTAAAAGTGTTGTACCATTGGGGAGATAATGACCGGAAACTGAAAATTTCATATTATTTCCAAAGTGAAAGGGGCATAACTCTGCGCAAAAATCATTGAACCATGACCAATTTGAACTTGACCTGTATTTTCTCACGGACATATCCATATGTCAAATTTGAGTTGAATGTGTTGTACTGTTGGGGAGATAATGAACGGAAACTGAAATTTCATATTATTTTCAAAGTAAAAGGGGCATAACTCTGCCAAAAATCATCGAACCATGACCAAATTCGAACTTGACCTGTATTTTCTCATGACATATCCATATGTAAAGTTTGAGTTGAATGTGTTGTACCATTGGGGAGATAATGAACGGAAACTGAAAATTTCATATTATTTTAAAGTAAAAGGGGCATAACTCTGCCAAAAATCATCAAACCATGACCAAATTCGAACTTGACCTGTATTTTCTCACGACATATCCATATGTCAAATTTGAGTTGAATGTGTGCAACCGTTACTAAGATAATGAACGGAAACTGATGATGACGGAATGACAGAATGACGGAAAATGACGGAAGGACGGAATGACGGAAGCGACGGAATGACGGAAGACGGAATGACGGAAGGACGGAAGGACGGAACACGGTAAACACTATATAGCCCGGCCATTTTACATGGCGGGGGCATAAAAATAGAAATAATATTTATTACTGTGATAAAGAGACATTGAGAACGTCATTATTGTAATAATCTATCAATTACCAATCTTTAACTGTGTTCAATATTGGTAAATCACCTCCAGAAATTACTGATGGTTTATGCCATTGCTTGCTTGAAAAATTAAATGTTAAAAACTTAACTAAAACCTTTCACTTATAGTCTGAAATGTGGGGGTTTTGATTTTTGTAAAAAGAAAAATCAACAAACGCTGCACAATTTGCTTTTAAGAAAATGGGGAAGGAACCTACGAAAAAATCAATAAAACTTAAATCTGACTGCTCAACTTGTAAGTTGTGGAAATGATAATAAATTTTTTACAAGGCTATATTTGGGAAATATCAATGGGCATTTACTAAAATTAATGAAAAAGAAATTCCATAAGAATACATTATTTAATCTTCAACTATATATACCTTAGCTTATTTAATTTACAAAATCAAAAAAAAAATACTTTAAAGTACAAAAAAAGAGCTGTCACAAAACTTTAAGGGTACTCTTCCCATGTGGTTTCCAAATTTCTCACTGTTTTTTGTTAATGGTTAGATAATTTGTTTCCATGGAGCATTATGCTTTAAATTGACTGTTTTTAATATTTGTAAAGAAGTTTCAATCGTGCAATCATTATACCAGTAATGGTTAAGTGTTTTTTGCCCTTCAAATTTTGTAATTATACTACAATTTGCAAGGTTTTGGGGTGATTTAAATTAAACTGTTCACAACACGAAATAAACAAAAGGGGATCAAGAAAAAACTAAAGTAAAAAAATAATTATTGAACAAAGGATAAAAAAATTTGTAAACTTTCTTTGAATCCCCAATTACACACAAAACATTGAGAGAAAAAATCAAAAAATTTCAAAAGGGTGAATAGTGAAAGAAGTTAACAATACTTTTTTGCTTGCTTTTTTGCAATACATTCACCATGTAAAAAAATCTTCATTAATTAACTAAATTATATTTTTATTAAAATTTTTTCAATTTTGGAATAATTTGAAATTAAATGTATTGGGCAGTCAATTATAATTTTAAAAAGTCTTTAAAAAATTTTGGGTTTTGATTTTTTAAATCAAATTTTAAAACAATTGTTTTAATATTATTTACCCCAAATTGCGGGGGTTGCCCCATTTTTTTTTATTAAAGGAGTTTTTTATGGGGCCCTTTGGGTAGGGGAAACTTTAAAATTTTTAAAAACAAAGCAAAACAGAGTTAAAAAATGCATTTTGGGGCTTTTTTTTTACCCAATTTTCTCCCCTGTTCAAAAAATTTTTGTCCTTTTCTAAAAAAGGAGTTTGGTTAGAAAAAAGGGGGGAAATTTATTTGGTCTTTTAAAAATCAATTTAAATTTTAAAAAAAGGTTTTTTATAAATTTTTGGGTGTTTTACCTTTTGTACTTGTTTGGGCAACATTTTTTCCCTTTTAATTTTTTTAAATTTTATCCTCGGAAAATTGCCCCAAATTTTTGTTCAATTTTTAATTTTTCTTGACTTTTAGAATTTTTTAAATTTAATTAAAAAGGGTTTTTAATTATTGAGAGACATGAAAATTTTTAAAATTTTTTTCCGTATTTTGGCATGGAAAAAAGGGGGTTTTAGGGAATTTTTTCCCTTGTTTCCAGCCAGCAAAATGTACACATTTTAAAATTTTAAATTCATTTGGGCCATTTGTAATTTTTTTTTGCTAAAAATTTTTTGCATAATTTGGGAACTGATGCTTTAAAATAATGCCCTTTTCTATTGATGCCAAACATCAGGCCCCCCCTTTTAAAAAAAAAGTTGGGTTTTACGTTTCCATTTTTTAAAGCTAAATTTTATCCCGGAAATTTATGATTCACCTTTTAATTAAAAAGGGTTTTCAGTAAAAAGGTACCTGTTCCCTTTCCCTTTCAATAATTATGGGAAAGGTGAAAGGTATTTGGTTTTTCAACCCGTTAAACTATCACTTTTTTTTATAAATGAAAAATTTTTTTTTAGAAAATTCAAAGAAATGTTAAAAAAAACCCTTGGGAAGATCTCTTTAAAAACCTTACAATTTCCTTTTCTCAGATGCCAAAAAATAGATTCATGTAAAGGTAAACCTGGTAAAAAAATTGGGTATTTTTGTTTTTTATTAAACAAGGGGCAGGGTTTAAAGATCCTTTAAAAATAGTCTGCATAAATTTTAAACCCTAAAAATTTTTTAAAAGAACATTCATCAATTTACACCTTTTTTCCCTAGCAATTTGAAAATTAATGAAAATTTTTGACTTGAAAAACTTGAAAAACTACCCTAACTAGGGGCTTAAATCAAATGTGTTTTTTTTTTGTAAAAATACATCAAAAGAAATTGCTATATCCCGTGTTTTAAATTTTTTTTCTAACTTTTCAAAATTTACTTAGGGTGTGAGAAATTAAAAAGGTTTAAAAGACTGGAGAACATAAACATCTAAAGCAAACACTCATTGTTAAAATGGCATAATAAAAAAAATCAAACAACAAATATAAATATAAAACAATGAGAGAATGCTGCAAGCAGTAAATCTGAAAAACCAATTCCCATACAATAAATGTTAATATATAAGTTAGAGTATGAATGTGTCACTAATGTCTGCTAATGGCCATATCACATCATCAGCTGAACTATATTATACATAGTTCATCAAAATGGACGCCTATCTTTAATCTCCTATTTGCATTAAATACAATTTATCTGCAAGCTGTAAGGTCAGGTACTGTTGTATTAATATCATATTATCATTAATGAAATCTATCATATCTCTTTCTCTCTTTATATTATTCCTACAAAGAAAAATAATGTACAAAAATCACAAAAAAACAACAAAAAAATCAAACAACCCCAACTTCATTGTATGTTTTCGTCAAATTTGTTCAATATTACTCACTGTTAACAAGATGCTCCGCAGGCTCATGTTGATTTTTCCATACAGAAACAAAGTTTTGTATACAACATCATACACTGTATTGACAAAATGTTGAGATAAAAAGAAGCAAAAACACAGTGGATAAAATGAAATCATGATACCATGTCTTACAATTACAAGCACCTGCTACATCCAATCACTGTTACATATGTTTTACTGTAACTTGTACTTTTCTTTCAAAAACAGGCAGTAGACTCATTTATCCACTGTAAAGAGTACTGGTCAGCTGGACATTTGACCAGTACTGACCAGTAGTTACCAGTAGAGACTTACCATCATCCTCTATTGTGTTACTACTGTCTGTTGACTCTTTAATACCGTCATTTTTCTTCACCATGAGACTGCGGCCTGAAACACACAATTTAATCATTCACATATTTTGTAGCAAATTATCAATGTTATTGACATTATCAAATGTCATTTTATTTTGAATAGGGCCATCCCTAAGACAGTATTTAAACATTTAACTTTGCTGTTGCTGCAATCATCAACAACAATTCTTCAATTTAAAATATTAAATAGTTTATAATAATACATTTATCTACAAGAATAATAATCATGGCATTTTGAAGCAAGTATAAGGTCCAGTTAAATTACAATTATCTTATTCATTCATAATGAAGTCACTTTACCAAGCTTAAGCTGCTCTTTATAAAATAGTCTTAATAATGAAAGTACACTTAAGGAAGTCAAAATTTAAAAACAAAGATGTCATATGTCAAACAGATATAGAAAGTAAGATGCCTGATTAAATTAAATCTATTCATCTTCTTTATTAGAGAAACAATTGCTTTCAGCATTTCAATGTCTGCTTTTTTCCCTCCTGTAAATGTTAAAATATTACTTTGTATAAATAGTTATAAATATTTATATATTAATATTCATAGGTTTTTGAAACATTGTTACCTGGCTGCCTGTAAAGAAATATATCAAAGATGATTTCAATAAAAATCAATAGAAAACCATTTTTCTATAAAACTTAAAATACAGTCAAACGTGTATTAAGCGACCGGGCAAGGGAAACACCAAAAACGGTCGCTTAATGAAACGGTCTCTTAAGACAGTCAGCATGATATAAAAGTCAAAATTTATAAATGACATCTTTTTTATTCGATGGGATTGTTTTTCAACTTCATTTTTATATAAATGTTGAATAATAAATACGCTCCGGTAATCTAAACGGATGCAAATGTAAAAATAACGTTCTGATATTTATTGACAAAACAGTTTTGATCCATTACGTACATGTTTGACATTTTTTTCCAGAATTTTTTAACTTCTCCATTGTTTTTCCTTGTCTCCAACACGAAAACCCTATTAGTGAAGATGTTTCTGTTGTGCATTTTTTCATTTGAAATAAACAAACTACATCTATTTGTTACGGTTAATTTAATGGCTGATCAAGTTCAAGGTCAATTCAATGCAGTCTAAATGTCAACAAGCGAAGCGTATACACCATCTCAGTATGGGCGGAGCGTTGCATTGTTTATCCGATATTATTGGATAATACACGTCACGCGTATACTTAACTTCATTTGCATACTCTGAAACGGTATGGGAAATAGAGTTTTTCACAGGTTTATTGTTGTGTTTTGATTGCTGACACTTGTGACTTAACGAGGTGGCGTTCTCTAAAAACACAATTACTTGACAGGTAAAAGTGGTCGTTTAATGAAAAGATTGATGTCAATTAGGTGGCTAATTAGCGGTCGCTGGTCGCGTTGAGCAAAAGTCGCTTAATACATTAAAGATATAGAGAGAAAATGATCGGGGGGGAATTTAAAGTGGTCGTTTAAGACAAAAGTCGCTTAATACACGTGGTCGCATGGGCAAGTTAGACTGTATAGATCATTTCATTATAGATAAAACAGTTTATATAAAACTGCCCACTATTCATTGTTAGCCAAAAGTTTATTTTAAGCATGGAAAACACATGTATAATTTTAACAAGTTTAGCCGACTTATTCCCTTTAAACTAAGTCTACAAAACAAACTGACAGACTACCATAGAAGCTTTCATAACATGAGATGACCTATTCATTAAAGAAAAGAAATACAGAATGTTAAAGCTCTATAGCTAGTTTCTAAGGAAAAACAAAAATAAGATTCTAGTATCATGTATATTTTAGATTTAGATCATGTAGTTCTATTTGCATTGTATTGTATTGTTTTGAATCAAATGAAAATATGCCTGATTTTAACTTTAAAAAATCCTGAAACAGAGCAAGTTATCAATAGTAAGTCTGTTGACAGGATCTATAATGATGGCATAAGCTAACATTAAGAGAGTTCATGTATGAAAGCCTTGAAATTTCCTGTATTTACCTATTAATCTAATATTTTCTGATATTGTCTGACATGATAAATAAATGACGACTGACAGAGATGTTCAAAGTTACTATTACATCTTAATGCAAATATATTCACTGTTAATACTATCAAGAGAATAAGCCAAAGTTTTAAGCCAAACTTCAAATAGAAAGAGAAAATGAGAACTTTCTTTTAGCTATGAAAAAAATACAGTTATTTTTATAGGACAACACAATTTCAGAAGACAAAGCAACTAAGCTGTACCTAACCGTAATCTTCAAAAACAAACAACATTTAGGTATACCACATACAGATTCTGCTGAAATAAGTAGTTTTAAGTTGACCACTTTTGTATTACCTTATACACAAAAAAATTATGACAGCTTACTGGAAATGAAGTATCATAACAAAATTTATGACAGTTGATTACAAGCCAATAGGCATAATTATACTTAATCACCAAACTCTATTTGAAAAATGATTAAAAACCAAATTCATCAAGATTCTGAGTGACACCAAGATGTAACAGGTATATCAGTTATCAAAAGCCTTGAAATTATTTATATCTTGTGAATCCATACAATTACAATCTATAAATATCATTCTAACATTCTAAGATTAGAATAGATTGACCCTGATGAAGGCTATTGAATAGCTGAAACTTAGTGTTTCATGTGTTTCACTTTCCTTATTCTTTATAAGATTAGAATAGTTTAAGTCACCATATCAAATTTATAGTTCAGGTATTTTAAATGGAGCACAGCATCATTATCCAAGAAATCGGAGCTAGTGTCCATACACTTGACCTTATTGTAAGACCTGACCATTATGTGTAAATCTCAACCCCTAGATGAAATAGCAGATCAAATCTTTTATAAATGTCTGTCCAAGTTGACATCCATCTAAACTTCTAAGAACATACAAATACGTAATGGTTCAAACATTCTTGTAAAACGTGAAACATTTATGTGACAACTTAAAACAACTGCAATCTTATATCATCCCACGCAATGTTAACATGAGAGTAAGTATAAAAAGAAGTCGGTAGAAAATAAATAATTCAATAAATAAAGAAGTTATCCATCCTTGATGACAGGAAACAGACTGTTAATGTTATTACTGAAATATAGGATAGTTCTCTACAATGTTACAAACTTTGACCTTATTACCCAATGCCTCCCCCAAGTCAACAATGTACTCATGACCTTATTACCCAATGCCTCCCCCAAGTCAACAATGTACTCATGACCTTATTACCCAATGCCTCCCCCAAGTCAACAATGTACTCATGACCTTATTACCCAATGCCTCCCCCAAGTCAACAATGTACTCATGACCTTATTACCCAATGCCTCCCCCAAGTCAACAATGTACTCAGCTGCTTGCAACTTAAAAACTGTGCATAGTTAATATAAGGGTTTCTATATTCCACTTGTTTTTTATTTTCAGCAGTTAAAAATCCATTTACATCCAAACTGTAGGTACTGAGACATTACTTTCATCATATGTTATACAGCATGTTAAATAGAAAACAAACATTTCTTAAAACTTTGGGAAGATTCTATGTTTGTTTGTTTGTTTGTTTGATTGGGTTTTACGTGGCACCAACACAGTACAGGTCATATTGCCCTTACTTGCATTATTTCAGGAGGATTAAGGAAGTAGTGAATGACCTCTTCACCAATATTCACATTATTTAGATACACTATTTCTGAAAGTTTGTAACAAGAACAGTGTGACCATTAGGATAGTCAAACTATCCTTTCATTGCTATTTGTTTATCTCAAACTGTCAGTTGCATGCATACACAACTGATTCTGCTCATATATAAACTGATAAATAATATTCACTATATGTTGAAAACTGTTCTTATACAATTATATGATAAATATTCTTAAATGGACATGAGTACTTTCATTTTATCCCCCCATCATCATCACCTATTTTCAATGGCAAGATATAAACACTCTATAATTATAAACATTAAGGGTAACAGTAAAAATATATCTGAACCGTGTAAACAAGAATACCAAATGAAATGTGCATATTTGAAATCTGCAAAAGTTTTTTTTCTTGAAATGCTTTTATTCAAAACTTTTATCAGAAGTTTAATCACATTCTGAATAAGTTTTTAGCAAGTATAAATTAACGGTGACTTCTGTCATACATAATAACATTGATGATGAAGATGTCAGTGATAGAAGGACGTACCAGTACAGGATACATCATCCACTCTATGCTGGCAACATACTGACCGCAGCCAGTCCATTGGTCATAACCAACAAATATACATTACTTTATCTTTTCCTTCCTTTCATTTCTAAAATTAGTAACAAGTGACTAAAACCAATCTCTCAAAAAAATTTCCCTTCTTTATATGAACTTTAAAAGAAAGAATTTTTATATTCGTTTTTCTCCGCAAAAACTGAGCTATTGGTATAGTGTTAACTTGTCCTTATTATAATGAACTGTACAGGCTTTGGTTTTCAGTTTTTCAGCAAAAGTTCTTTTTTTCAATCAACTTGACTGTTCTTTGTTAATGTACATAATAAAGGGCACAACTATCAAAAATTCAGAGATTGATTGGCTAAAAGTAACATCTGGTGAGAGTTCATGACTGATATGGCACTAGGATGCCACAAAAACATAGCATCATCTGTCAATATAGTTTTAAAGATTAATGATACATGTTAAACATTTACTAGGAAATAACTTAGTTCACCACGGCCTATAAATCAGTCATAATCAACCAGAGTTATTGACCTTGAAATGTGAACTCTAATTATGATCTCCATCACATGTTTTAAGTTTAAAAGTGAATGCCTTCAGAAGCCTTGAAGATTAAAGTTACAAAACTTAACCACAGATTTGCAAACTTTTTCCAGAATTACTTGAAGTTAACAAATGGCCACAATCCATTCAAACTTCATGATAGAGTTATGGACCTTAACTAGTGACACTGTATCATGATCTCCCATTTTTCCACGGTCATTAATTATCAAAAAATATCAATATGCCATTACATAAACATTTTTTTCAAACTTAAATAAAGAAAATAAAATAAAGAATAAAAGCAATATGTATCTAAAGATTCAAACCAATTACAAACACAATAAATTTCCCAACATAAATAAATCCAATAGCTCAGCTTTTTTTGTCTTTGTCAAATAACACTATTTCATGGGAAAGAAATCACCATAATAGCAGTAACAATGCAATTCTATCACAGAAATTCTATAAGGCACCTCCCTTTATCCTTTTCAAGTCATGTGACCTTAGAAGATAAGGTTTCATGACAACCGTAAAACTAATAGTCATTCCTATTTGATCATCAAGCTGAGTGATATATTTGTACATGTATATAACTAAATTGATATCTGGCTGCAATATAATTATCTCTAGTATTGAAGTCCTATAGAGTTTATTCCAGCAAGTATATATAACCATGTATAGAAATTATGTTAACCTACACCATTCAATTCATGTAATGAACTTCTCTTCCTTTAAATCTACATTTTTGGGGGATTTCATAATCAAAACAGTCCCTAAAATGGAGCATGTAATGGTACAGAGTCTGCCTGTACTATATACCTGAAGCATAGACAAGTGATAGTTGTAACTAGCTGTGGAAAGGTTAATGTTAATCTAGTTCAATGACAGACAATGATTGAACATGTTTATATTTAGAACTACAGTTTTTACAATTCCAATCAATGAGACAGTGGGCTAGCTGAGAGCTGACTTCAACAGTATCAAGCTCACATGTTCTTGTCATTTATTGTATATTCATCATGACATATCTTACAACACAATAAAACAATTATCTTCTATTATCAAATATCAACCTTTGCTACATGACACATAAACAAGTCAGTTTACTGAGAGAAAGACAACAACAGAATTGTGAGTGGTGTTTCTGGCATAAACAACCAATTGCAACAATATCTACCTCTGTTATAAATCTTCAGTTTTGAAATTGCAACAATTACTAGGATATATATTGCAGGCAAATATAATGTTACAATATTGCAATATGGAGTTAAGCATTTGCTTCTCAAAGAAACAAATTTCAGAAAACCAGATAACTGACAAATAATACAAGCTGAGGTATAGTCTTGGTGTTATTACCAAAAGATATTAGCATTTAAGTTTATAAATTGTTCTTATAAGCACCATTCTGATTGACTGCCAAGAAGATGTTTACACCATAACAACAAATCAGATGTTTTTGTGACAAATAAAACAGAATGACAAGTAACATTTAAGATGCTTAATAGTTTTTTATCTTGTATATCATATATCATTACTGCTGTAGTAAGACAACATACCTGTCATAACATATTTACCTGCTATGAATTTGGAACATTTCATTCTTAAATTCTAATGAGACAGCTTACAACAGTATATACAGCTTACAACAGCTTAGAGCATAGACTATATGACATAGATTTGTACACTGACTAATGAAAATGGTGGAACTTGAGACAGAACTCAGAAGAAAGATCTACAACTTCCACGTCTGGCCTGGAATTTTCATTGGTCAATATACAATCTATGCCACTTTCTGACCAATCAAATACCTGAATCACAGATCTGAATTTGAGCTAATAATATCTCTTTATAACCTTGGACTTGTCAGACTACATGGATGCGCAGGCTGGCCTGGCTCTATACTGGTTGGACAAAAGTAAACTCCTTTCATTTCCAGCAGATTAATCAGCTAAGAATCTCCATCAATTAGATCAGGTCTTAATAATACAAAGATGGTTGTATACAACAATGAGAACAGCAAAGGGCACATGTTTACTTCAATCATCAGTAAGGGACCATTTATTCACAAGACATTATGTCCATGCATACAGAAGACTTAATAAATTACCAGTCTTTTGATTCTGTATAAAACCTGTATAAGAAAGCCAGAAATCATTGAAAATAAATAATTATCAAGAAGCACTCAAAGATAAATTATATCAAAGCTACAAAAATATCTGTATAAAAGGGAGGTAAATGTGACAGACTGAATACTGCACAGATGAAACACGGAGAAGAGAGCACAATAAATAAAACATGGTGGAGTAAGAACAATAAGACCAACATTGAAAACAACTTGAACATTGAACAATAACAAAGTTACCTCACAAACAATTTGGAATTCATGTGAATCCTGGCATCTGTATATTTGTACAGTCTCTATATATTTTTTTCTCTTTTTAAAATAGCACTTCAACAATTTCACAATTCATTATGACAACACTGTATGGGTCAATAGAAAACTATATCTCGGTACTTCAAATAGTTATTTAAACACACATCATTTATGCAACACTTCATTTGCTGAAAATTCCAGCCAATGTGTAAAACAGATTTTCAATTTTATATTACCATTATAAGACACATCTAGCTTTTCAGCATTATATGAATGATCATCATCTGAAGATACTTAACAACACTTCTCTATTGTTTTGAAATATCATTATATGCTTTAATGGCGTTTGAAATTATTCCCTAAATAAAGTTGATGGAAGCATTTCTCATTATTTATCCTCCGTTATATTTCTTATGATAAAAGACAAAAGAAGAATTTCTGTTTAACTTATTTTCCTCCCTGCAAAGTTAATAGAAGCATTTCTTATAATTTTTCCTGCTAGCAAAGTAGAGTGAAACATTTCCAAATAAATTTGCTATAATTATTTTGCATGTATTTCTTACTATATTTCCAAATAGCAAAACTGATAGTGTATTAATCCTTTTTATTGAGCAGAAACTGTGATGAAATATTTTAAATATTAAACGTTATATTAACAATTCTTCCACTTATAATGAACATCTGACTTTCATTATATCTTTATATTAAATGCCATTAACGAAGAAGGATGAGGTCAAAACAATATCAGCTCAATACACGAAACTGCATTTCTCAAAAATTCCATATATAAAACAAGGTTACATCTTTAACCTGAACTGATCTTAAATCAAACATAACTTTCATGTTCTTGTGAAAAACAGGTTTCACTCAGTAATGCTTTATTTGGAGAATTACAGGAGGCATAAACATGATTGTTTATGTTGACAATAAAGTAAACCATTATAGTTTGGAAGGTCAAGTTGACATCAAAAGCATCTTATGCAGCCAAAAAGGTACACCTTGACATCTTAACGTTTGATACCATAATTAATTATTCCAAGCATTAACATCCATTGTATGAGATTTACAAACTGTGGGTGAAATAACTTTCAAGTTTTGACCATAAAAGGTATTGAAGGTTGAAGTCACAGTGACCTTGACCTTAGATTTAATGATCTCATCTTGTCTAATTAGTTCAATCATCACATGAAATTTGAAAACTTTATTGATCTCAAACAATTTTCCAAGACCAAGCAACAATGACATTTACTACAGTAGTACAAGTAACTGAACTGAGAACAAGATGGCTCTCATCTGATCTATAAAGATAACCATCCTATATAATTTGAAGACTCTTGGTTTATGAAAAGCATCAACATTTTCAAATTCATGGTCTATCTGACCTTTCCATATGACTAAATGATCCTCTTTTTTCAAGAAATGCATTTATCCCACCAAATGTGAAAACCAAGCAGTAAAAACAACCAAATTTACGTTATATTAAACGAAAATGATGTAAAATAGTTCAAAAGACAGACTTTGCGAAAAGAATACCTCTATTTCAGAGAAGAAGGGGACATTAAATCCCGAACATAATTATCATAAAAAGTTTCTAAATTTCTAAAGGTGCCAGTACTTCATGCTAATTTCTAACAGGTGACTTTCAAACAAAAAATATTATATCTAAATGACAGCAAACAAAACGATACTAGCATGCCAATTATACTCCCAATATTTCTTCAAAATAATAACTGCAACAAAAAAAAGATCAATAATACTGGGAGCTAACTCTGTTCAGGCTTTTAGGCAAGAAATCCATCCAACCAGGTATCTAAGGGAGATCATTCTCATCACACCAAGACCCAGTTACCTGCTTGTTGTTGTTGTTGCTGCTGTCTAGTATCTTGGTGACCCTTCATGAGGGCCGCTGCTAAAGATGCCGCTCCAGCGGCCATTACTGGGACAGAACCAGGAGGGTTTGGGACCATTGTTGTGGGATTACCTGCACCTGATTGAGCCTGAGCCTGAGCCTGGGCCTGAGCCTGATTTTGAGCAGCAATATTACCTACAGCAATACAAAAACCACTGAAACTAAATACACATTAGGGAAAAACTCACCAAACAACATTTACACAAAGAAATATCAAATTACTAAATTATAACAATTCTGAGATATCTATTACTGAATTTGAATGAGATTGAAAATTATAGGTGATATAATGAAAACAATGCACATACATTCATGCTGTTTTATTTAAGAACTAGAATCAAGTGCAATACTAACTGGTTAAACTGTCAACAACACATCATATCTCTGTTTATATAACATATACAACTTCAACTGTCACTGAACGACATCAATTCCAAACAAAGATATCAACATAAACAACATCTCATAACCTTCAAATTTAAACTAGAAAACAATTCCAGAAAAACCTTTGAACTTTATCTCTCTCCAATTTTCAAAGACATCGAAGATATCAAAATATAAATTCCGATAAAAATAAATCTAAGACCTTGCTTTTGGCATTTCAGTCAAAAATGCACAGCCATGCGAAAAAAGAAAGATTGAAATTCATCCAGAGGTAATCATTACAAAATGTTTATAAAATGAACTTCATAAGCCAACAATGAACACCTTTGTTATAAATTGGATTTACACAAAAACATACCTTAAAATTATGAGAGATATTACACATTTCAATTCAGGCTTTTCCAAGAAACATCAGCCAAAACAATCATCACAAAACTTTCAAAGTATCATGTACTACAAGATATCAACAGCAATATAGAAAATCATAAGCAAAGCTTGATTGAGATAAAATATAAATAAAAGTTGAGTATACAAAAATATAAAACTTTCTGACTGATATAAGTTTATATGCCATGTATGTATACAAAAGCAGAAAATGATACAAGAGGGCTATAAAGACCCTTAGGTTCACTAATAAGCATTCTAAATACAGTCCACTTCAACAAGATTGTCAAGAAAGACTGTGCATGGTTCCTTGTTATATTCATGTTTTGTTCAAATTTAGACATAACAAGCAGTGACACTTTTAATTGGTTAATTTTTGAGAATTGCTTTGTTTATTGATCACCAATTTTACAAGGAGCTGGCATGCTTAAAGCGACACCTCATAATAATTTATGGGGAAAATTACTTATGGGAAGAGCTATAACATATATCCCACTGAAACAGCAATGGGATATTAAACCCCAATAAAACTTAAGATGTCATGCAATTTTATTAATAAGATTGAACTAAAATGTACAAACAAATAGGTGACAAACAGTGAATAAGTATCATGACATGTCACATGAAGTTCTTGTGAGGCAAATTTAAAATACTGCTAAGACATGTTAACATATTGACAAACGATAGTATATCAAATACGATTATACTGAAATGTTAAATCTAACTGAAATAAGCAAAGCAAAAGCAGAAAAACTATAATAAGTTGATAAAATTTTCAGGTCAATCATATATCAGCATCCTTGTTTCTTCAATAAACATCCAACAATTATAGCAAGGCAAAAGTGGCATCCATGTTTTAAGCCTTTTTTTGCATATTATTGTCTCTTACTCATAAAAGAATAATACAGCAGTGTCTCAAACAAAATACCACATGAACACACAGACAACTCAACTAAACAATAAATTAAATACCTTAACTTAAAAATCTCTCCAAATGATAATCACACAAAATATCTTGAACTGAAAACATTCACTGGAATCAGAAACAATGTTGCAGAAACAATGAAATAAGAGGATCAGTTAAGTCCCTAGTCACTCACCTGAGGGCTAATATACTATAAAGTGGTCCATTAAACTTTCATAGTTTACAGGACATATTATCCAGTAGATAAAATTTGCAATTACTGTTCATGTATCACAAATGAAGCAGCAAAGATTAGCTAGACCTTTTTTCTTTTTATAAAGAATGACTTTGTTTTCCCTACAGAAGTCTAGGTACCATTGATAACCCCCAGGGCAGGGCCAATTTTTGACCTAAGGGCATAATATGGACAACTTAGGTAAAAAGATTTTGAGAAACAATGATCTCTTAGAAGCATTAATCACAACAAAATTAAATGAAATTGCAGACTCTGTACATGAGAGATAATGAAAAAGTGCAATATCCCTCACACCCCCTAGCTTTTGCTTGAGTGGTACTCAATTTTCAACACATGTAAAAATCATGTAACAAATAAGACCTAAAGATGAACATTACAGTGCTCAGTTGTGACACTTGAGCCATAATTTGAAGATTGATTGCGGTGCCCCACTTTTGCTGAGGGAAATTGTGACCTCTGGGCCATAACATGAACAATGTTTGCAGAGATTCTCTAGATGACATTTCATGTAAAGTCTCTTGGCTCTAGTCTTTGTAGCTTCAGAGAAGATTGTTTTTACTTTAAGCAAATCAAACCAATGACCTATGAGAAGGTTTTTGAAATTTACATTTTTAAAACCCTTTTTAGCCTTTTCAACAATTTTTTCACAGATTATTCCGGTGAAAATTGGTTAAATCCAGTTATAATTTTCAGAGAAGATATTGTTTTAAAGAAATTGCTGACAATATGCAATATACAACAGAAAGAAGGTGATCAAAAAAGTTCTCCATGAGCATGTTGAGCTCTGGTGAGCTTAAAACTCTGTGCAACTTTCAATAAAAAAAAAAAACAACAACATGCAAACTTTTAGAACAATTGGCCCTTACTTTTGAAGGGCAGTATGTCACAACATCAGGAATTCTTACTTCCCTTTATAGGATCTTCAGAATATATATATACACATATATATGCAATGTCGACAGAAAATATACAGCCAGAAGACACCAGCTTCAGTGATCATACTCTCAACACTAATCTAAATTTAGTTTAATATTATTATACAATAGTTAAATATTATTATACAATATCAGTTCTACTTATTGTACAGTATTAAGGAAAGATCTGATGAGACAGAAACTGGTGTCTTGTAGAGCAATGTAGAATATGAATGTGCTTACACACTTACCTTTACTCACTTGATACACAACGAAGGACAGCAACAAAAACAAATAGGTCATACATTATAGCATGCTGGTATATACCACAATGCATTACAACAATTTTATCATTTCTCCAAAACATATATGGCATAAACTTTAATAATTTTATAAAACTGTAGATGTTTCAAATCATTTTTATAAAACTTGAGTTACAATAAATGAGGTAATTTTTATTTATCTCATATTAAAGACAGAACTTCAGGGTGAATCTATTTGATTGGTTTCAAAAAAAAATTGTTTACATAGTAATAAAATCATCATTTCAGGAATGAATCTTTAGACATAAAGTTTATATAATATGTATGTTTTTTTGCAATGAGGCAAAATGCTGCATGCAATGTTTAAAGCACATTTGAAAAATTAAATATCAGCCATTTTTTTCCATAAAAATCGTATTTTTAACTTTATAGTTGTATCAATAGGAAGTATTTGGTATAATAATAAATCAAAATATCAAGTAGCTATTCCAAAAATATGCTTTTCTAAGATATTATTTAACATTCAATAAGAAAGTTGTTATGACATGACTTCCCTGAAGTTAAGCCTCTCAACATTTAGGTTTCAAGTAGAGAAACATCTATAATGTTTTGGAAGAAAAATGTTAAATACATCAAAAATCAGAAAATTGCAAAAGATATTTCTATAAATTGTTTAAAACTCTTCTTGTGACAGCATAACATACAGCTTCATCTGACTTGATCAACCATCAACTTGGCAGCTCCAGCAATGAAATATCTTAATACATAGGCATAAAATGAGCCTAGTCATGACAAAACCAACATAATGCGTTTGCGACCAGCATGGATCCAGACCAGCCTGCGCACCCGCGCAGTCTGATCAGGATCCATGCTGTTCCCTTACAAACCCTATAACAAGTAGAGAAACTGATAGCGAACAGCATGGATCCTGATCAGACTGCGCGGATGCACAGGCTGGACTGGATCCATGCTGGTCGCAAAACTATTATGTTGGTTTTGTTGTGACAAGGCTCAAATATTTCTATGGTTACGTCCATTGCCACTTCAACTGCTTTATCTTAGTTCTATAATTTTTGCATGGTATGTACACATTTCATTCAGATGTATAAGCTATTAAGTCATAAAATATCAAACTTTAACAATACTAAAATATAACTTTGGAAAAACAGCATAAATATTGCCTTGATGATAATAATTTAATAACATGTATTATATTACACATTACCTTTCTTGACATACACATATCTAGGATTACGCAACATTTTGTTATGTGCCATACATGAGATGTTAAAGCAGTATTATTCCATTGTTAACAGTTATATTGAAATAAACACTTGTTAATATAATGTGACATTGAAAGCTCTGCATCTTAGAAAATAATGATTTCTTAAGATTTACAATATCATACTTTGCCATAAGCTATTAATGATTTCAAGGTGGAGAAGAAAAAAGTTTCCTGGAAATATGCAAGGACTTTCTATAAGTCAACAATTGTCTCTGCCAGTGCTAATCTTACCAATCAATTAGTCATAAGGCATATAAAGCTTTTCTAAGCCACATGAAGCAGATTTTAATATTGATGCATTCTTGCAACAGCTGCTGGTTTTAGGTCAATTAATCTAATTTTCAAGACCCTTTAAGTATATTGTAAAGTGACAAGATTTGTTTTATTGCCACATGACCTAGACTGTAGAATTACTTTAACAGTGGCAGAGGATGCCAAGTCACATTAAGTGCATTGTGTACCAACTGGCATGACAATGATATCCATTACATTTCAAGCCCAGTCTTAGAATTCAAAGAGAAATAACTCTTGCAATTTTTTGTTTGATGTACCTTGTAAATAGTCTCCCTTTCTTAAGCATTTTAAACATTTTACATACAGTAAGAATATTAGTAAAATGATTACATAGATCGAGGACGACACAACAAATACGGAACAAACAGTCAAACAGTTAGACAAACAATACATTATGTTCACTTAAAAGCAAGCCGTCTGTGCTTATAGTTTACAAAGCTAGTGTATATTCACAGTATTACACAAGCATTTTACACATTGTAGTAGAGTACGCTATCAATGTCAACTTCACAAACAATACACTCATCAAAGAGAAGCATTTCATTAAAGAAGCGTTGTATTTTAAAACTATATTAATTTCAGGCTTAAAATTCCATTGTGAACTAAAGATGTCAGTATTAGACTTGATCTAAAGTGTAATGTCAGTATTCAAGTTAGATAACTGTAAATATTTCTGCCTAGAATCCTACAGTCAGTAAAAGCAAAGAAGAAATAATAACTATTTGGATATTATCATGCAAATGTTTACATCAGAGTAACTGATTTAGTTCAAGAAATTATAAATTGTATGTGCAAAATACAATAAATGCAAGAAAAAAGATGTATTATGATTGTATGATAGTAAGAGTTATTGCTCTTGCACAGATATATTTTATATAACAATACTGAGTGTACTGTAGTTCCAAATGAAATAGCCAGAGTATCTATGTTATACAAATCTATATTGTTCAAGATATCAGTATTTTACTCACTTGAAAAATTCCTGGTGGCCAGCATAGTCGTCAGGATGGCACCCTGTAATATATATAAATATATAAGTCATGTGACCTTAAGCAAATCCAAAACATTAAATATGTTAAAGCTGGTTTTCAATTATATGTCACCTAGTTAAGCTTAACTACAAAAAAGATTTTTACAGAGACAAATCATGGTTTAATACAGTTGAGTATTATTGGTATTTTAAATATTATTATGAGAAAAAGTACAAATGTAGATATACATACCTGTAAGTAATGTAGAAAATGCATGTTACCATGGAATAATAAATACACTTTTGTACTTTCTTATGATATGTTTGAATAGTCTACCAATACTTACATATTACCTTTCACACTTGAATTTCTATATATATTATAATGTGGTTGTGTGGTTTCTTTGAATTCTTCCTTTTCATCCAGTATATTATAATGTATATAAACTTACCTTTATATTTCAAAGGTTTCGGTATTAAGTAACATGTTACACTAGTAAAGTTCACTTGTACCATTATCCACTACTCATTTGTCTTACACCAACACTGATGAGATCATATCACAAATGTCCAACTGTACTGTTAGGTGCCCCAAGTATCATCTTTTTACACAAAATTGGTTTGGTTTGTTAGTTTTGTTTGGTTTACAGGTCACATCAACACTTTTAAAGGTCATATGATCACTTTCCACCTTTACTGATGAAGGATTGGTGAATTAATGAATCAAACTGACCTTCCATGAGATTTAATATTCCCTTATCTCAATAGGTTACCTTCCTGACATAAAATGGCCATGGAAAATAGTATTGCAATATATGGCAATATTTGACTTGCATATTGGGATAGAAACTTCGAAACAGGTATTAAGTATGATATGATGGCATAGCAAAGGTTTGAACATACTTGTAATACCCAAGCATCCATTTAAGAATATGCTTTGTTTGTGTATAAAGTCATCCAAACAGTTGATCATTGTCTACCAAAACATTGATTTTGCTGTCTAAAGATGGACAATTTCAGAAATTTTAAAACTGGGAAATAATTTTAAATAAGTTTAAACTTATGATTGTTCCTTTCAGAAATTTATGAAACAGAAATATATCTCATTGTGCCATGTTGTGTGAGGTTTTTTGTTTTTGTTTTGCTGTATTTTTCCCTTCCCCTTAAATGTATACAATTTAACTATTAATTTACCCCTTTTCAGTTCTCTGAACTGTAGAAACTAAAATATGGCTGTTAGAATAGACGAGTAAACAAACATTTGTTTTCTCTTTTTTGTCTTATCAACTGATACCCGCATATACATATTATGCTGTCCTAAATTCATACAACTGTATAATAAAAATCAGAAATTTTTGAGCACAGGGTTTTTTCCACTTGATTCTTCAACTAGATCTGTTACACAAAGAAATTCTTTACAGCCTGGTCTTAGAGAAGTTAATTCTCAGCATGTTTTTCAGTTTTCAAATTTTCAGTATGAAAAATGTATATGTATTATAATTATAAAAGATAAAAGATTAACCAATAAAAAAGTTACCCAATGAAGTTGCACCAATAAATAATCAACATTTGAAATTTAACTGCATTTTTTAGAATGTTAAAATTTACATTATCATCCTTCTCCTATGTAAAAATAAAAAGAATGGTTCTTGTAATAATTGATATACCTTTGAATTTCATCAGTTATATCTCTCAAATTTCTCTACATCAATATCTAATAGTGCCAACATGTATATACCATAGATTACCATACATTTATAACTGAAAGATTTCTATACATTTATATCCCTTAGATTTGAAGACATTTATAACCCATAGATTTCTATACATTTATAACCCATAGATTTCTATACATTTATATCCCTTAGATTTCTATACATTTATATCCCTTAGATTTTTATACATTTATATCCCTTAGATTTCTATACATTTATAACCCATAGATTTCTATCTCTAAGATTTCTATACATTTTAACACATAGATTTCTAAACATTAATATTGCTTGATTTTCTTTATATTTATATCCCATTTATATGACATTAATAACCCAGATTTCTATAAATTTATTCTTCTTTGATTTCTATACATTTATATCCCTCTGATTTCTATACAAATATGCTACTTTTATTTCTATACATTTACATCTCTAAAACAGGATGTATAACAATTAAGATTCAACTTGGTAATCATAAAATTAGAATGATTTAACAAAAATGTCACAAATTAAAAGCATTCATATTTTATTTTTGTACAAACAAATATAGAACAAAGTCTGACATTTAGACAGTGTGCTGTATTGGTACTGCCTAACGACAAACACTTAAGAAAGTGAACTATATGGTAATACCATGTATCAGAATTCATATTCTTCATCTTGTTTGTCTGTTTCCTGGTAAAGTATAAGCATTAAACTGGATATTTCCCAGCATTATCTTTCCTTTATCATTATATTTAATGAAGAACTGTACTTATAGTTAAGGCATATGGAGAAAACATTGGATTAGTGGGGGATATCCTGATATATATCTTACAGAAGCAAAAATAGCATCTAGTTATCACAACACACAACCAGAATATCTGTTAGATTAGCTACTCAATTAACCTTTTGTCATTTACAATTAAAGACTTTCTTGTCTACGTGAAAGCTTAGAAGTTGCACGAAATTTGTGTGCTTGTTATGACCAATAGATTACACAGATAATACAAAAACATTATTCTGTTTTTATTATATATGTAAGGTCGAGCATAATTACGTGTTTACAATATTTATATACTAAGTTATATTATAATGTAGAAAATTGCTTATCATATTTAGTGTAGAACTTTTGTAATGGAAATGCCTACCTTATACTCTGTGCAATAGTATAATCACTCAGTTAAGGACTATTTCAGAATTAAATTTTTCAACATTTTCCTGGGTCCCAGGGCGATGCAATTTTACCAGAGCTGTATAGTTAGAAACAATATAGAAAGAGACATTTTGTTTGTTTGTTTGTTTGTTTCATTTTACGCCTTTTCCCCAACAGTATTTCAGTCATATATAACCATCGTTCCTGGAGAGTTACACCAGTACTAGACTACCTTCCTCCGCGCTAAACTACCAAAGCATCTCCCCGGGATCAAACCCATGCCAGAGAGGTAACTGGATTAGAAGTCATCAACTCTAACCCCTCGACCACGGAGGCAGTTATTTTCAAAAGAATTTTTTTTATCAGTAACTGTTCTTTTCACATGGTGACTTCTTTTATGACAATCAACATGTATACCAAGTTTTAAATGAATAGCTTTACTAGTTTAAGAAAAATGGACCTTGATTAATGTTAAAATAAACCTGATTAGATTTTTCCTGTTTTAATGTTTCCAATACTATTGCACTGATAACCTAGCCAGAAATAAAATACTTTGATCATGTTCTGTATTATATAATTATGTATTTACTATGAATCATGTAAGTAACAATTAAATAAATATGAATCTATCTAATCAACTGTACAGACACAATGACAATATTATCTTGTTTTTTATCTACAAGATAAAGAAGCATGAAGCCTGTTAAAAACTAAACTAAAAAGTATTTAAACCAAATTTCAATTCATCAAGCTTAATGAGCCAATGTTGTCTCATTAAAATGAATTTGGAAAGAAATGTAATATAAGTAGGGATTATGACATTGACAAAGTAAAAAAACAACTGAAGAAATAAACTGAGGAAACATTTGACAAGATTAAAAGTTATTATAATGAATTACCTCTGATTCAGTGTTACATCCAAAATATGCAAAGTGTGGATCGATATCTAGCTCTTCATTTTGAAGGCAACAATATCCACCCGACCATTCAGACCCGTCTCCTGAAGGTACCCCTAGTACATAGCCATACTGTGACTGAGACATGGACACATCCAGGTTCAAACGTGACCAGTCCTCAAAGCTAATGTTATATGCACCTCGTTATTTTCTAATTTAAAGTCAAACATCCCATTTGTATAATGGGTTATTTAGTTTGCAGAACTTATAACAAGCTTGTCCATGGTAAATCACTGTACTAAACAACTTCTGTATATCTGGTAGTGCACAAGTCTAATGTAAAAATAGTAACTAATGCCTTAACACTCTCTCTTATTTTGTATGCAATTCTTATTCATGAACTAAATACAAAACTTGTATGATTATTTTTTATTTTTACAACATAATGTCACATGATGATTCATTCAATCAAACCAGATAAAAGATATATCCAGTCCTATAAACCAGTTCACTTGAAAACTGCACAAAAAACCCTCACACCCACAGTATTACTATGTTGTATGACTAATAGAATTTCTAATGAGTATTATCTTAAAACATCAAACAAGTGATTGTCTTTTCAAATTGATCTGTCCAATACAAGTAAAGACAGAGCTAATAGTTCCAGCACTAATTGTTAAAGCTTGCCCCAGAGAGTGAAGGTCTCTATATATACACACATATCAATCACCAGTCAATAACAATAGTAAAACAATTATATAAATACCTCCATTATAAATATATACAATAATTAAGATCGCAAAAATATTTGAAAATCGCAAAAATATTTGCAAATCGCAAAAATATTTGAAAAAGGAAGAAAATGAAATTCATCAATTAGCATAAGCTGTAACTCCATGGATAACTAACATTTTACATAAGAAATTTCTAGCAACAAAAATAAAGCAACATATAAGCCTATAATTGACAAAAATGACAATTTCAAACACTCCATTGCATTGTGTATTCACAGTGTTCTTAGGTTGTTAGGTGTTGAAAAATAAGTGAAAAGGAGTATAATTGTTAACAAGAGCTGTCCGTAAGACAGCGCGCTCGACTTTTTTATTGCTTGCCAATAAAAAAAGTTTTTGCAGTAAAAGGCAATACAAGAATCTCTGTATTTTTAAAGTGAACAATGGCCATGAGCATTAAGATATTTAGTGAAGAATTATTTTACTGAATTGTGTGATACCCTTGAACACTGCAGCAAAGTTTGAAATGTTTAAGTCAAAAGAGGGCTGGTAAGAAAGAAAAAAAAACTGGACATGTTTGGGAATCATGATTGTAAACAAGTATTCCAACTTTCAAATTAATATCTCAAACAGTTCAGTCAAAAAGTGGACTGGTACTAAAAACTTAACCAAGATTGTAAGTCGATAAAAGGCCTTAATTTTTAAAACAAATCCTTGACAGAGTTACCTTCTCTTGCGTACAGATGGGGGTAATGATGTGAAATAGCATTAAAAGTTTCAAAGCAATATCTCAAAGGGTTAAGGCAATAAGTGGATTTTACCCATATTCAATGTATTTTCTAAGTCAAAAAGGGGCATAATTCTGTCAAAAACCTTGACAGAGTTATGTCCTCTTGTCTGTTGATGAAGATCGTGATGGTAAACAAGTATGGTCAGTTTCAAAGCAATACCTCCAATGGTTTTGAAATAAAGTGAGGTGGTACAAAAAACTTAACCAAGCTCAATACACTTTCTAAGTCAAAAAAGGGCCATAATTCTGTCAAAAACCTTGACAGAGTTATGTACTCTTGTCTGTAGATGGAGGTTATGATGGTGAACAAGTATGGTAAGTTTCAAAGCCATACTTGTAATACTTCTGAAATAAAGTGGGGTGGTACGAAAAACTTAACCAAGGTGTGACGCCAACGCCGACGCCGACGCCGGGGCGAGTAGGATAGCTCCCCTTTTCATAGAAAAGTCGAGCTAAAAACTAACAGAAAATAATATTTTGTATTATTGAAGTTATTTGAAAATTATTTCTTTAAATCTAGCTGTGATGAACATTTAATTGGGCTGAATATACTAATGTACGACAAAATAGATTAAAGTAACATTTAACAAGGCAAGAAATAAAATTAGTGATGACCAACCCTTTGGTTTGTGAAAGGATGTTTGGTAACAGGTATATACTAGACTTATCACTATAAGTGATTAATACCCCTACCAGCAACATTCACTTTTTAAAAAATAAGTAGTCTGAAGAAAAATTTGAACTCAACCTCTAGTAAATGAAGTATCAACTGTGTACAAAGAATTATTTCCATTAATTGTAATCCCAACCAGAATCTTCATATAAACTTGCTATACATCAAGTTCCTAACTAAAAAACATTTTTCTATTTTTAGTAATGGTGACCTTGACCCCAGGGGGTCCAAATACAATACATTTTTCTATTTCTAGTAATGGTGACCTTGACCCCAGGGGGTCCAAATACAATACCAACCAGGGTCTTCATATAAGCTTGCTATACACCAAGTTTGAATACAATATCTCATTCCTAACTCTAGTTATTGTCTGGAAACCATATTTCTATTTTTAGTAATGGTGACCTTGACCCCAGGGGGTCAAAATGCAATACAAACCAAGGTTTCCACATTAGCTTGCTATACATCAAGTTTGATTACAATAACTCATTCTTAACTCCAATTATTGTCCGGAAACCATTTTTCTATTTTTTAATAATGGTGACCTTGACCCCAGGGTGTCCAAATGCAATACCAACTGGGGTCTTCATATAAGCTTGCTATACATCAGGTTTGATAACAATATCTCATTCCTAACTCTAGTTATTTTTAGTAATGGTGACCTTGACCCCAGGGGTTCCAAATGCAATACCAACCAAGATTTCCACATGAGGTTGCTATAATACCTCATTCCAAACTCTTGTTACCGTCCAGAAACCATGAAGTGGACCGACGGATGGACCGACTGACAAGCTGACTTCTATATACCCCCTTAAACTTCGTTTGTGGGGTTATAATAATCATTATCTACATAAGTATAAGTATATTTTGAAGGTGAGTGAGAAGTTCCTATCTTATTATATTATGATCTATATGAAGAGATCACAAGTTTACAGTAATAGATGGTTAATGATAGTTAGATAATACTGTATGTAAGTAAAGGCTGTTTGCCTCTATCAATACCAGAATACAATAACCCAAGCTGACATGATATGCCACATGCACTAGCAAGTTGTTGCTGTTGTTGCTCTTTCATCCTAACTCATATATTATGTACATCAATGGCACAGATTTGTAAACATTTTATTTAAAGGACAAGTTAATATTTAAGTTAAGTTATTTATATAATTATTTGAAACTTTTCACATTACATCTGGAAAATATACCCCTTTTAGGCAACAGACAAGTGAAAATGAAAATAAAGAATGTAGCACTCAGTGACTCTCTGCTATAAAGAGCAAGTTTCTTTATTTAAAAAAAAGTCAAAGAAAAGTAATAAATCACCAGCAACAAGCAGACATGTTAAATGGTAAAGCTCTCCAAACTATTTGTAAATCAATATCATTCTAAACTACTCTAACATATCACAAAGAAAGTAAATGAAGCAATTTAAAATGACTAGAACAATAAAAAAAACTTCAAAATGGACGAGATATATTATCTTCAAGAAGTCCCAATGGACATGAAAACTTCGACTGTAGAAATAAACCAATCAGCATTAGACAACAAACTACTAAAATGGTAGTTAGAAAAACCACTGTTAGAATGATGAATGATTTACTCAATGTAATTAATACATCAGGCAAGGCAGTGAGATCCTATATTGTTTTATTTGTCAAACAAGAGAAACTAGACCTATCACTGAAGGTGATTAATACCCCCACCTGCAACTTTGACTTTATGAAAAAAAAAGTAGTCTGAAGAAAAATTTGAACACAAACTATCAACTGTGTACAAAGAAATATTTCAATTAATTGTAATCGCAACTGGGGTCTTGAAATAAGCTTGCTATACACCAAGTTTGATTACAATATCTCATTCCTAACTCTACTTATTGCCCGGAAACCATTTTTCTATTTTAAGTAACACTGTAACGGTGACCTTGACCCTAGGGGTCCAAATGCAATACCAACCCAGGTCTTCAAATAAGCTTCCTTTACACCAAATTAGATTACAATATCTCATTCCTAACTCTACTT
The DNA here is from genome assembly GCF_026571515.1 of Ruditapes philippinarum. Taxonomy (NCBI): domain Eukaryota; kingdom Metazoa; phylum Mollusca; class Bivalvia; order Venerida; family Veneridae; genus Ruditapes; species Ruditapes philippinarum. The sequence continues at coordinate 367,667 of NW_026866781.1, forward strand.
ATTGTCCGAAAACCATTTTTTCTATTTTTAGTAACGGTGACCTTGACCCCAGGGGGCCCAAATGCAATACAAACCAAGGTCTTCATATAAGCCTGCTATACCCCAAGTTTGATAATAATATCTCATTCCTAACTCTAGTTATTGTCCAGAAACCATTTTTCTATTTTTAGTAACACTGTAACAGTGACCTTGACCCCAAGGGGTCCAAATGCAATACCAACCCAGGTCTTCATATAAGCTTGCTATACACCAAGTTTGATAACAGTATCTCATTCCTATGTCAAGTTATTGTCCGGAAACCATTTTTCTATTTTTAGTAACGGTGACCTTGACCTTGACCCAAAGGGGTCCAAATGCAATACCAACCCAGTTCTTCATATAAGCTTGCTATACACCAAGTTTGATTACAGTATCTCATTCCTAAGTCAAGTTATTGTCCGGAAACCATTTTTCTATTTTTAGTAATGGTGACCTTGACCCCAGGGGGCCCAAATGCAATACCAACCCAGGTCTTCATATAAGCTTGCTATACGCCAAGTTTGATAACAATATTCTCATTCCTAACTCTAGTTATTGTCCAGAAACCATTTTTCTATTTTTAGTAACGGTGACCTTGACCCCAGGGGCCCAAATGCAATACAAACCAAGGTCTTCATATAAGCTTGCTATACCCCAAGTTTGATAATAATATCTCATTCCTAACTCTAGTTATTGTCCAGAAACCATTTTTCTATTTTTAGTAACACTGTAACGGTGACCTTGACCCCAAGGGGTCTAAATGCAATACCAACCCAGGTCTTCATATAAGCTTCCTTTACACCAAATTAGATTACAATATCTCATTCCTAACTTTAGTTATTGTCCGAAAACCATATTTCTATTTTTCCTAACGGTGACCTTGACCTTGACCCCAGGGGGCCCAAATGCAATACCAACCCAGGTCTTCATATAAGCTTGCTATACGCCAAGTTTGATAACAATATCTCATTCCTAACTCAAGTTATTGTCCGGAAACCATTTTTATATTTTAAGTAACAGTGACCTTGACCCCAAGGGGTCCAAATGCAATACCAACCCAGGTCTTCATATAAGCTTGCTATACACCAAGTTTGATAACAGTATCTCATTCCTAAGTCAAGTTATTGTCCGGAAACCATTTTTCTATTTTTAGTAACGGTGACCTTGACCTTGACCCAAAGGGGTCCAAATGCAATACCAACCCAGTTCTTCATATAAGCTTGCTATACACCAAGTTTGATTACAGTATCTCATTCCTAAGTCAAGTTATTGTCCGGAAACCATTTTTCTATTTTTAGTAACGGTGACCTTGACCTTGACCCCAGGGGGCCCAAATGCAATACCAACCCAGGTCTTCATATAAGCTTGCTATACGCCAAGTTTGATAACAATATCTCATTCCTAACTCTAGTTATTGTCCGGAAACCATTTTTCTATTTTTAGTAACGGTGACCTTGACCTTGACCCCAGAGGGTCCAAATGCAATACCAACCGGACTTTCCACATAAGGTTGCTATATACCAAGTTTGATAACAATACCTCATTCATAACTCTAGTTATCGTCCGGAAACCATGATGTGGACCGACCGACGGACCGACCGACCGACCGACCGACCGACCAACCGACCGACAAGCTGACTCCTATATACCCCCCCTAAAACTCAAGTTATTGTCCGGAAACCATTTTTATATTTTAAGTAACAGTGACCTTGACCCCAAGGGGTCCAAATGCAATACCAACCCAGGTCTTCATATAAGCTTGCTATACACCAAGTTTGATAACAGTATCTCATTCCTAAGTCAAGTTATTGTCCGGAAACCATTTTTCTATTTTTAGTAACGGTGACCTTGACCTTGACCCAAAGGGGTCCAAATGCAATACCAACCCAGTTCTTCATATAAGCTTGCTATACACCAAGTTTGATTACAGTATCTCATTCCTAAGTCAAGTTATTGTCCGGAAACCATTTTTCTATTTTTAGTAACGGTGACCTTGACCTTGACCCCAGGGGGCCCAAATGCAATACCAACCCAGGTCTTCATATAAGCTTGCTATACGCCAAGTTTGATAACAATATCTCATTCCTAACTCTAGTTATTGTCCGGAAACCATTTTTCTATTTTTAGTAACGGTGACCTTGACCTTGACCCCAGAGGGTCCAAATGCAATACCAACCGGACTTTCCACATAAGGTTGCTATATACCAAGTTTGATAACAATACCTCATTCATAACTCTAGTTATCGTCCGGAAACCATGATGTGGACCGACCGACGGACGGACGGACCGACCGACCAACCGACCGACAAGCTGACTCCTATATACCCCCCCTAAACTTCGTTTGTGGGGGTATAATCATTGAAGTCATTGCTGTGCCCATCTCTATATAAACAAAACATTGTCCGTTCATTAGAGGGAGTCCAGACAAAACATTTAAAATAGGGATCGAGTCCACTGCCTGACTGTAGCGACAAGAATTATGGTGAATCATAACAAGAGGGCCATCATAGCCCTTAATCCACTAAAATGAGAAAAAGGTTTACATGGTCAAAATTTCATTATTAGCTCTGCAATTAATTGATAGCAATATTGAAACTAGAAATGTGTCCAATAGATCACTTATGCCCACAATGACATACCGACTGACCCCATGTCAGTATGCTCCACCTTTTTAATTGGGGACATAATTATGGATTTTCAGTGTAAATGTATTAAAGACTGGAATCTACATCTGGACATCCTTCACAGTTGTGCAGCTTTGCCTGTCTCTAGGTGCCATATAAGAAAGTTGTAAGCATTGAATGAAAACTATTTCTCCAATTACTGGTACATGACAGGACTGGTGAATATCACTGTTATACACCATTTCAATAAATAAATGTTTGATGAAAATAAAAATATCTTTTGTGAAACTCAAGCTTTCTTGAAATTATAGTATAAATGACTGTATGAATAAATAAACTGGTAAAACAAGATATGCAACCTTTCCAATTGCACAAGATTTAAAGTTGTTATTACTAAGATAAATCAATATATTTTTTTAAACACATATAGCTTACAAATTTGCTCCCAGAATTTCTATTTCAACTGAATGTCCAAGTTTCCTCCATCTTTATATTTCTTACCTTTTTTCCAATTTTCATTCAGCAGATTTCCCTTTTTGATTTACTAATTATTCAAATAAAGTAAAGCATACTATACCTTGCTATATTTCATCAGCACATACTGTTTATTTTACATTTACTTCTACATAAAACAGAATCATGAAGTTGGTATAAAGTAAGAACATACCTTGAGTTTTCTACGTGCATTGAATTTCTTCAAGCAATCAACTGTCTCCTGTCTATGTACAGCAGCAGCCACACGCTCACGTTGCTGAAACGAGAAACAACAACACTTTAACTATCTTCTCCACCAAACAACAATATAACATTTATATCATAATATTTCTATAACAAACTTTAACTTACAACTTGTTAAACAGTTATAAAACACTTTCATAAATCAAACAATTTCTTATCTATGAAACAATTTTTTCCTTTTCCTTCTAGTTTTTTTTTTAAATTTTATCTTCAGCCAATACGTTTCTTACAATCGTATCAGGTAGTGTCTGAAGTGTAAGATATTATACAGGATAAGGTGAATGAGACATTAAAACCTATCAAGATAATTATTTTACGTTGACAGTAAGCCCCTATTCTATCTATGATGGCAAGTCATTTTCTTCATGCAAAAATGTTTATAACATCTTGGACTTGATACAGACATGGAATATTTACTTATTCATTATTGTATATAGTGTTACCTTTTACAATCATACAAAATATCAGTCAAAAACATAGCTAATGTATTAATCTATAACATTAAGAGTGTCACCATTTGCAATACTGATCGCTCATTTTATACTGCAATAGGAAAACTGTATAATTATAGTCATTGTTAAACAAAATTTGGTGTTGCTTACAAGACAAAAATGTAATATTTGTCAAAGCTCATCAGTTAGAATAACAGTTTTAACAGTGGAAAGAAAAGACACCATGCATATTACCAATATACCATCAAGTGACAACCTAATTAAAATGTAATACTAACTATATAGTAGAAGATACCCAGATTTTAACAAGCTTTTGTTTCACACTGATGCTTTATATTGAGGTTCACAGCATGACAATGTATTAGTTTCTTGTGATTAATTAACATGTACTAAATGATAACATAACTGACCCATTATTACATCTATAGGTACACATTTATTATAAATACTAGCAAACAAAACCAATATAGCGCCAGTACTATTAAATACATATTTACTTAGCTATTCAAAGTCCTTTATCATGATTTTCATTCTATAAATTGACTACTGCTATATAATTAATGTAACAATATAAGGCTGTGATGGTTGTAAGTTTATAGTATTGCAAAGTCATGTCAAGTTATAAACTAAATCAATTCGTGAATAAACCTCATAACAGTGTCAAATGTTGCATGAAAAAAGTTTTGTGAAACATTGAATTTATGTTGATAAGCATATGTTGTTATGAATTTATGTGTTAACCTGCAAATCATTGATGTTATGTTGAAATTTTTAAAAACATTGAATTTCTGTAAATGTTGAATTAAATTATAGAACTGTAAATCATTGAATTTAAGTTGAAAATCTATTAATCAAGGCAATCATATCTGCCTCTTTACTTGTGAGCAATTATAATATCATCTTGTGCTGAGTTAGATTTTTTTTATTTATTTATGTTAAAAAGTTTCCTTTTACAGATTTGCCTTGTCTCTACCCTTATTTTTGTAATACTTAAATAGTGTTCCTCTAGATTATTTAAGAAAGTTTATATATAAAGTGCTTGATTATCGTCAAACATTTTTCAGCACACCTGTATATATGTTCATAAGTGTTTAAAATCAAATGCTTTTTCATAAAAATTTTAAGTTAATGCCTTCGGAATGTAGGAAAGATTAAAGGCAACATTTTTAGTTTTGAAGCTATTTTTGTACTTTTGAACAAACATTGACCAAATTAATAACACTTTAAGTCAGTTCAAGTGATTCTATCTTACTTTCCCATTCGAATGAACAAGATAGCCCGTTATTTACCCTGTATTATTGTTAGCATATTTCTTCCTATCTATTAGCTGTCATTTTTTTCCCCTTTTGTAAATCAATGCAAAAGGCTTTTGTTATTTAAATACAGACAATATTACCATAATATCTCCTACACAGTCTGTATATCATATACCATCATTAACAGATCTTATGCTAATGTACTCTATATTTATACAGTATAATTCTTAACAATTAGTTAATCTACTTCAAGAAAAGAACCCTCCCCCACCCGCAAATGTACAGTGGATGTCTATGCAATTTATTTATTTTTATAATTCATTTAATAATCTGACTTTGACATTAAAGTCCAATTCCAAGTGATATGTGATAAAGGAATTTTTCAAAGATGAAAAGTCTAGCCGATGACTAGATGTTATCCCTACCCTTGAAACTCCCTTCCCCAATATACTTTTAGAAATCATAAAAATGCTATGCTTTGTATATATACATGATGTATGTTCCTCTTAATACACGTTTTCTTTGTACATTTAAAAATTGGCAGACATTTTAATTTATATTGCAGTGTTTAAATACAAAGCTTTCTATGATATTCTATCTGTATAAATGACCTGCCTGTATATTTCTGCAACCCTTATATCAAATATAAAACCCTGATTAGATGCATTCAGACTTTACATTGCAATGTTTTGATCAGTTTTAAAAAGATATTCATGAAACATGCATGTCTTGTCTTTTAAATGAATACGTTCCATATAGAATTCATATACCTGACTTAGATCCTAACTGAAAAAGTTAAATAATTCTTTTATTTTTTCTTCTTGTTAATAATACATATTATAATTCAGTAATTCTGTTTTCAAATTAGTTAAAGAGAACAAGTGTTACAAATAACAAATGAATTTAAGTGAAAATACAACATATTAATTAATTGCCCGTATTTGTTGATTTTTTCATATATTAAAATAAAATTAAATGCGAGAAAAAAAATTGGTATAAAGCAGGTGAAAGCTGATTGGTCTTAAGCTATTGTCCAGGTATTTCTAACAAAGTTTCCAAATACAACTTCCTACATGTACTTAAATAGCTTTTTATAGGACTGAGAAAACTATAAATCTTTTTCATTCAGTAATTATGTCATGCAATGACTTTTTGCAAGGCTCAAACCATATACAGATGCACTTATAGCATAATAGTGAAAAACTTACTTACAGGTATGATTACCACTGTGCCCATATGATCATATTTTATACCACAATGTTTTATATCCGCTATATTTTTATCCTTATATTCCCTTTAAGTTCAGTCAAGACACAAGTATATCCAAATAAACTGTTTACACTGTAATTCCTAATTGATTTATACGATAAAAAAAACCCATTCAATGTGATATCAAATCTACCTGTCATCTAACATTTTCTTATCTTTATTCTATTTTTTTCTTTTACAATATGCTAAATTTAACATTTCTAACAATGCCGAGCTATTTCAGTGACCACCATGTAAATAAATTCATTCCAACTTTAACTGTGAAAATTTTAATACTGATTTTTCTTTAAGCCCTATATTTATAAATATATATTTGCATAGTATATTGTATACACAGAATAATTTTTTTCTGTAAGATCTTACCAAGGCGGAATGACCCCTCTAAATACGACTATTCACCTATCATCTCACAACGTTAATTGACTATAAAGTTGAATATAAACAGTTTTGTACTATTGGAATTTTTGTTAATCAGGATGGATAATTTAGATGACAAATCAGGTAATATAAGTCAATACATCAATCAGTCTTTATACCTCACATTATCTATACTAAATATGTCTGTTACATTCCTTCAGTTATCTTCGTATATGCGTAAAAGGAAAAAAATAATTATTACTTTAGAAATGTCTCCTAAATTCAATGTTAAAATGATCATACATGTTGGAACATGTTATTTTATATTTATCTTAATGCCTCAAAAGAACAAAGGTACATCTTTAAACCACATTATCTACATATGCCAACTGAATGCTTTTATAAATGAAGTGAAAATTTTTTCTTTTTACCCTTTTAAAGTTTCTAACAATTCTAACAATAGCTTTCTATATATAAAATCAGATCTATTTTCTACACCTACATAAAAGAAAATATTCATAATATGCATGCATTCAAACAATTTATTATGTCTTTTCTTTCCCTATTATACCTATCAAATAACTTGATGTAGCTCTCCTGGTCTTAAAAAACAAGAAAGCCATGATGGCCTGGCCATTTATATCGCTCACTTGCATTACTCAAACATCAAACTTGGTTAACCTGACCTTGATTCAAGTGACATAAGGTGGAAGTCCATTTAAAGTACCTACATACTAAATAATATGCCTTCAGTCAATAAATGAAGTCTTTATAAAGGGAAGTGGTATAATCTTTTGTAAATTATGATAATCTTTATTTTGTTCACTCAAACCTTAGATATGCAAGGTACCTATGGTGCTTAAAATATTCAAGTGCATCAGTCTCTATGATGAAAAGTAAGAGTGTGTGTTTAAGCCTTGTAGACCTTGACATTCACCCAAATGAATGACAACGGTTCATATGAACTTTATAACAAAAAGAAGAATCTATGCAAGGCTAACCAAGTGACACATGGGACAGGATCAATTTTGAATCAAGGGACATAACTTTGCTATGTAGATACATTCACATGCTTATTATATACATCTATTAACCAAACAGTAGACCTTTTTCATTAATGAAAATAACTTTTTATCCAATTTTCTATGAAAATCTAAATAAAAGCAACTGATCCTGCCTAAAGGGCCATAACTTTCATCAATTAAGCATAGGAAGGGCTTTAACTTCAGGTTCTCTGATATGGCCAGTTTTAACCACTTGGTCATCATTTGAATAAAATTGATAAAATTGATTTGAAAAACAATGGTAGGACTTCATGCACTTAACCAGTGATATCAGATGTAAGTGTTTAAAGGAAAATAGGAATGGACAGACAACATCAAGTATGACAGACAGTGGAAGATCCAAATAGCGCACTTGCACGTTGTGCAAAATGAGCTATTAAAAAACGTATAAAACTGTACGCTTTACCTCTCCTAGTCACCAAAGCAGTACAAACAAAAAATACATTAACAACGTCTTAAAGCAATATTCCAACTTCCTCATTAAAACACAAAAAATGATTAAATGATTAATGATATCACATTTATATTATTGTAAAGATTTTCTATCAACATTATAAAAGATAACCTGACACAATCGATATAGTGTTATCAAAGCCCTGTAAAAAAGAACAAACCTATTAATAACATATTTGTTGTGTGTACAGTACAAGCAGCATGGTTTCTTGTATTTTATCTAATTGTTTGATGCATATTACATTTTTTATGACAACAGTAACACATACATGGCCATTGCAGTTTTTTGTTACCTTTCCATGCATTAAGGGGACCTAACTCGGGAAAAGTAAAGGTCATGAGAAAGCATAAAAATACTACTGGTCAAAATTTTTCTGAAAAATTAAAAAAAAAAGCAATTACAAAACATTACGATAAGACTTTCTAAATTTGCACAATGACTTTTACCGAAATAAAATCAGGCTGATACAAACTTTCATATTTCGAGTTTTTTTTAGATCAAAAGGTAATTATTATAATAAAAACAAATTCTTCTTAAAGTTAAATAACTGACAGAAATAGAAAGTCTTTATGTATATGCATGCTGGTTTTTACATCATATTTTAAGGGGAGACAATCTAAAGCAGTTACTAGACCTGGTCTACCTTGTGAAAATTAAATAATGATAATGCATAAAAGTCAGAGTTTTCTTGATGCACTGAATCACAGAATTAAGAACATTTGTGTGTTACAAATATCAAATCATATCACTTTATTTAATCCTGTAACTTTTTTAATATAATTTTCAAATAGTTTACCTTGAACACTACAGCTTTAGATACTTAATAAAATAATTAACAATGATAGCATAAATTTATATTTGTTATTAAATGTGGACCAAAGAATTAGACAACATTTGAGAAATGTTACAAGCCTTTTTTCCACAATGTTTTCCTAATTATTAACAACATTGATGAAATTCAAAATTATCTCCAATTGTAGCAATATCTAATTAATTATAAAATAAAATAGAACTATAATGTTATATTCTTTCTTTACATATTTCTGAACAAGGGAGACATAGTCCCAAATAAAAAAAATACCTGTTTTTCTGAGCTAAAAAATGTCAAAAATGGCATTTAATTGGGAATTTTTATTTCAGAATTGGGAAAAACACATACTTTTAAGTTTTTGTAAAAGGACATCCCTCATTTTACCAGAGGAAAATTTAACAAGAAAAAAAGGCATGTGATATAAATATTTTGCTTCAGTTCAAGAGTTTAGTAAAACCATTAATAAATTTATCTACAAAATAGAAACCCTTTACAAGTCCAAGATCATAACTGAACTAATTGAATTTTACAAAACTTTTATTTATCCCTAATCAACAGACTTATGGTTGTCTCCCTCATCATCTACATACATATCTATCACCAGCTATTTTGTCAATCCCTTAATCATCTAATTTAACAGTGTTCAGTTATGATCTAACATATTTCACATTTCATGTGTTCTAACTTAATGCCATCTTCCCATAAACATGTTATAATTTGTTTTTAAATTCATCCAAATATGAATTTAGAATTTTAAACCCCCATATAAACTCATGGAATGATTTCAAAAGCTATCATCAATAATACAGGGGATATAAGAAATAAAGTCTAATTATGTATCTATATATGGCATGGTAACTACTTAAAAACTATTTATAGAATTTTTATCCCTCCTATTCTTCAAGAAGTAATGCGCCAAATTTTCATTGATGTTGTTGTTGTAACTAACTTTATCCAAATATATACAATTTACAGAGAAATAATGTTTAGAAACAAAATGCATTCCAGTAGAAATTAATTCAAAGATAATAGTTTGTAAATTTGCAGAGATTATAATTTGTTTTATAAATAAATGTGCAGTGTGTATAAGTTTTTATGTCATTCATGATATACTTTAATTAAACCATAACAAATGGAAAAGGAAAAAAGTATAACCTGTACGTACTGACAAGTATTAGAACTAGCTAGAGTGGGGGCAATCACTACAGTAAGACAGTGAATTTAATGAACATCTGATAATTGAGCCGCGTCACGACAAAACCAACATAGTGCGACCAGCATGGATCCAGACCAGCCTGCGCATCCGCGCAGTCTGATCAGGATCCATGCTGTTCGCTATCAGTTTCTCTACTTGTTGTAGGGTTTTTAAGCGAACAGCATGGATCCTGATCAGACTGCGTGGATGCGCAGGCTGGTCTGGATCCATGCTGGTCGCAAACCCATTATGTTGATTTTGTCATGACGCGGCTGATATAAAATCAGGAAAATAACGGCACATAAGAAGCTAAAGAAATGTGATAAAAAACCAGGATGAATTAAACAGTAGCTCATTCATTAGACAGTTTGTTAAAATCATAACACAGGATTAAACCAATGAAAGCTTTAATATACAATTTGCGTATTTCTTTAAAACCTATATAAGGTATAGATTTACCTTGGAATGACAAAATTATAAACTACTTTGTATCTAAAATTAAACTAGCATATCTCTATTTACAGGCACTCAAAAGTTGCATGTAACATACTTTAATCAAATTAATTAATCTTGATTTCTAAATTGTAAACTAGCAGCATGAAATTCTAGCCTTTAAAAACAGTTAAAAATCTCTCTGTACCACAGCATTCTGTATATATAATGTTTGTTTAAAACAAATGTAAACTATGACTAGATAAACCAGGCAGTAGGTCCTATGCAATAAGTATAAAAAGTTTTCTTATGAAGAAAAGCAACATAATAAAGCAAACACACATAATTCTCTGAAATGTTCATCTTAAAACAGTTATTATAAACAACCTTTTCTGTGCTTTTATTCTCCTTGTTTTATTCTCTAGTGTTTGAAGTTGAGCAAACATTGTTAAGGTCAGACCATGACTTTATTGCAGAACTTTACTGGTGGAGGAACAATATTACAGGTACTTGAAGACATCTGAGTAGAACCATTAACCATTAGTAACTTACCTTGACAACTTCCTCACATGAAACAATTTGTGGAAAAACCATACACAAAGAGCAAATGATTGCAAATTTGCTACCTTAACATGCTTTTATAATTATCTTCATGTCTTTATAAAGCTATTATTTTTGACAGCAAATTTCAGTATTTCTGTGACTGTAACCAACTTCAAAAACAAAGACCTACTTCTGAATCAGCAATAATCAGTAGTTGTTATAATGAAAAGCAGACACAGAGAATAATTCAACAAAAAAGAAAATAGTGTCCCCGAGTTAATAAACAATAACAAATATAGTAACTAGTGAGAGTTATTTGTTAGATTTGAAAAGTTTAACAGAATTTTAATTAAACAGGATGAAACATGTGTATGACTGAACACGCCAGATTCAATGTATAATATAAATGGTAATATGTTTCAAATCCATCAAGTAATATGTTTCATAACTGCATCCATTACATCTTGTACACTTGGTCATTTTTTTGTGTTGTTCAAAAGCTTCCGAGAGATTATAAATATTTTAATATAGCCTAACTTAATTATACATTGAATGTCTATATGAACATTTCAGAGAATTATTATGCTGAAATCAAAATCTGTTCAGTATGATAGCAAGTCTCAAACATAATAGGAAAGGCAACAAAAAGATACTGGTAACTGTTGGCATGACAACAGGTTGCCAAGGAAACCATTCATATTGCTATGCAACAGGATCATGATCTTGACACAATCTATGAGTTTATATGGGGTAGTTCACCTACCTACGTACCAATGTGTCCCAATCCTTCAGTAAAACAAGGAGTAAAGTGTAAGAATTTTGGTCGGAGAAAATAATATATGAGACCAGAGATAACTCTGCAAAAACTTAATCTATGAAATTTAATACTAATTACCTCCCATTGATTATTATTAGGATGTTTTTATAGGAAGCCATGTTTACTTGCATTTAAAAGTCAAGTCAATAGTAACAACAAAATACCCATAACTCATTCTATATAAAGATTTTTTTTTGGTATAAAATATATATACATTTGATATTGATACAAATAAAGAAGTATCATAAAGCAATGTAGAATTTTAAGTTACATCAGTACTAAAGCTGTTTGCAGAATTATCCTGGTCTTAACACACACATACATAATGACATACAATGGACAACAAAGTGCATACTGGACAAGTTTGTTGTAAACAGGGGCAGGTAAGCTTATAACTGTCCATAATCAATCAACATGTTTTAGTGCAAAATTAATATGGCAAAACCCTCCATGCTGTTGATCATGGATGTCATTTCACCTTGACAAGGTTAGATTAAAATATACATCTTCAAGGACCTATAGACCAGCAGTTCCTGATACCCACTGTTCAAAACTCATTAATTTGTAATTATATCTACCCAGTTTAAAAAGCAATTAGTAATAAATCTATAAAAGATTATCTGTTGATAAAACTTAAAATTGATCCCTTTATATATATTTTTTTGATTAAATACATTATTGTCTGATTATAGACCTTGATTTAACAACTTCCAATAATCTGTCATGTTGACATATCTTGTGTAATACTTCTTCTGATATATTAGTACAAGATGCCTAACTTCAAGACTTACATTCCCCACTCATAAAAAAAAATTTAATCATACTTCACCATAAAATTCGAATGACAAGATGATTCAAAAGGCATTGTTGTAGAACATCTTCAGGTATTTAAAGTTTCCTGTTTATTCAGTGCATGACATATATATATATATGCAGGAAAGGGGTAAATTACTACAAGCAAGTGCAAAACTAGTAAAACCCTCTCCAACGACCATACTGCATTAACACCCATGACCTACGTAATGTTACTGTTGAAAAAGTGGGAAATTCAAGGCCTTAAAACAAGGGACACACAAGTAATGTGCATGATGATGCAATAAATCTAATATATGGGGTTCAAAAATGGGGTAAAAAGAGAAGGGTGTAGGGGGGTTTGTAATTCTGTATAAAAAATTCCCAAACTGTCAAAAGCAGGCAAAATTTACAACAGAGCCACATTATAAACAAAGATATGACAGTAGACAACACATGTACAGAATAGTTGTTTCAAGATTATCCTAAACAATTGAATACAGTCTAAGCTACAAAACATAATATTGCCGCAAAAGCATTCTGATTGTATCTCATATTTAAATGAAGTAAAAAAAAGAGTTTATATAAATATATAATTACAATAGCTTCACTATCTATAAAGTTCAAAGAAAAAAATAGATGGAGAAAGTATGCTAAAATATGTTCAGATTTTATTATCATTATTATTCGGTCCTTGAAAATGTACACCGTTTTTTTCTAGACAATAATCTGTTTTGAATAAAAAGAAAATCTTTTTAAAAAAAAGATTGACTTTTCTTATAAACATCTGTGTATGATTAGTCAAATTACCAAGCTTCCAAAATTGACCAGTAATAGTTCTCTCCCCCTGGTTAGAAGTTAATTTGATTCTGCCAAAGAACTTATCTTATCACAAATTGTTAAAAGTTAATCATATCTCCTGGAGAATATTAGTCTGATAATTCCCTTGGTTAATTATTTACCTGACTATGTAAACAATGGAAATTTAAATAACAGGTGTACATAATCAATATGTCCTACAAACATGAAATTGTCAATTTCTACTTAACAAATCATCATGAAAGGCATCCTGAACAAGTTGCTATATTTTAACATTAAGTAATTTGTTTCAGCTGAAGGTTTGGGGTTCAGGCGAGTATAAAAGGCATGCAGGGAAGGACTTACACAGATCCAGGGGTGTTTGAGCGCTTCCTGTGCCGTGATTCGCTTGGATGGGTTTACCGTCAGCATACTATTTATGAGGTTTTTCGCTTCCGGCGTAACTGTATCCCATTCTGGTGATGGGTACTGTATAATGAACAATTCAGCATATACTTGTTAGAAAACCAATGTACCACTGAAATAATCAACTCGAAGTAAGGCCCACTTTTATTAAGTGAAATGCTTAAAGAAACACAGTTTTGCAGATAAATAAATTATTTATAAATACATTCAAATCATTCTGGTAGAACCATCAACATATAAGCCAGTTAAATTATAAAACATGAATGAATTCAGTTCATATCTCATCTGCATAGCAGAGGGGCCTTTAGTTCAGATAATGACTAACATATTGATGGTACATGTATGTTCAGATGTCAAATTGTAAGCTTACAAAATCTATCATATCACCAGTGTATTATATTAGACATACTTCCTTCAATATGATATCACCAGTGTATTATGTTTGACATACTTCTTCAATATCATATCACTATTGCAATATGTTAGACATACTTCCATCGATATCATATCACCAGTGTAATATGTTAGACATACTTCTTCAATACCATATCACCATTGCAATATGTTAGACATACTTCCTTCGATATCATATCACCAGTGAAATATGTTAGACATACTTCCTTCAATATCATATCACCAGTTCAGCATTTTAGACATATTCCCTTGAAATTAATCATGTCACCAGTTTATTATTTAAGACATACCTTCTTCAATATTATATCACCAGTCTAGTATGTTACTGTAGACATACCATACTTCCTTCAATATCATATCACCAGTTCAGCATTTTAGACATACTTTCTTCAATATCATACCACCAGTTAATTATGTCAATACCATATCACCAGTGAAATATGTTAGACATACTTCCTTCGATATCATATCACCAGTGAAATATGTTAGACATACTTCCTTCAATATCATATCACCAGTTCAGCATTTTAGACATACTTCCCTTGAAATTAATCATGTCACCAGTTTATTATGTTAGACATACCTTCTTCAATATCATATCACCAGTCTAGTATGTTACTGTAGACATACCGTACTTCCTTCAATATCATATAACCAGTTCAGCATTTTAGACGTACTTTCTCAATATCATATCACCAGTAAATTATGTCAATACCATATCACCAGATAGTATGTTAGACATTGTCACTGTCATAGTATGTAAGACATACTTCCTCATATTATATATTAGACATACTTCTTTCAGTAACATGTTTCTGGCTGGAATATTGCAGGCAAATGATTCACTCAGGATTGTCCTAACAGTTAAGGTGAATCTGTTATTTTAAACAGCTGATTAATATTGTTATAATGTGATCAGAGTTTACTTACATCATAAGCTCCTACTTTAATCTGAGCATACAATCTGTGCTGATCCTCATCCCAGAAAGGGGGATAACCCACTAGTAGAATGTATAATATTACACCTACAATAAAACATGTTCATATTTACTAAACAAAGAAGAATAATTAAACAGATTATGCTTATAATAGCCAATGTTTGTAAAATGCATTTGCTTGTTGTATACAGTATGAATATGAACAACTATTTTACCTCAGGCTTGTTTATGTTATTAAATGTTTTTTTTAAGGAAACAAGATTTTTTTCTCAGGATTACCGAAGGAAGATGACTTTTTTGGATAATGAGAAAATATTTCAATTTATTAGTTCATTGTACCTGAACCTCAATAGACAAAACTTTTTAAGTTCTTGAAATTATCTTGAACATTTCTTTGTACTATTTTTGAAAATTAAATGGTTTAAAAAAATTGTGTCTAACCTAAGGCTAACATATGCAGCCAAAATGATTTGCCAATACCACAAGTTGAGAATAAGGCTAAGTCTGAGTGTGAAAGTCTGATATGAACCTGTACTGTTAGTATTATTGCCTGCTTATTTGTAGAAATTTTATGGTGAAATTTCTAACATTTAACACTGGACATTTTAAATTTCAAGTGTGGTCAGTTCTATATTTAGATGGGTAAACACTAAAGTAAATGTGAATGCAAGACTTCCAACATCTCAACAGCACATCATGAGCAACTATTGTTGCTATAAGAGTGACAAATACCACCACCTGATCTCAATAATACATGAAAATATGTTGAACAATGGCAGAAAAAAAAGTTTTGAAAGGAAAAGTATATAATTTATAGTGCTCAAATACATGTATGTTTGAATTTTTACCTTCAAGGGTGACCTTGAGCCTGCACAATGGCAGCATGGGCTTTACATATTGCCTTGTTGAGGTTAACAATTAAGTTATGTTTAAAATAAATTCCTCAAGGGGTATAGGATTTAAAGAGCTGACACAAAATTCTGACATTTGACCTTCAAGGGTGACCTTGACCTTGAGTCTGCACAGTGACACACTGTGTCATGGTTGTGATCATAAATGTCAAATCATTGTAAAAACTTTTCAGCAGTTTAGAGGACACAAAATTAAAGATACAGGTTCTGCACATAATCCATATGTGCCAAGTTATATCAAAAACTTTTCAGCAGTTAAAAAGTTATGCAGCAGACAAATGTTACAGATGGACAGGCAGGGCCATTCATATAATACCCTCCCCTTAATAATTTTTAAAACATCATAACATTTGATCAACTTGTTATGGCACATGATTTATTCTTTACCTAATCTTTGTCACCAGCACTTTGTGCTTGTAAATATGATAAGGTGCTGAGCTTCATATCAAATGTACAGTACTAAGTGCTGTCAATTGTCCACTATTACATACAGCAGTTGTACATTGTAAACTTACCACATGCCCATACATCTACTGGTTTCCCATATGGGTCTTTGCGTAAGACTTCTGGTGATAAATAACCAGGAGTGCCTGCAAATCCTGTAAACACACAAAAACACCAAATATTTTATCAATACACACAAAAACACCAAATATTTTAGCAATATAACTTGGGCATAGATTTTTTCCACTTTTCATATTGCTAACTTTTCAACATAATTGATAACAAAGATAGAATGAGTCCCACTATCAGCTTTATAAATATAAAAATTTATTTGCACTTCATCAACATGATTTCTTACAAATGATACATAGTAAATGAGCATTTTTTAAAAAACAAAAACTAAAAAATATCTGATTTTACCTTCTTATAAAATAGTATGAAGTATACAAAACTAGAATAACATTTCTAGTATAACTTATTAATCACCCAACACTTACCAAACCATGCCTGTTGGTCCCCTTGTACCTCAATGGCAAGTCCAAAATCTGCTAATTTTACTGCTGCTCCCTTTGCTTTACTTGCTAATAAAAGATTCTCTGGCTGAAAATATACAAAGTATTTACTTATCAAATTTCAATCATACAAGTAAGGGAAGTAAATGTGATCATATACAGTTTCTGTTCATAGCAGTTGCTTCCCTTCTTTACACATGGCTCACACAATACAAATTCATTCACATGGAAAAGCTATCTAACTATATTGAGGAAGTCGGTGAAGATACCTAAGCAAATCCCTTCATATTATAGCAGTCTAGAAGGGTAATAAAATCTTTGGTAGAATGGTTTCAAACCCATGATAACTTAATGTGTTCACTTAAACATCAATGAACTTATGCAATGGTTTTTTCTTCTTCCAGTTTGAAATTGTTGTTTATAGAACATTAAAGGATTTTACTGATAAGAGAACAGTACAGAGCCCAATTATCTCTATATAGCTTTATCAGACATATAGCTGCACATATATACAGATAGTTTAGTGCTGCATGTATGTAGAAACTGGTCACATAATATACTGTCTTGTAAGGCTGCACATATGTACAACCTGGTCGGGGATATACAGTCCAATTAGGCTGCACATACATAGTTATAAGTATCTAAAATGCTTCTTATTTCTGGGTTATTTTGCACATTATAATTAGGAATATTACATGAACAGAAAGAGTAAATGGTAAATTTTGCAAATAAGGTAACAGTCAGACCTGCATTAAATTGGGTACAAATCACTAAAAAATATTTCCAGTCCGGTCAAGTCAAACACCCCTCCTCCCCTCCCCCTAGTGGTCAGTTCTTTAAACAAAAATCCTGTATGATAAAGTATCATCAGTAGCTTACTGTTTATAGTTTACAGTAATTATATTCTATAGCCTACCAAGTTCCCTCCAAATGAAATAATCACAGTATAGTACAATTATTCCCATTATTGCTGTTCATCTTTCTCGTTATCCCCAGTATCTTACCATACCTCTCCAATCAGAGTACATCTCCTATATCTTCAAATGTACCAGTAATCTCAGTCTTTTTACACTGCAGTTTATTGCAAACTTTACACAGGCTTTATCTCAAATTGAAATGTCAGACTACTCAAATAATAAATTGAATTCCAGTTACAGCTTTGCAGCAATCTTCGAAACTTCTTTCCTAGAATTATCTGAAATCTTTGCACATTTAATAGCTTGTTTTTATTCTTAGAAAATTGTACTTTGTAAATGAAAAATCAATTACTTTCATTTTTGTTGCATCTGCATCTAAATAATTGAATGATAACAAGTTTATTAAATGCTTAATGCAGCTCTGGAGAGCAAAACTTCTTGCAGAAAGCAAAGTCTTGATGAAATTATGGAAGAAGAAGTTAAACAGTGGAGGAAACAGGCTTCCTTATATGATTACAGATTAGAGTGGTGTTCTGCTTGCATTATTAAACAATTGTATAAATTTCCAAATGTTTCTTTTATATATATATAGCTCACCTGAGCATAAAGTTCTTAAAGGTTGCCTGACATTGATAATCACAAACTCTTTACAGCATCTACAAAATCTTAAAAGCTTTAAACAAGATGACATTTTTCTCACATATGTATAAATTATGGATGGGGGTAATGAATAGCTCTTGTAAAGTGTAAATGTTCTTCATTGTTTACACTGTTTGGAAAGACTGACTCTATACATTCCCCCTCCCTTTAAACTTTGTTGTTAATTTTTGTTTGAAGTCCATATCTTGAAAATCGTATATGATAAATATAAGATAGTTTGGCACCTTCTATATACATGCACTGTTGTATATCAACATTTGCAGCATAGATTTCATCATCCCATATATCAGATTATTTATCAGTTAAATATCATATAATATAATTCATATATGATAAAACACATTTTGTGAAAATTCTTCTCTTGTGATTAACATAGAATGCAGCTATTTTTCATAATTATAAAAATTTTATGTTATGCAAAATGTCATATAAAAGACAAATTGATGAGTTCCTGAACACTAAATGTTTCCAAGTCAAATTTGTTTGTTTATCTGGCCATCTGTAGACAAAATCATCTGTGCCATTCTCAAAAACTGTTCAACAAATTTTAATAAAACTTGTAAGGAGTAATGCTCAAGAGACCAATTTGTGAATATTGTAAGGAAATTGACTTACACTGAAAGATAACCTTGACCTGAAAGGTTTAATCTTGGAATATCACAACTTCTTTCAAATTTATGAATGTAGAGTATTCAGTTTTGGACATAAGAATTCTTGGGAAACAATATTTAAGGATACACTGAACTTGACCTTTATATGACCTTGACCTATATGGTAAATTTCTAGAATAAGCTTTGTATCTTATTGACAAATTTGATTCAAACTCTGACAAAACAACACTGAGCATATAACTGTAATGCTGAGCAATTTAAGTATGTCCTTGAGTTTAAAATGACCTTGACTGGCAAGGTCAAACTATTGAATTTTGCTTATTAAATTGTCATAACATTTTAATGGATTGATTTGATTCATACTTGGACAAAATATTAGGCATAATCTGCCTGTTGGACAAAATTCAAAATATGACATACATGAATACTTTAAAATGACTTTGACTTTGAAGGATAAATCATTGAATTTTTCTAAAATTGCAATAAATTTGTTATCTGAATATACTGAATTAACTCATACTTGGACTAATCATTAAAATGCTTGCGACAAAATGTCACATGGAGTTATTCAAATATGACCTTGACCTTTCAGTTATCATAACTTTCTATGTTAAATATGAAATTTATTTAAATTCTGTAGAATTTGTTACTTAAGCATAAATTTGATTAATATTTGGACATAACATCATGTTAGATAACAATATTATACTGCCTGAAGAGAAATGGATTTTTACCTCTAATTAAAAGTCGTCAATGTCATATTTGTTAAAATTATTCAAATTTACAACAACTCTGATGACTTGCAATGATGAGTTGCAAGACCTCACTACGAGGAGGTCAAAAGTTGACCCTGCTTGTGGTGCCTGTTGTTGAAGCAATTTGAATGTGTTCATATTAATCACCATTCATGACAGTTCTAGTTTTGACTGTGAGATTATATTGATGAGATTTAATACTTATACATGTGTATTGCCTTAGAATATTTGTATAACAGTTGTAATCTGGACCTTTTGAAAATGTGGGTTTTTCTTAGCTAATCCCTTTTATAACAAAACAAAACTTTAACCATCTGTTGCGCTCATTTTCCAGGTTGAAACAGTAGAAGTTTGTTTGTACCCAGCCCAACTCCAAATCAACAGGGAAAAACCCAAAATATTCTTAATTTCAGAGTATTAGTATGTTCATTGTACTGTTTATGCTTATATGCCCTTGACATATTTGTATAATATGCTATTATGATACTAAGGTATTATAGATAATCATATTTTTGACAATAGGATATATGATATCCTTGACATATCTATATAATTTGTTATTAAATACAGGATAATATCCTTGGAATATTTATACATGTATAATATGTAATAAAATATATGATGATAATTCTCAGCATATTTGTACAATGATTGACTGTTTACTGACACTCTCAAACATGTTTCTGTATTTACTTGCTGGTTACCTCTAAATCCAAGCAAGGTATGTACTTACCTCAATGCTATACCAGTAAACTATCTGACTAGTCTAAACATGTGCAGGGTTACAAGGCAGTAAAAGCAATATGTAGTGAATTCACTCAGTAACAAAGTTGACAGTAAAAAGTAACATTTTTAAAGCAATATTTTATATTTAAAGAGGAGGAAACTATTTAATAAAAAAGTTAGAGTAATGAACCTTGTCATAAATGATGTGAGTGACGACAATGACATCTCAAGTAGATACCATAAGTATCAAAGAAGATAAAGTAACCAAAACAAACATTTTTATCTTCAAATATTAAGATAGTTCTATAAATAATGGTGCTAGACATATGAACCCTTTCAAATTACTTCAATTCTTTGCAAGTTTTTCTCTGGAAAAAGCATATAATGGGAGATAATAAAAAAATAAGGCAAAGTTATCATTCTTTGCCATTGCACTAATCTCTTGAACACTAAAGTTTAACTCTTTTTTTTCTAAATTTTTAAACTGGAACTCCTTGTTTAAGCTTGGCACTCATTTTTTTAAACATAAGAGTCCTTGGACTAACATAACAGGAAATGTCTAGATAAATCACTGAGTTAACAAAGATGACTGGTTTAAATTTTAAGATAAGGTATTATCCATGGAAGGATAATGGTTGATAATGATGAAATATGGCTTATAAAATGTAATACTACACACTGTGGAGAATATGTGAATATAGATACAACATCATACTAAGGATGAGTAGGCAATAAAATATAAGATTAGCAATTTAGTAAATTGCATTATTTAAGTAGTATTGCAAAAATTGTATGGCTTTTAGTAAACCCCCACCCAGCTTGTTACAATATAATTTCAATGAGTAAGAGAAATATACAGCTAAAGTATGGACATAAGAATAATACAGTCATGTTAATTACTACAAAAGTATTTGATTTCAGCAAAAACATTTCACTGATAAAGGTGATAATAACTACTCTTATCAAGAAGCAACAAGGTAATACTAAATAGTGATACATGTACTTCAATAAAAGAACATGAATAATTAATTCCAACTTCTGTCACTTTTTAATAAGCCTGTCATAACCAAATGAAACAAGAACTAGTCTTACTGCTTGATGGTAAAAAAGAGCCTGGATAATGTAAAATTTTCTAAGTTCTTAAAGGGCCATAATTCTGTCAAAATACTATGTTAGAGATGTCTTGGACAGTGACCTCCTATTATGCTCTTAAGTACTCAAGTATGTATTCAACTCATTCCCAACAATAGTTTCGGAGATTTCAACTTGCACACAACAACTTAACTAAAGTGTGACTCCAGCTCCTTTGATAACAATAGCTCTCCCTATTTTTCAAATAGTCAAGCTGACAACTGTCAATAAGATTTCTATAAATAAAACCCACAAACCCCCACCATACCAGGTGGAAAGTGTATCATTAATTTAAACTTGTAATAGATATATGGGGTAATCTTAAGGTACGTTGAGAGCAGGGCAATGGAATGAAAGATAGTAGAAGCCATCACAATTAGAATACTTTATGCCATGGGATTTTGGTTGGATATAGAACTTATAACTTACAAAATCAAAGAAAGAGATTCTTCTATTAAAACAAAAAAAAATCCTATGATTATCCAAAATTCATTTCAGCTACTTTTCCTTATGTTTATTTTATGTTACTTTAGCAACTTCACACTGCAAACTTTTTTTTCACAGACAAAAACTGAAATGAAAAATCATTTACAAAGCAGCCAATTACCAATGCAGCAATTTGAAACTTTCCATGTAAAACTGTCATATTGTTGCTGCAGTAACCTTACAGTATCAGAAACAGTGTTAGCTACAGCCTGTTACACATACTTTCTACACATAATACAACACCATGCCTTCTTCTTATACCCATCACTGTCAATATCAATCACTATATGATACACAAGTTCCAGACAAATATCCCATAAATCCCCACTCAGTCTGACATACAAGGTTACACTGAGTAATGTTTATATACAAATCATCTTTTAGTACTTATCTCACCTTGAATGAATTTTGTCCTGAAAACAACAGTCTTTTCAGTGCCAAGTTTCTAAGTCATTTAACAGTTACTACTGCTTAAATATGTAAAAAAAAATAATTCAGCATGTGCTCAGGTCTAAAGATGTGAAATAGATTGTAACTATAGAATATATCTTTCAAAAATAGTTTCCATACCGAATGATAAAAATGTTCTTGTAAGGGCTACTTCAGAAATACTGGTCAATCTATTAAGTGTATGTAACTGTTACATTTCTATGACATAACAATATATTGCTTCTCAAGAAGAGTATCTTGTCAGTTAATGTTACAGTGCTAGGCAGCTATTCTTAGCCATTCCAGAAACATCAATTTATCCTCCAATGAAGAACCAATGCTGCACCTTTGTTTACAGTCTTAACAATAGGTTTATTACATCATCCCTGGATTTACAATTGACAAAACATGATGTTGCCATAACAATCATCTTAAATCATTTCTTTCCACACTGACATGAACTTTTTGTGAATTTTAAATGTTAAAACTAGATCTAGATCAAGATCTATGATACTTTACATGTAGGTTGGTCAGGTGTCAGCTGACAAACTATTTCAATCTGACAAACTATTTCAGTCTGACAAACTATTAAGTCTGATAAACTATTTCAGAAAAACTATTTTAGTCTGACAAACTATTTCAGTCTGACAAACTATTAAGTCTGATAAACTATTTCAGAAAAACTATTTTAGTCTGACAAACTATTTCAGTCTGAGAAAAAACCTATATCAGTCTGACAAACTATTTCAGTTTGACAAACTATTTCAGTCTGACAAACTATATCAGTCTGACAAACTATATCAATCTGACAAAATATTTCAGTCTATTCATATAGTGTGTAAAAAAAAAACAGCTTATAGTAATTTTGTTTCACCATTTAATGTCAAACTGCGGTTCAGTTATACCATATATTGTATATAACTGATTTAATAATGCATTAATATTTTCTCTTTACAATTCCTCATAAATTGGTGCAGCTATATCAAGTTGTATAAAATTACAGGATACAGCCTCAACACTTAAAGTGATGAGTTAGTTTGTATGAACTGTCATTACTGAAAATTTAGAGAGCCTACCTACAAACAGATAAATGCTAGTCTGTATCATCTTATGACTTTAAAATGTGCATGATTTCATGTCTGGTGACCTTGACCTAGCATTATTATATAGACCTGGATTATAATGGCACCACTCAATTTTTTGTCAGATTTTGGCCTGACCATTGGCCTTTATGTGAGAAGTTGACATTGGTTACAGGGATCTGAACTTTGCACCTCATAAAGGTGAACACTTGTTTCAATCCCTTATTGCATGTAAAAGTTTTGCTCAATACAGACGTTTTCCTCTCATCTGTAAGTATGACCTTGACCTTAGCCCAAGAGACCTGATTCATGTGAGCAACACTACATCTTATGGTCATGAATATTTGTATCAAATAAAACTTGAATGCAGAAGATGTGCTCAGGACAAAACAGGACCCTGCCTGCCTATCCTACCTGGCCATACCCGAAATACAACCTGGTGTATATTACTTTATAATAAATCAGCCCAAAAATAGTCTGCAGTTGTATAGATTGTGCTTACTGTATTACTGGTGGTACAGGCAACTCATTATTGCCAACAGTGCTCAAATACTTAGTAGTTTGAGTAAAATGATTGTTTCCATTGTTTCTTACTGTATGTTATAGATATGTGAGGTATGTTTACAGTATGCAAATAAAAGCATTTAATTTACAGAGGTAATGAACTTCATCTGTAAAGAACAAATTGCCTCTGTCCATAGAAGTTTAGCTGAGTTTTACTGTACATTATCTGACAATACTGACAGTACAGTTAGCCAGCTTCCAGTTTACCTGCTCTAGATTCAGTTATCAAACCTTACCACCGAAAATAAACCATAACATAATATCTTTCAGCTTCTTGTTTTTCTTCTTTCATGATACATTTTAGACAATATTAGTACTGCCAATTACCAATAAACAAAATCAAGATCATATATAACAAGAGCTGTCGGTAGGACAGCATGCTCGACTATTCTAAGTGCTTGATAGTAAAAGAGCCTTGATAATGTTAAATTTTTTAAGATCACAAAAGGTCTAATTTTTTTTTAATAAATTCATGTTATAGGCCTTAGACTCAGAGAGTCTAATTATACAGTATTGGCTTGACTATTCGGTAGGTAATGTCACAAGGTTGTTTTATTGAGTATAATAATACTAATTACCTATGAATACATAAATTTGACAGAAAAGGTACATAGGCTTCTAATTAAGATGTTTTATCAAGTAAATCACTGCTTTATTATTATGAATGCATAAAATTGTCCAAAAAAGGGCACAAACCTTTCAGTAGTAATTGAGATAACAGCTTACAAGCAAAACTTTACCATGAATTTCTAAGTTGAAAAAGGGGAGAAAAATCAGCCTAAATGCAAGATAGATTTTATGGATCTTTGTCAGTGACCTACAATTATGACCCTAAATGCCTATGTGAAGTTTTAAATAAATATCTTTAATAGTTATTGAGATATGTAAAACTTGCATGTAAACATTAACCAAGAGACTAAGTAGAAAAGGGGATATGAATCAGCCTTAATGCAAGATAGAGTTATGGAACTTGGTCAGTGACATACAATTATGACCCTCCAATTAGGCCATCCTTAAAAAAATGTTTGTTTGCAGTAACCCGACCCAGAATTTTCAAGGTGGGTAGGAAGGTCTCTTCTATTAACCTTTAAAAGAACAAAAACAAAGCACAAGGCATAATTTTCTGATTAAAAAATTTTTTTTTTATCCAGACCATGAAAAAAACTTTTGAGTAGGGGCAAATTTTGTGAGTAGGTCGCGTTACTGCAAACAAACATTTTTTTAAGGATGGCCTTATGACCCTAAGTGCATGTGTAAAGTTTCAAGTAAATATCTTTGAAGACCTTTAACCTTTAACCAAAATTTCTAAGTTTCAAAGGGGCAAATAATTCTTCAAATTTTGCAGGCAGAGTTATGCAATTTTGCAACCTGATGAACATTGTTACTATAAAAAAGTATTTTAAATTTCATTTGAATATCTCAAGCAATAATTGAGATATTTGACTTTACAAAAAAACTTAAACCAAAATTTCTAAGTTCCAAAGGGGCATAATTCTGTCAATATTGTAGGCAGAGTTATCCAACTTGTCAATCTGATGTTCCTTGTTACTATAAATAAGTATTGTAAGTTTCAATTGAATATCTCAAGCAATAATTGAGATATTTGACTTTACAAAAAACTTTAACCAAAATTTCTAAGTTAAAAAGGGGCATAATTCTGTCAATATTGTAGGCAGAGTTATCAAACTTGTCAATCTGATGTACCTTGTTACTATAAATAAGTATTGTAAGTTTCAATTGAATATCTCAAGTAATTATTGAGATATTTGACTTTACAAAAAACTTTAACCAAAATTTCTAAGTTAAAAAGGGGCATAATTCTGTCAATATTGTAGGCAGAGTTATCAAACTTGTCAATATGATGTACCTTGTTACTATAAATAAGTATTGTAAGTTTCAATTGAATATCTCAAGTAATGATTGAGATATTTGACTTTACAAAAAACTTTAACCAACGCAGACGCCGACGCGGACGCTGACGCCGACGCCGGGGCGACTACAATAGCTCTCATATTCTTCGAATAGTCGAGCTAAAAATAACCTTTACAAGAATAAATAAATTAATTATATAAATCAAGGAATGTTGAAAGGAAATTCAGATTTACTTTAAATTCCAGAAAATTAATGGTGTATACAGTACAATATATTGAATCATACATCCACCTGGGAATATGGTAATGATCTAGGTTTCCAAGCAATTTGAGCAGGCATTCTTTTAATATAACAGAAAATCTCAAATATGTTCTGCCAATTATTCTTTGCTATTAGTTGTCACCATGAAAGATTATTATACTTGAGGTGGATAAAGAGGTAAAAAAAGAAAGAAAAGGAGTATAATTATGCTGATGAGGAAAATGGCAATTATTTAACATGACTCCCACCCCCAGCACAACATGGTCCTCTCTTTTCTGTGTTGAATAGTGTAATAAAATCAAAATAAAGGGGGAAGTGCTTAGGAGACATAGGAGAACAAGTATTTTAAATTTAAAGTGAATCCCTTATGTGGTCTTCATGAAAAGGCAAATATTCTGTAAGTCAAAAAAGGAAATAATAAATGCAACAAATAAAGTGCATTGTCATAAAAACAGGATTAAATGTGTCAATTATGAATCAAAAACTGTCCATCAATAAAAAAAGTTATGGCAATTTAAGCCAAACCTAAAGTGTTGTTTTGTCAAATTATGAATTTCATTCTTAAAGACAAAATCATAACAATTTCAGCAAAATTCAATAACCTGGCCTTAATTGTCAAGGTTATTTAAGGTCAAAATCATGCTTAAATTAATCAACATATTTTTTTTGTTGTTGATTTGTCCATGGATAAAACAGATCCATACATTATTAATAAAGTAATTGCCAATTTTACCAAAATTCATAATTTGATTTGAAGGTCAAGGTCAAATAAAAGTCAAGGTCAAATAATTATAAAGCTCAAGGTCAAATTCACTTTAACTTTCTTAATGGAATTGTCTCAGCAATATATCTTTTATACATGAGAGACTATGTAAGTATCCAAAAAAGTAAAGTCTCAAACCAAAACTCAATACTAGCAAGATGGCTAATAATAAATTTATATCAAACTCACCTTCAAATCTCGATGTACTATTCCATGCATATGACAGTAGTTAACACTCTCTAATATCTGTTGCATGCAGTGGCTGAAATGAGAAACAGTAAAACATTATTCAACGGCACAATATAATGTTATATACAGATCCAATCATTGAACAAACTCATCATACTTTCTTCAATTTGTCAAACAATTTCAAAAGTAATTATTTGCAGCTTTGTTATTCTATACTTTTGATCTATTTTTTATCTTCCAGCAATCATTTTTTCAAGAGGTTTCTGTTTCAAATGTCTATGCCAACTTCAAAAATCATTTTTATAATTATATAAATATTATCTTCCATTTTTTGCACCAGGTGGCTGGCAATTACATGGCTTAGATTTAGTCAGCTAATGCTTTTTTGTCAAGGTTTATTCCATGCTTGTAAATCATGTAAAAACAAGTCCAATCAAACAATCGAATTTTAAACCAATATATTTGTGCCCTTCCACTCAATTAACCAATGGGGTTCTTTAAATTAGATGGACCCCCAATTATCCAACCTTACATAAATATTAAATAGAAGCACAGATAAAATAATTTCCTTAGAAGTTTTAGATGAGTATGAATTAATTTGTATAGTTACATTTTATTTATTTTAACTTACATTAGGAATAAATCTGTATACATGCACTAAGCTTATATATTAGGACATGTAGTCAGTCCTGTAACCAACTATTATTACAGTCAGTGAATATATTGTGAGATTTCTATGTGACAGAGCCTTGCAAAATATGTTATACTGCCAGCATAACTAGCCAAGTTGATAGGAAGTATGTCAAACACAACACTGATGTATTCACTTGTTTTTTCACATAAGATTATTACTTCCTGCATGTATGGTAGAAACATTATGGTGAACATTTCACCAATGATAGGAAACTGCTTAAATACACTTTAAACAGTACTAACTGAATTACAATATTATACAATGTGCACAAGGCATCTACAGATGTTTTTAATTCAAACATTCTATATCATATTTAAATGTTGAATTCTGCTTAAGCTGATACAAGGGGTTAGTGGACGGTAGCTTGCATTTACCATTACCATCCATGAACAAACTTAATTAAACCAAATCTGCAATATTTTCAATTTAGCTGTTTTTGGCGTGTTCTTAAGAGATTCTGTTTTTGCCTATTCTATAGGTTTTCCTCTATGATATATTTAATGGCTTTATATCAGAAAGATAGGACATTTTCCAATCAGATTAAAATCAGATCCTTAAGAATCTGGTAGTCACTTTCATCAAATCAGTGTCAGCTTCAAGTTTTACCTGTTGAGGAACTAAAATTACATAAATAATTATGTGATTTTTATAATTTTAAACCAACACTCAATATGATAAAATGTGCCACAGAAAAACCATTTGAACGATCTAACTGTGAGTATGCAGCAGAGGATAAAAAAGCTATTTTACTTCTCACACTGTTTTCAAATATTTATGGTAGCTAATTTCTCATAAGAATCTCAAGGATGATAACTATTGATGCAATTTCACTTGGTAACTGACTTTCCATCTAGATACAATCAATCGGACAATCACTCTATTTCAAGTTACAAGCAAGATGTGTTCGAATCCCAACATGCATAAAGCATGTAGTCTGTGACATCTTTTATTTAATTAATCAATTAATTAATTAATTAATTCATTCATTCATTCATTCATTCATTCATTCATTCATTCCATTCCATTCATTCCATTTCATTCATTCATTCATTTTCATTCATCCTTCCTCACTCTTCTTTCATACCTTGGTACAGAACCAATAGTAGCAGCAAAAACACCATAATTTTACTGTTTTTACCTCCCTTATTGTTCCAACAAGAGTCATTATAAGCCTGTGGCTTTAATATAAAACACTCCAAAATATCTAATAGATTCACAAAGTTCTTCTGTTTACAAATGAGAGTAAAATATCATCTTGTAAAATTCATAAATATAATTATAATGTTGTCTTTATTGCTTAAACACTTAGAACACACTTCAAGAGAATTTTTATAACTGTTTTAATTGTTTTATGAGTCAATTAGATGCTAACTTTTCAATGGCTTTCAATAAAATCTATCATCAAGGGACATAAATCTGTCAAAACAAGAATTAACATTCAAAACTACTGGGGTAGGGATTTTTTCTCCTTACAATTTTTTTATAAAACCAAATGTTGCTCAAGGAAAATCTGCAAGTATGATTAACATGCCAAAATGACAGCTGTCAGTCATTTAGACCCTAAATTAATGACAGAGACTGTAAATGAAATAAACTTAATGCTGTTACAATCAAATATTGATGCTTTTAAAGTTTTCTTTTAGATAAGAAGCTAAAATGGCACATAAATAATGAACTTAAAGCACAAAGATGGAACCATAATTCAGCATAATCTTTGAAACATGGCATTTGTAAATGTAATATTCTATTTGTACAAGCAACAATAACATACTATGGTAAATATTGGTTTTTACAGGAATCATACTTGGCAAAATACCTCAACATTCAATCTGTAATATGCACAGCAATCATAAACAAAGTATTATTATGAGAGTATTTCAAATAAACAGACATTTAGCTGTAGAGTTTAGTGATACAATATCTCCATAACACACCTGTACTCACCATATACTACAACAATGATGTATGGATGTTAGAAATGCTAGGTTCCTGATTTAGTTTAACTTTTGCAATGGACTTGAATTTTTAAACTTTTATGGAGGAAAATCTAAGAATCATTTATCATAAAAATAATGGCTCATCTTAATTCTGAAAATTTCTTTATTCTTAATGTAAAACTGTTGATTTGATGTTAGTTTAAATGGTACAAACAAAGCCTATGGAAAACGAGCTTAAACAGTGACCTTGACCTAGAAATCTTTTGCTGAAATAAGCAATTTGTGAAGGATTACTGACGAACAATTCTAAATAAGTAACCTATCTTAAACACTAAACCTCCAAAGCAATGAATTTTCAAGGTGATCAGAAAAGAAGCATTGTCAATATTCCTTAATTTTACCTTAAACCATGCTATAAAATATCTTAAATATACAGTTGACTCTCGGTAACTCAGATTTCAACGGACTGGGCATTTTACTTCAAGAGGAACAGGTAACGTGGATCTGCTGTCATTACATTTACATTCGTACATGTATAAAAATGTGCCTGATTGAATGTCCAAAATAGTAGGTTTGTTATTGTTGATAACGGCAATGCTGCAGTTGAGCACTTACAACTACAAATTATAAATGAACAGAAAGATATTATTTAAAATTTAATACATGTATATTAATAGTGAAACATAAATACAACATAAACACAAACACTCGTAGCAAAGACATAAATGCAAATCAAGTTGGTCAGTATTCATCAGTATAATATTAAGCACATGTTTTCAATAAGCACTCATGAAAATTCATTACTATAGAAGCAAATAACAAACAATATGTCTTATACCTTAATCATAGGAAAATGAAAATAGCAATTATTGTGTACTGGAAGTAGTCATATCAATTTAGTTATCTAACTGATAAAACCAATGAAGTCTTTATGCCGATTAAAGTCACTTTTAAAACGTGTTAATAATACATGATGACCGGCGATTAAAAATACTATGAAACGAGTGAACCAGAGTGACAACATCTCACCTTGATGTCGCCAACCGTTGATCAGTCGCCTGTTTTAACACTTCGACTAACTGACATGAAAATATGTTGGACTTTAATTGACGGGACCAAAAACTCCTTTTGACTAAACAGGAGTCTCAGTAAGTCAAAATTTGACTTAAGCGGAGTTAAAGTACAAAGATAAAGAAGGAAATTTGACTGGACCTAAGAAATTCTTCGACTAATGCAGAAGTTTGAGTGAGGTGATTTTGACTTATTTGAGAGTCAACTGTACTTGTCAATTTTTCAAAACCATTCATCATTTTTAGAGAAAAATTTCAAAATAAGTACTGATTGAATAGGTAAGACTGCAGACAATGATCAAACAGCACAGACAGATGCTCTGGCTGATCTTGGTCTGCAAAGGTCACATAGATATATTCAGTTGCCACCAGCAGGCTTCAGGGTTAAAGAGAAAGAATGAGGGACAGTATGCCAAATTTAAGATAATCGAAATGCAAATGAACCCAAAGGTTGATATCAGTATCTTAACCATTGTCCTACATCATTGTGAGTTCTGGAGGCTACATGACAGCAAATGTTGGAGACAGCTTTCTTACATCAATAAAATTTAATCATTTCAAACAGTCATCTGGGACCACCTTCTACATGGAAAATTCATTCAGGAAATCTGATTGTATAATATTTTCTTCCTATAATCTTTTATCTTCTATAAGAGTATGAAAGAGTAAATTATTCACCAGCAAAAGACTGAAGATTTGCTTTAAAGCACTTAAGTTTACTGCTCTTGCATAAATTATGCATGGTTTGATATGAGCTTTGTTGGCATCACACATTCCTGTGAAAAGTAATGAAAACTCTTAAGTTATCTAAAACCTATTAAAAATGTTGTGATGAAAATAAAGATTGAATGCCCAATATTTGCTGGTGTCTTTTTTCATATTTGACATTCTCTTTTACAATAAGATGATGGAAGCTGTTGTTTTATGTCATTTTCTTTCCATATCCTTAAAACCTCTGGAATAAACTACACTTAATACGTTCAGTAATCAATATGGCAGACTCGTTTGGTAAGAGACAGTAAATCTAATTTCAGGATACAAGACATTGTGAAAACTATCTAGAAAATTTCAATCTGGATAAATGAGTGCTTGCAAAGCTTTTAAACACTTTCATACATGCTTTAAGTATTGCCCCTCCCTGCTACACTTCTGGGACAATGTGGGGGTTGGTAAGTCTTTACCTATCCACTGCTAGCCCAATTTGATGGTTTTGTTCAAATACAAAAATAGACGAGGTATTTTTAATTGTTTGCAGTGTGGGGCAATTAACAGGAATTCTCATATTTGACTGTCTTCTGGGAGTTAAGGTAGAGGCAGGGAGGTGTACTGGATTTACCAATGATTTGGCCTTACTAAATGTAATGAATCAAATAAGATCAGGATACAATTATCATATACTTAATTTTTATCATTTATTTAGCACTATCAGGAGACAATCATTTATCAATTATTTAAAGATCTTACACATCGTTTTGATTGAATCAATATTAATTAAAATCTACCAAGTTTGATAAATGATTCTTAAAGAAGGTTGAACAGCTATTCTAACAAAGTGGCACCTGTGTTGCTATTCCATTGTTCTTCCTATTGTTCTATAAGCTGCATAAATTTTAGTCACATTAACACCTTCCTGGATGAATAGCATCAAAGAAAATTTTCTTCTCATTGAAGTGAACTTTAAGTAAATTTGTACCTATTTTCCAATCCAACCAACTGAGGCGCCAAGCCATGGAAACTAGGAGCTAATCCTTTTTGTTAATTTCTTATGTTGACAGAAAGGTTCAAGCTCCCTTATTCTACTGTTACTGAGAGTCATGGATTTCTTTATTCTGTTTACATTTACCTGGCCCTCTATAACATTTTCAATGCCAGGACGGATAGACAAAGCCATTTTAATTACATTGTATCAGATTTTATCCACAGGGGATAAGTAAAGAATTGGAGAATTTAAGAAAGTATGGGTGGTACAATGGTAATTGGAATTCATAAAAATCACTATTATTGATAAAATTTGATTTTCCTAGGCCTGTGCACTTAAAAGGATAGAAATTGTACGAGGCCTGTGCACTTAAAAAGATAGGGATTGTACTATCTTGAAGAATTTATAGCTATTTTAATCCTGGATTTATCTAGTTTCTATTTACAGAATATAAGTGAACCATGAGAGAGAACTCACAGCAATACCAGTTGTATAAATGTAAAGATATATGAGCCGCGCCATGACAAAACCAACATAATGGGTTTGCAACCAGCATGGATCCAGACCAGCCTGCGCATCCGCGCAGTCTGATGAGGATCCATGCTGTACGCTAACAAACCCTATAACAAGTAGAGAAACTGATAGCGAACAGCATGGATCCTGGTCTGGATCCATGCTGGTGGCAAACCCATTATGTTGGTTTTGTCATGGCGTGGCTCATATCAATTATCACATGACATCATACACAAGTCATTAATGTATTGATACTCCTATGCAAATGAACAAATGTTTTTCAACAATAAAAATACTATAATTTGCATTCTTAACTGATATTCATAACATGAACTTTAGCATCATTATACAAGTTAAATCGTTATGAGTTCCATAGAAGTTTTCCATCAATAAATGTAAAATACACAAAATGAAATATTTGAATATAGTCAGGTTTTCAAGCAGGATATTCAAAGATTGTGATATCTGTATTAATAGTAAAAGCTTTGTCATGATTGCCACTTCCAAAGCCTAACAGATTTCCAACTTAAATTTTATAATTTTTAAAATTCTTTTAACAATTCTAGTGTCCCATTTAAAAATTCAAAAATTCTACAGAAAATGCAGTTTTTGTATACTTCTGTACAAAGGATTTATTCAAATAATGTTAAGAGGAGGTGCAGCATTTTCATTTATCAAAGTCATACTTGATTTATTCATACAGTGGCAAGTTTATCTTCTTATACCTCCACCCAATCTTAGAAATACAAACAGCAAGCAGTCATTCTCCTAATAAATTTACACTTTGAAAAAGCTAAGATTTCAAAATACTTTACATGCTAATGTTCACACACAGAATTTTAATATTGTTTAGTTTTTTTTGTTGATGATAAAGTTATTTAGTCTTTCTATTCAATACTTAAAATTTTCAAGAAAAAATAGCAAGAATGATCATAACGAATAGTTTTAACTTTATATTTTGTTGATGTATATGAGTATAATAGTATGACAAAAGATAGCACCTAGTTATAGTATGACAAAAGATAGCACCTAGTTATAGTATGACAAAAATAGCACCTAGTTATACTTTAAACTTTATAATTATGATAATTATCACTGGTAGAATTCACTCCAGAAAAGGAAACATCTAACACCAAAGGATTAATAATTAAAGAATGAAAATCAAACAAGAAAATTAGCCAAAATACAGTCTAACTTGCCCATGCACCACGTGTATACCACATAAGCAACTTTGTCTTATGCGACCAGCGACCCCTAATTAGTCTGCTAATTGAGATCAATCTTTTCATTAAACAACCACTTTTGTAGTTACTTAGAAATAACACAGAAACCAAATTCAGACTGACAGACAGACACACAGACAGGGAATGCCAAAAAAAATATTCCCCTCCCTATTCCATCAGAGGGGGATACAAAATATTTCAATTGATTAAACATGGTGACACTAGTTTTTAAAGATGGCCCATGTTGAATTTAGTCCAATATACCATTGAGACAAACATTCTAAATTTGATGAAGATTAAATCAAAACTAAGACCTCTTAATTGTTGCCGAGATGACAGTTAACTGACCACATCTTATGATGCACAGGTTAGCAAAGGGATCAAACAAAAGAGAACAAAGTGTTGATCTCTCTTAAAGTAAGTTTGATCAGCAACACTGGCAAGCTAATAAAACATTAGCAGTACTTACCTTGCATCAGCTTCACTATAAAATTCTCTTGCTACAATATCTTCAAATAATTCACCACCAGTTACTCTGAAATATATGATGCAACAATGGATAGATATCTTTAATATTTCAAATATGTACAGTTGATTAATAGGGCACATTCATTAGGCATATAATTTCATAACAGAACATCATAAAAACATAGGAAAAATGGATTTAACTATACATGTATCTTTATCTGAAAGAAACAAGGCCTTTATAACATAACTTATTCTACAATAATTATTTTCCTTTACTCTCTATATCGTTAAGATCATATGGCACCTCTCCAGCTGCCTGAGTGAATCAATGGCCTTCAATAAGCAAGTTTCCTAACAAAGATGAGGTTAATGTCCCAAATGGGATTCAAACTTACTCTACCTTAGTAACAAACCAATGAGTGCTGATAATATAAGGTTCATTCATGACATAAATCTTAGGTTTATCTATCGTCATGGAAATAGCTTTTATCAAGGGCCTAATAACTGCTTTTAGTAAATCAATGTAAATTGTAAAACCAGTAAATGGCAAACTTTCATTATATGAATGTAAAGGAAGACAGAGGCCTCATAAAAGTCTATTTCATGGAGAAAAAAATGGTTTATAAAAGCAAGTTGCTGTTTCACAATGAATCTGTTTTGATATTATATTAAATCATTGTTTGCAAGATGCTTTACTTGTCAAATATGACAGCATAAGAAAGTCTGCAAGAAATGTCTCTCTCAGTCTGAACAATCAAAATATAGATATTGTTAACAACCCTAAAAGCTGATGCCGCACATTGACTGGTCCTAACAACTAACCATTATGCATATGGGTGCTAAGCATGTGGGAGAGCTAAAAAAAATAATCAGGCAACTTCACTGATGTTAAATATGGTCAATTCACCAACAAAGTTAGATTCATTTTATTTATATTTTTCATTTAAGTTGAAAATGAACTGTTGAGATGATTGTGACTGAGTTATCTTGTTTTACATTATCATCTCAGTAAGATGATTTATATATCCCATGACATTACATACCAGTTATATATTACAAACTTATCAATTACATCTCTTCATTAAGCATAAAATGAATAGATATGCCAGCAGAAGGAATAGATTTACAATATTCAAGGCCTTGTTATATAGAATGTAGAAAGACATGAGAAGAAATCTGCATGTATCACATCTTATAATGAGATCATATTTACAACAAGCAATTATCATAGTATTGCAAGCAATCCATAAGTCCCCTACCGGTTAGAACCCCATCAACATTCTGAAGGGCCATTGGCCATTCACTAATGTTTCAATTTTTCTCTATTTTAAGAAAATTTGTTGGAAAAGTTCTTTAAAAGTGATCAGAGGATACAGTTTTTATGAACAGACAGACGGACTGAAAGACACTCTAAAGTTAATATTTGAAACATCCCTGTTACCAAAATATACCATTTTAAAAGCAAAATTCTTAAAGAGGAGATAACTCTTGAATTAAAGATGCAATTTCATAAAAATGTTCAGCTCTTTTTGACTAATCACAAATATTGTTATATTTGCCATGTTTTAAGCCTATTTGTTGCCAAGGCAACTGATATTTTTTCAAAATAGGAAGAACAGATAAGGCATGCATAATCTCAAGACTGCTATCTACCCATATGTCAAGTTTCATAAAAATATTTCCAGTACTTTTTGAGTTATCACTGGATTCAGTTTATGTGTAAAATTTGCCATATTTTCAGTCTATGTGTTGCTATAGCAACCAGAATTTTCAACATAGGAAGAAAAGAAAAAAACGTGCATAATTTCAAGACTGCCATCTACCCATATGTCAAGTTTCATAAAAATATTTCCAGTACTTTTTGCGTTATCACTGGATCCAGTTTATGTGTAAAATTTGCCATATTTTCAGCCTTTTTGTTGCCATAGCAACCAGAATTTTCAACATAGGAAGAAAACAAAAAAGACGTGCATAATCTCAAGACTGCCATCTACATATATGTAAAGTTTCATAAAAATATTTCCAGTACTTTTTGCGTTATCACTGGATCCAGTTTATGTGTAAAATTTGCCATATTTTAAGCCTATTTGTTGCCATAGCAACCAGAATTTTCAACATAGGAAGAAAAGAAAAAGACGTGCATAATCTCCATACTGCCATCTATCCATATTCCAAGTTTCATAAAAATATTTTCAGTACTTTTCAAGTTATCGCGGGATCCAGTTTTGCGGACGGACGGACTGACGGACTGACAGACAGACGGACGGACGGACAGACGGACGGAGGGTAAACCTAAAGTCCCCTCCGGTAAACCGGTAGGGGACTAATAAATTGTTAATAATGCAAATCTCAATGAATTAATCTTGGTTCTTTTAGCTTTAGGGAGATTACAAATAATGATTTATTTGACTTGTTGTTACATCATTATAGAATTAATCAAGTTATTAAAGAACCTGTATTGACATTAGGGTGCATTCATTTCATATTCACTAGAGAATGTAAAAGGAAGTATGAAATCCACTTTATACAAAGTAAATCTGTTCATACATGCAATGATTAACCTAAATTCTAAACACATTTTACACTAAATATCACTCAATTTCAATTCAACAAACAAAATGGTAATCTATATCATTATTAAATCATTGAAATTTTCAATTAAGAATGAGCACTGAAACTCAACATATAATGCACTCTTAGCTGAAGAGTCAATCTGTCAATTAAGATATATATTGATGGATAAATATGCCACCTTTGACCAATATGAAAGGAACAGGAACTGAAGACATTCGACCATCAGCAATAAATCATAGATAAATGACATTCAATATGAAACATTCTTTATCAATGGAATAATTTAATACCTTATAAGAAACAGGATATACAGTAGCAACCAATCAATTAAGACAGTATCAACTATAGAACTACCATCAACTAATCAGCAATCAACCAATATTATCCCTTGAATTTACAGATGTGACAAGTTTTAATATAACAACTATGCATCCATGTCATGAAAGGGGTTTCAATTTGAAACTCAGCTGATGGTACAGCAGTTGAAAGTAAACCTAATCAGACTGTATTAAAATGACTGCTTTGCAGGCATAGCTAGGACCTGTTAGAGGTCAACAAATAATTGTACCAAATGTTGACATAATCAGTTTCCAATACACAGTATTTGGTAACATAAGAAAATAACAGTTTCATAATGATATTTTTGTTGTTTAACACAGTAACCTGACCATATAATACCATACAAACATTCAATGTCATACAATAAACAATTATTGTGTAACAAAGTTTCCTTTAACCATGCATCATGCCAATGGGAAATGCCAGACTTTCATACAGTTTCTTATAACAAATTCTCACAAAAACAAGAAATGTCAAACAACAGACAATCTATACTGACAAAGTTTCCTTCA
This sequence comes from Ruditapes philippinarum, assembly GCF_026571515.1. Lineage (NCBI taxonomy): Eukaryota > Metazoa > Mollusca > Bivalvia > Venerida > Veneridae > Ruditapes > Ruditapes philippinarum. The sequence continues at coordinate 406,407 of NW_026866781.1, forward strand.
ACAATATATCAGGCCAACAAAAAAGTCACACAGACAATCACATGAACCTACTTTTTATGAAGTATCAAATAAACATTAAACATTGAGACAATCTGAGTGTCCAAAACTGAAGTCTTGGACAATATAATAATCAGAATATGGACAATCAATAGTTTCCTTAGACAAATTAACAGGCTAATGTGTTACACAGATGTCTTTCAGTAATCGTATCTGGCTGTTATAAAATGTTAAATCTGCTTTGATCTAGGGTAATTTCAGCCTTGTATGAAACATTGGAAATTATACAGTTTCCTTTGAAAAATAGCATTATGCTGGTATGAAATATATAAATTGTTAAATATCAAACTAACATATCAGATGAACATACAGAAATCAGATATTAAACATGAAATTGTAGCTGATCATATATATTTTCCTTTGACTATTTCAGTATGAAGGTTCTATGAATGTCAGATAGTCTCTTCTGACCATGTATACAACTAATACCTAATATATCAATCATACAAAGTTTTGTATGATTGAAAACCTAACAAACATAAACTGTCTGACAAACTGACAAATATTCCTTGACCTGAAATATTACATATAAGTTAATTGGCAAATGAAGCAGATGAAAAGATTATGTCAGCCTTTCTGCAGGATGTTTGTCTAAGATAATTGCCATATTCTAACAAATGACTTAAGTTATATGAGGAGGTCAAAAAGCTGTAGGTGAACATTAATCATAACACTGCATATTATGCTGCCTTCTTTTTATAATTAATTAAAACATGAAATGATCTTGGTCAAAGGTCAAGTTCACACTATCAAACTTGTGACCTTGAATTTTGACTATTCCTCATTAAGTCAATGTCTTGTTAGAATCCATTCTAAGATATTTGAAATGATAAAGGATTTTTCACAACATCAAAATTCCCTATAATTTCTTGTAACATTAGCTTGAGAAATAATGGAAATCTAAATACATGTAGAAAGACTGACAGCAAGCATTAGGGAAAATTTCAATAAAGTCAAAATTACTTTAAAGAAATGTCAGGCAAATTGTTTTTTTTTTTTAGAGTGCAGCCTGTTTCATGTAAAACAATTCAAACACAGAAATTATGACAAAATAATCTATAAGTATCCCAAAAAGAACACAATAATTATTCATCTTTATAACAATTGACAAAAATGACGCACAATGTTATCATGTGATCTGCAACTGCACAAGTTCTTTTGTCTAAAATCAATGAAATATTCCCTCTATATTTGAAATTCAATTAATGGACTATGGAAATACTCGAGTTTTGTAGACAATATCAATATACTAGGACCTGCTCAATTTTGTCATCCTGTAAAAGCACTAGATAGTATCATTGTCTGACTGTTCTCTTGAAATAAGGAAACATTTTATTATTGAATTTTCTGTTTGTTATACACATAGGAATACTTTTTTCACAAAAACAAATTTATTTCAAGTGTTTTCAAAATCATCACATTTCAAATAAGCCAAAATGTTTGACAGATCCATTTTGCTACAGCCAGACTGTTAGTTTCAGTTACTCCTTGACTGAAAAGTAATGTTAGGACACTGAACTGAAGAAAGTTATGAGAAAGTAAATCACTGTCTGGTTTCATTTTATTCACCTAGACTGTAAGGATCCATAAATAATTCATGGATTTGACATATTCCATGGGAAACAGTCACTTGAGAACCAGAAACAAAATTATGACGCTTAAAATGAAACTTTGAGAGTCTAAATATAACTATTGTACACTTTGACCAAACTTCTCAACATCCAATAAAACTACTTTGTACCTCAAACATACACTGTGGAGCAGGGAAAGCCAACAAAGGTTGCTTTAACATAGTTAACATAACCATTTATCACTGACATAGTCTTCAGAACACTGTGGAACAGGGAAAGCCAAATAACTTAAAGCCAAAGCCAAATAACTTATAGCCTATATACAGTGTGGAACAGGGAAAGCCAAATAACTTATAGCCTATATACAGTGTGGAACAGGGAAAGCCAAATAACTTATAGCCTTTATACAGTGTGGAGCAGGGAAAGCCAAATAACTTATAGCCTTTATACAGTGTGGAGCAGGGAAAGCCAAATAACTTATAGCCTATATACAGTGTGGAACAGGGAAAGCCAAATAACTTATAGCCTATATACAGTGTGGAACAGTGAAAGCCAAATAACTTATAGCCTTTATACAGTGTGGAACAGGGAAAGCCAAATAACTTATAGCCTATATACAGTGTGGAACAGGGAAAGCCAAATAACTTATAGCCTATATACAGTGTGGAACAGGGAAAGCCAAATAACTTATAGCCTATATACAGTGTGGAACAGGGAAAGCCAAATAACTTATAGCCTTTATACAGTGTGGAGCAGGGAAAGCCAAATAACTTATAGCCTTTATACAGTGTGGAACAGGGAAAGCCAAATAACTTATAGCCTATATACAGTGTGGAGCAGGGAAAGCCAAATAACTTATAGCCTATATACAGTGTGGAACAGGGAAAGCCAAATAACTTATAGCCTATATACAGTGTGGAACAGGGAAAGCCAAATAACTTATAGCCTATATACAGTGTGGAGCAGGGAAAGCCAAATAACTTATAGCCTATATACAGTGTGGAACAGGGAAAGCCAAATAACTTATAGCCTATATACAGTGTGGAACAGGGAAAGCCAAATAACTTATAGCCTATATACAGTGTGGAGCAGGGAAAGCCAAATAACTTATAGCCTATATACAGTGTGGAACAGGGAAAGCCAAATAACTTATAGCCTATATACACCAAATAACTTATAGCCAAAGCCAAATAACTTATAGCCTATATACAGTGTGGAACAGGGAAAGCCAAATAACTTATATCCTATATACAGTGTGGAGATAACTTATAGCCTATATACACCAAATAACTTATAGCCAAAGCCAAATAACTTATAGCCTATACAGAGAAAGCCAACAAAGGTTGCTTTCATGCAGTTAATAAAACCATTTATCACTAATAGCCTACATAACAGGGAAAGCCAACAAAAGAGTAACATTTACTCAGCCAACACAACCATTTAATGCTGAAAGATGGTCGCGAGTGAATACAAGTAAACAAGAAAAAGAGTCTGAGATAATGCCCAGAGGAAAACCCTGAGGCCTTCTTCTACCAGTAACGCTGGAAGGTTGCCCTGTTAAGCCTTAACTGTGTTGTTGCCACGGAAAAGCAAACCAAGAAAACCGATAAGAAAATCTTTATACAAATTCATAAAGACATGACAAAAACATTTTAGCTACCTTGATGTTATTCATATAAGGCCTTAAAAAGTACTATTTTAGATAGATGAGGCAATTTCTGTCTATGACGTGGTGGTAATGTACTTACAAATCAAATACTAAATAGTGGAAACCATCGTCTTGTATACTGTCATGTAGTCTGACTGAAAATAGAAAATGAAACATTTCTAAAAATACACTCAAACAATAATCTATTGCATATTTAACATTTGTAACAATAAATCAATGAACAACAACCATGTTACATAGCATCATTAAAAGTTCATTCCCCGGTGATCTTGCTTCTCCTTTAAACAAATTTGTTCAATATCAAACATTTCAGCTTTAAACTCTATGGAAAAATAAATACTAAACTATATATTGTATCTATTTGATATACAATGTACAAAGATTCTACTATCTTGTATCATGCTATAGGTCCTTCAAAATTGCACACCTCCTATATACATGTTTACATAATTATGCAAAAGTAATTCACAAAAAAATACAAAAAATACTCTTACAAAAAATTCAAATACAAGAAAAGGATAAGAAATTCAAGGAACATTTTTCGATTAACTTGCTCCCCCCTTTTCCTGTATAACTATGTTTGACTTGTACAGAAACATTTTTACACCATTTCCAATTCAAGTCACTACTACTGCTTGATTTTTTTATTCTCCAAGGAATAAATTTGTCTAGGAATATAAGGTGACAGGGAAAACTATCTCTATTTTGTAATCCGCGTTGATATTAAAGTGACGTAATCAAAAGAATTGGAAAACGGAATCATCATAGCAGCTAGCAGACACAGAATGATCAATAGGCAAGTGAATAGAAAAGGCCCCTAACTAAATAGCTAACCTATCAATATTTAATACATCACTCTTCATTGAAGGTAGCTTCTATACAGGAAATCTATCATGGCCATGTTTGAACAGTAAAACTTGTATCCAGTCACTGACAAAACACTAGTTTTAATTCAATTAAGTGTTTCTTCACCTTTGGGAAAAATCAGGTCCACTAAAAACATAAAACTGTTCAACTATTTTAAATCATTTGTAACTTCCATCTTTTTTTATACATGCTGCTATTGGTTTGAAGTAGGTTATATTTTCTTGAACTTGTATTCAGCATTTTCTACCACTCTGCTAAAGTATGAATGTATTTTTACCTCTGTATATCACAAATGAAAATAATACCAAACATAAATTCTCTACCTTGAGATAATTTTTGAAATTTAGTTCAGTTTTCAAAATAAAATAATTCTTTAAGAAAGAAATTAAATTTACTATGACATCTGATGAACAACCACAAATGAATAATAAAACTAATATCTTTTGTCATTACATAAAGAAAGGAGTAGTAAAATGATACTTGAAACATTTGTGTCATTTATAGAAGTGATCATTGATGTCACATGAATTTCAATATAGAACCAAAGTTTGCACTGCTATTTAACAGGTAAAAAACTTATACAGGTTAAACAAGATATGTTTGTAAAACATGTATGCCCCCTATCAGCAGCCAATTAGTCATGTGATAAGGTTATTATGACTTCTGACCCAGTGAACAAACAATTAATAAGGGTTATCAAGAATCTACTGGTCATGACCTTAACCTTTGACCCCTTGACCCAAATCTCAATAGGGGTCATCTGCTGGTCACAACCAATCATCATACAAAGTTTGAAGTTCCTAGGCCTAAGCGTTTTTAGTTAATTTGATCGGAAACCGTTTTAACATACAAGGTCAATGTGACCCTTGACCTTTGACCCCTTGACCCCAAAATCAATAGGTCATCTGCTGGTCATGACCAATCACCATACCATGTTTGAAGTTCCTAGGCCAAAGGGTTCTTAAGTTATTGATTTTTGAAAGCATTTTTACCTACAAGGTCAAAGTGACCTTGCCCTTTGACCCCTTAACCCGAATATCAATAGGGGTCATCTACTGGTCATGACCAATAATCATACCAAGTTTGAAGTTCCTCTAGGCCTAAGGGTTCTTTAGTTATTGATCGGAACCGTTTTTTTACCTAAGAGGTCAATGTGACCTTGACCTTTTGACCCCTTGACCCCAAAATCAATAGGGGTCAGCTACTGATCATGACCAATCACAATATCAAGTTTGAAGTCCCTAGGCCTAAGGGTTCTTTCGTTATTGATCGGAAACCGTTTTTACCTAAGAGGTCAATGTGACCTTGACCTTTGACCCCTTGACCCCAAAATCAATAGGGGTCATCTACTGATCATGACCAATCACCATACCAAGTTTTTGAAGTCCCTAGGCCTAAGGGTTCTTTCGTTATTGATCGGAAACCGTTTTTTACCTACAAAGTCAATTTGACCTTGACCTTTGACCTCTTAACCCCAAAATCAATAGGGGTCATCTGCTGGTCATGACCAATCACCATACCAAGTTTGAAGTTCCTAGGCCTAAGGGTTCTTTCGTTATTGATCAGAAATCGTTTTTACCTACAAGGTCAATGTGACCTTGACCTTTGACCCCTTAACCCCAAAAAATCAATAGGGGTCATCTGCTGGTCATGACCAATCACCATACCAAGTTTGAAGTTCCTAGGCCTAAAAGGGTTCTTTTTGTTATTGATCAGAAAACCGTTTTTTTACCCAAGAGGTCAATGTGACCTTGACCTTTGACCCCTTGACCCTAAAAAAAAATAGGGGTCATCTACTGATCATGACCAATCACCATACCAAGTTTGAAGTTCCTAGGCCCTTAAAGTTCTTTAGTTATTGATCGGAAAACCGTTATTGCTTACAAGGTCAATGTGACCTTGACCTTGACCCCTTCACCCCAAAATCAATAGGGTCATCTACTGATCATGACCAATCACCATACCAAGTTTGAAGTTCCTAGGCCTTAAAGATCTTTAGTTATTGATCGGAAAACCGTTTTTGCTTACAAGGTCAATGTGACCTTGACCTTTGACCCCCTTGACCCAAAATCAATAGGGATCATCTACTGATCATGACCAATCACCATATCAAGTTTGAAGTTCCTAGGCCTTAAGGTTCTTTAGTTATTGATCGGAAAACCGTTTTTTGCTTACAAGGTCAATGTGACCTTGACCTTTGACCCCTTGACCCCCAAATCAATAGGGATCATCTACTGATCATGACCAATCACCATATCAAGTTTGAAGTTCCTAGGCCTTAAGGTTCTTTAGTTATTGATCGGAAACCGTTTTTTGCTTACAAGGTCAATGTGACCTTGACCTTTGACCCCTTGACCCCAAAATCAATAGGGTTCATCTACTGGTCATGACCAATCACCATACCAAGTTTGAAGTTCCTAGGCCTAAGGGTTCTTTAGTTATCACTCGGAAACCATTTGGTCTACGGACCGACGAACCAACGGACCGACAAGTGCAAAGCAATATACCCCCTTTTCTTCGAAATGGGGGCATAAAAACATCAAAATTAGCTTTAAGAGCAGCTACATAAGTATGAAGAAAAATAAATTTAAGAAAATCCCATATTGTGACCTTAACTAGTGCAATATATAGTGATGCAAAGGACACTATCTGCTTGCATGTTGTAATTTTCCTCCTGTATCTTCTCTAAATGTTCCATACTGCAGATCAATGTGAGCTACTGGATTATGTTTTACAGCTTAATCAGTGATTCTTTGAATAATTTAACATCAACATATGTCTACAGACTCCCCAAAGATTTGCTTTACCAGTAAGAAACGTCACATCTCTCTATATAACATACAATACCTATTTGCTGTACCAAATAGATTTGGTGTATTTTAACTAGCATGTGTATTGTCACAAATCAAAAGTGAAGTCTGTGAATAATTGATCAACACCTTCAGTATTCTTTGACTGGAAACTATATGCAAAAGAAATTCTATTTTGAATTGTTTTTACGGAAACTCCTGTAAACGTCTTCATATTTAAGAATTGATGTCACAGGATCCTGGTGAAGAAGGCAAGCAGGACTACCCATTAAATATAATTATGCATTCATGAATGTACATCCCTTTGACCACATTATTAGTCAAGCTTGATAAATCTTGAGAACATAGCATTATAAACTTGGGTGTGTTGAGAATGGTGAGAGAAGAAAGTGATATCAAAATCACTAGAAATGATAAAAGAGGTGATTATAGCCAGTACAAAACTAATCAGGGAACATTAGCACTGACATTGTATTGATTTCAGCATATGTTTCAATGCTTTATAATATTGTCTGGCCTGCTTCTATAATGACTTTCTTACACTGCCAGCATAAAGCCAAGCTAGCCAATACATCCATCCAGTCTGACCCTACACCACCAACCTAAAACCAAGCTAGCCAACACATCCATCCAGTCTGACCAAAAATATAAAAGCCAGACCACACTTCACTTCCTTGTAGTCTTACCCTACACCACAAATGTAAAAGCCAGACCACACTACACTTCTTTGTAGTCTAATCCTACACCACAAATGTAAAAGTCTCACCACCCTAAACTTCCTTTAAGTCTCACACTACACCACAAATATAAAAGCTACACCACCCTAAAGTTCCTTGAAGTGACTCACACTACACACAAATATAAAAGCTACACCACCCTTAACTTCCTTGAAGTCTTACCCTACACCACAAATGTCAAAGCTAGACCACCCTACACTTCCTTGAAGTTTAACCCTACACCATAAATATAAAAGCCAGACCACCCTAAACTTCCTTGTAGTCTAACCCAATACTACACATGTACAAAAGGACCAGCCTACATTTCCTTTAAGTCTAAGCCTACTCCACAAATGTAAAAGCCAGACTACCCTATACTTCCATGCGGTCTGATCCTATACCACGTATGTAAAAGATACACCACAAATATAAAAGCTAGACCACCCTACACTTCATAGCAATCTGACCCTACACCACAAATGTAAAAGCTTAAACAACCAAAACTTCCTTGAAGTCTAACCCTACACCACAAATGTAAAAGCTAGACCACCCAACACTTCCTTGAAGTCTAACGCTACACCACAAATGTAAAAGCTAAACCACCCAACACTTCCTTGCTGTCTAACCCTACATCACAAATGTAAAAGCCAGACCACCCAACACTTCCTTGAAGTCTAACCCAACACCACAAATGTAAAAGCTAGACCACCCAACACTTCCTTGAAGTCTGACCCTTCACCACAAATGTTAAAAGCTAAACCACCCAACACTTCCTTGAAGTCTAAAACCCTACACCACAAATGTAAAAGCCAGACCACCAAACACTTCCTTGCAGTCTGACCCTACACCACAAATGTAAAAGCTAGACCAACCAACACTTCCTTGAAGTCTTACCCAACACCACAAATGTAAAAGCCAGACCACCCAACACTTCCTTTAAGTCTTACCCTACATCACAAATGTAAAAGCCAGACCACCCAACACTTCCTTGCAGTCTAACCCTACATCACAAATGTAAAAGCCAGACCACATAACACTTCCTTGAAGTCTAACCAAACACCACAAATGTAAAAGCCAGAGCCACCCAACACTTCCTTGAAGTCTAACCCAACATCACAAATGTAAAAGCCAGACCACCCAACACTTCCTTGAAGTCTAACCCAACATCACAAATGTAAAAGCTAGACCACCCAACACTTCCTTGAAGTCTATCCCTACATCACAAATTTAAAAGCCAGACCACATAACACTTCCTTGAAGTCTAACCAAACACCACAAATGTAAAAGCCAGAGCCACCCAACACTTCCTTGAAGTCTAACCCTACACCACAAATGTAAAAGCCAGACCATCCAACACTTCCTTGAAGTCTAACCCAATACCACAAATGTAAAAAGCTAAACCACCAAACACTTCCTTGCAGTCTAACCCTACATCACAAATGTAAAAGCCAGACCACATTTCACTTCCTTGAAGTCTAACCAAACACCAATAATGTAAAAGCCAGAGCCACCCAACACTTCCTTGAAGTCTAACCCTACACCACAAATGTAAAAGCTAAACCACCCAACACTTCCTTAAAGTCTAACCCAACACCACAAATGTAAAAGCCAGACCACCCAACACTTCCTTAAAGTCTAACCCAACACCACAAATGTAAAAGCTAAACCACCCAACACTTCCTTGCAGTCTAACCCTACACCACAAATGTAAAAGCTAGACCACCCAACACTTCCTTGAAGTCTATCCCTACATCACAAATGTAAAAGCCAGACCACATAACACTTCCTTGAAGTCTGACCGTACAACACAAATGTAAAAGCCAGACCACCCAACACTTCCTTGCAGTCTGACCCTACACCACAAATATAAAAGCTACACCACAAATATTAAGGAAAGTCAAACAACACTAGAATTCAGCAGAGTTACTGCCTGGGTAGATCATAATCATGCATATTATCATCTGTCAGGAAAATTTCCAATCAAGCTCAAAATTACATCTAATGCATTCCAATAATTCTCTAGTTTGATCAATGTAAAATATAAAAGGATTAATGAGTTAGAAAGTTGCTTTTATAAAAATGACAAGGGGATAGATCTGTTGTAAACAATTCTCCCTATTTTACACATCAGTTATTTTTTGTTTTATTTTCAATGGACACATATGGTAATATTCATTTCAAAGACAGTCCCATATTCAAGTCTGCATGGTTAAGGTTAATTGTGGGAGTAGTTATCCTGTAGGGGCCTCTACAAATTAGAATGTTAAGTCACATATGTTGTTCGTGATCTGTTAATAATGTAGTCTAAGTTATTTCTACTGCCAGATTGTTCACAAATGAGCAAAAAACAATAGAAACATGTCTTTTGGCATATCAGCATGTATATTCTTTTACAATACAATCACGTTCTGATATGTGTCTATTTTGTCATATAAACAGAGGCTTATATTCACAGGAGAATAGTTATAGAGAAGCAGGCATTTTTCATGGCCCAATTACCAATCCTAGCACTACTATTAACAGACCATTTGCACTGAGATTCTGGAGACACTGTTAAAATCAATTGTAAATGAACATAGAAGCATTCCTACATACAAATAAACTCAATTTCCATAATCTAACTAGCCCTACAGTACATCAAAGACTGCTAATGAGAACTGACTTTATATAGATACATATAATATACCATTAAATACCATAAATGATCAAAGAATATAACCATATAGCACAAAAGTATTTATTCAAATAAATATATTTTAGAAATTGAAACTTTTAGTTTTCATATCAAAACTTTTTCATCATGTGAACAATTGCTATTTAATGTACATTATGTGCTTAAACCTTCCTTTAAATTTTCACATAAAATGCGTAGGAGCACAATTAAAAAGGACTGCATACCATAAAGTTTTCAGTAAATAGGGTGTGTAAAGGGCATTACAGTATATGAAGGAATTAATGTGATTTACTGTAGTTATTTTCATTATCTCTCCCTTGTAATATTAGTTAAACACTAAATTAACAGTGCCTCAGCTATATGTAGACCAGTCAGACTTAATAAATCAATTATGAGAATTTGTCTTTTCTGTATCTGACACTTCTAGAGCAGCTGCTCACACCAGATTGTCCAACTTACAACCATAATTATACAGTATAATTTGAATTCATTCTCTGATTAGTACTTTTGTCAAAAGAGGCCATTAGTAAATTTGTCATGCTATGAAAAATTAGCTATTTTTCTTGTTATATTTTATATTGTGTATATTAAAAAAGTGAGTGAAATATTTGTATTGAATTTCATTTTAAATTTTATTTTGTATTTTCTGATTTCAAAATTAGGCATACATTTATATATGATAAAAATAAATTATACCCTTTTTCTTTGTTAAATCTCAAGTACATTTAGGTGGTCAATTGGAATGTCTCAAACAGGTGACATGTTGTTACAGAGAAGCCAATGTGCTAAAAACCTTTTACACTAGACAAAGAATTGCAAAATGCTTGTTATATTAACATCTGTGATAAACTTTATTCTTTTAAAAACATAGACAATTAAATTTACTAATAGTGATTAGAAAATATGTAAGTTATTTCTCAAGTATTTTCAGACTTAAGCCAGATCTTGTAGTTCCGCCTCTCTAGAAATAATGTTTAATTATTGGTCAACTAAGTTAAACCAATGGACAGTGAGAGAACCCCTTAAAAGATCCCTTTTCCAGCTGGCAGTATCATTCTGCCTGATTAAACTATATGTGTTGACAAATTAAATAAAAGCTGGAAAAGTGGATTAAACTTTCTTATATTTTTATATCTAGGTAAGTTGTATTTTTATTCTATGTACATTTTGTAAATGTTTGATGTTAAACAACTAAAATTTAGTTAAGAACACTAAGCTGTTCTTATTTTGAATACTTGAAAATATAATTATGTTATGTTAAAAACTTTGTTAAAAACTTCAGGTAACAAGATGTTACTTAATAAAAAGAGGCCATTAGTAAATTGAAGAAAAATTATTGTTATTTACTATTATAAAAGCAATCAATATTGGTGTAGAAATTATAAGAAGTCTTTTATTTTAGTTTCTGGTTTTCTTTTATGGCTTTGTCATAAAGCAAACTGAACTTGGAAATTCAATCATTAGTTTAACTGAATTCACAATCTTAATACTAAAAACTGAGAATCTAGAAGTCTAGAATGCTAATTTCTAGTGCTATAATAATGGTTTATGTCTGGTTCTGTAAAAATGACATGCCTGGTTGTATAATGATGGCTTATGTCTGGTTGTATAATGATGACATGTCTGGTTGTATAATGATGACTTATGTCTGGTTGTATATATAATGATGACATATGTCTGGTTGTATAATGATGGCTTATGTCTGGTTGTATAATGATGACTTATGTCTGGTTCTACAATGATGTTCTATAATAATACCATATGCTTGGTTCTATAAAGATAGCATACTTGATGTTTTTAGCATTAACATCAGATTGTGCATAAGAAGTTAACAAAATATGTCTAAATGATTAAATGGCAGAAGTGCTAACTTTTTGTTCATTTTCATTAAAATCAAATATCTATTGAAGTCTGCTAATCATCAAAAATAGGTTTATATCAATGACCAGCAGTACTATTATTATAACCAGAAACCAATGCATGCACATTAATTTAATATAAACAATACTTCAAAATTCAAAACAACATGCCATGCAATGAGAATGTAGTTACTGTTTATAAAGCTATGATGTTAAATTACAATAATTGTACATGATTTCTTAATTTTGTTATTTCCTGAAGGAAACAGGATACGATCTCAGTGAATCAGTCCTTAACTATCATTGATTTCAGCCAATAGATAACATCACACATTTCACTGACTATCTCCAATCTCACACTGATAGTCATTTTTCATTAACCATTTAGGATATTTTTTCTATTACAGCCTTAATGCTTGAGGTCAACTGTCAAGAACAGGCATATATAAAAACTCGACTCACTCAGCAGACTGCTGTTAAATTCAAATACTATAGTAAATAATAAATTTTGATTCATACTTAAACTTAATGACCTATAACAGTCAATAACTTTGAAAATGCACTGGGTCATTCCTATTGAATGAATATAATAAAATATTCACATGTTGAAATTTTGTTCTGGAAAAGCATTTTATTTTGTGTGACCTTGACATTTGAAGTAGAAAGCTGGTTTATGAGCGGGACACAACATGTCATGGTGATGAACCTGTGTATCAAGTGATACTAAAAACACTCGTATTTTATGATTATAGAGTCATTAGGTGAAAGCAGTGAGTTTTGTTACAAAAGTCAATGTTGTGTATATGAATCATTAAATGTAAGGGTGTTGTGAACACAACACAACTTTGTCACAGTGATGCTGTGGTACAAGCTCTAACCTTACAACCAGGATCATTGAAGAAAATGTATGCTCAATCTGAGCAGAGCAATGTCTGGACAGAGATAAGGTCATTTCAAGCATATGATCTTATGCCATTGCATTAAATATGTATTCCATTGCATAAATTTTGTAGAATGTCAGTATGTTGCAGCCCTGGTGTAACATCCTGCAGCTAGTATAGTACTGGCATACAAACAGAAGTTGAACAGGATGAAGAACATCACAAATAAATGTATAAGCATTTACATTTCAACAAAACACCAGCAGCTTTGTCCTGTGGAATGGATTTATAAAAACAGGGATGCTATAGACTTTTATCAAGTTATAAAAGATATGAATGTACATTGTAAATTTGTATGACCCTGTACAATACTGTATCACAGACTGTCTGAGAGTGAACTACTGTTGATAAACTGCCTGGCAGGAAATCAAGAAGAGCAAGTGTAATAATCAACATATTGATATGTAAAACACTAAACATTTCTCAATGCCAGCTCACCAGCCATACTAGACCATATTATACCCTTGGTAATGATTGCTATAATGGCTCTTGCCTATGCAAAATTAATCATGCAGAGTGGCTAGATCCCAACAGACCACTCATAACCTTTCTACAACTTATTGATCTCCATCACTGCATCTCTATTAATTATTACAGAAAACTTACTAATTGGTCTTCAAATTGATTTGTCATCTGGTGGTTTATCCCTACCCAATTTTTGACAAGTCTCACATTTAATCTATAAAAGGCCAAGTTTTATCTCAAACAGGAGTGCCAATCAAAAGTTACAAACCACATCACAAATGCTCAGTCTCACAAAGGTGAACTAAATCATTTACATAAAAATCCCAAAAAATCATGACGACTAAATGATCAATACCCACATATTGAGTATATATTCTGACCTTTGACCTCTAAGTGACCTTGACCTTGGTTGCAGGTGCCTAAATTTTGCATGTTACAGACCAACTCACAATGGTGAACATTTGTGCCAAATTACATTAAAATCTTTCATATCATATGTGTAGAAGTTTTGCTCTAAACAAGCATTTTATTTTGTGTGACCTTGACTTTTGACATACTGTAAAGAGCAGGTTCATGAGTAGGATGCAGCGTATCATGGTGATGAACATTTGTATCAAGAAATACTAAAAATACTCCATGCATATATAAGACATGTTCTGGATAAGACTGAAAAACTGCCTAGAAAAGGTCTACAACATCCAAGGTGATCCCATTATACAATTTACATGCTGACTCTTCACGTTCATTTTCATCTTTTCTCTACTTATTTTACAGCAAAGAGTCATTAAACATGAAAACGCGATTTACCAATAATTGCTGTATTCCAAATATTTAAAAACAAATTTTTTGTAAATTTTCTGTGAAGGTCATGTACAACACAACTCGCCTTAATAAAATATATCTTAAATCAGTTAAGATGTACTATAAATGGTTTTACAAGTCATTATGTTGTACAAACAATTATTATGACATTTACAATTAAAATACATGGAGATATAAAATAGTCAAAGGTCATGAGTGGAATTAAAAGTAAACCACATCCTGTCATATACCCACTTAACTCCTACGCTATAGTTGTACAAATTGTAAAATCTTAAAATCATCACCATTGAAACAGAAATCGGTCAAAAAATGTAGGTGTTCAAAATGATTTAGGGCTCTTCTCAAGGTCTAAATACATGTATATTTAAAATTCAAAATGGATCAGTAGTACAGCAGGCATTTAGGGACTGGCAAATGAAACATATAATGCATTTAGTATTCCATAAGTTCAGCTATTAACTTGATATTCATGCATATCATTTCTATGATCAATATTATTCTTGATTTAAGTTTATTTGGTTTTGATTTATCTTTTTCAGGAAACTATTATTTGTTAGTTATTACCTAAATTATTATATAATTTTAACTTCAAAAACACAAAATACGAGACCTGAATATGAACAACATGAAGTTTTCTTGTGATATGTTATATTAATTGATAAAGTATGATTTTCATGGCCTTACTTACACCAAATGAACTACCATAAATTACCATCACTCTTAACTATAACATTGTCAGTATCTACATAAACTAAGGTCAAATGTTCATAGACAGCTATAAAATGTGTCAGGGTGTCCTCCCCCACTCTACTGATCATGTTTACAGAATATTTACAGTGTTTATTACACATCACAGACTTAATCCATGTCAAAGTCATTAAAACTTGTGACCTTTATTACACTATATGGGTTATAAAGTTATGTCAGTAGTTGTCCTTGTCTTCACATATCAACAACTATATTTGACCACTAAACAAAAAGACTAGAAAGATTGTGAACCACTACATAGAAGTATAAAAGCTATATACTGTAACAAATTTGTTAATGATACAGTCATAACATACTGAATTTCATATATGGACTTGTCCAGCTTCAAATTTTATTATTAAGTCAGGGAATTTGAATTCAAGCAAGTCTGCCAAAAATATAGAGCCTGGTCAGACTGCATGGATGTACAAGCTAGCCTGGCTTTTTACTGGCTTATTCACTTTTGGTTCCAGCAGGTTAAAGGTTTACCTTATTCTTTACTTAAGGTCACCACTTATAAATGATGAATAAAACTGAAAGAGGTCCCTCATCAGTGGATGATATATAGTTATGTGTACATCACAAAATGCAGACAACTGAAGATGATATATACTCCCAAAGATTATACTTCACAATAGAATCTGCATTATGTTACATCCGGAACAGTAAACATTTATGCAAAGTCATTTCAAAATTTTAAGGAATGACACAAGTGTTATGGACTGGACAGGGGGATAATATTCAGAGAGCCTTTTTGGCATTTGACCAAAAAGGCAAGGATACATAGATTTTTGTGTTACAAACCTTGAACTTGCATGGTCTCAAGCTGGTGGCTTCACTGAATGACAAAGTCAATGTTTTAGTCTTTAACCATTATTATTGTGAACATTTGTGGAAAGTACTTTCAAAATTCTTCAAGGAATGATACAGCTATGAACCACACAAAAATTAACTACATGATGTGCATAACAACGGTACCTTCTTATCACTCCTGAAAAGTTTAAAAATTGACATAATATAAAAGATATCATTTCTACAATATCTCTTTGAATTACTTACCTATATTTGGATGCTTTAACAATCTACATATTCTAGCTTCTCTTTCTAACTTTTGATGGTCTGAAAATAGAAAAGGAGAAACACAATCATTGATTGCAGCAAGCAATTCTCTATTGGTAAGAATTGAGATCAAATTTGACATAACGATTGTGTTAATTGCTACTATTCTGACATTAAGTCTACAGTTATTTCTCACATTTCAGGAATTGACTATAATCTCTCTACCAATCAGCTGAAGAATGGCCAAAGAAAACCACTGGAAATTCTGTCAATAGTTAACAAACATTACACCAGATTTACCGCACACATGTCAAATGTTATGTTTGTAGAATTAATAAGCTCATGTTTTTATTTAATTAATCAGAAACTTATGATTACTCATTTGCTGTAAATATGGCGCTGAAAGACATGTATCTAAAACAAAGAAATATTCTTAATGGCTAACAAACACTTCCCTTCAATTTTTTTACATTTTTTTTCAGACGGGTTTAAAGAAAAAAGCTTTTTATTTTTTTGAAATTGGGTTGGGGGCAAAATCAAACAAACCAACAATCTCATCATAAGTTACAAACAATGAAAGTGAGTATAAGGTGCTTTCAAAATTAAAATAAAAAAAATTATTGTTTTTTTTTCTTTCATATAATAGACAAGAAACATGGCAATGCCATGAAACCAGGTTTTCAATTATCACCATTGTAGATAAATATGTTGTATTTGAAATACAAATACAAGCAACAAACAATGTAACTATGTGCAATGTAAAACATGAATAATGTAGGAGGAATTGTGCACAGAAGAAGTGTTCACTATATATATTCTGTATAAGGAAAAAAAAAACAAAGGGCCATAATTAGGTAAAAAATTATCCAATCACAAAACCCCGACAAATATGTGCTAGGGCACTTGATGACAAAAGCTTCTGTAAAGTTTTGAACAAAATCCGTTGAGAAATGTAGGAAGAGTTCAGCACAGAAGAATTTGTTTCATTCTGTATAAGGAAAAAAAACAAAGGGCCATAATAAGGTCAAATATTATCCAATCACAAAACCCTGACAATATGCGCCAGGGCACTTGATGACAAAGCTTCTGTGAAAGTTTGGTCAAAATCCGTTGAGAAATGTAGGAGAAGTTGCGCACTGTAGAAATTGTTCACTAATATATTCTATATAAGGAAAAAAAACAAAGGGCCATAATTAGGTCAAATATTATCTAATCGCAAAACCCCGACAATATGCGCCAGGGCACTTTGATGACAAAGCTTCTGTGAAAGTTTGGTCAAAAATCCGTTGAGAAATGTAGGAGGAGTTGCGCGTCAAAACAGAAGAAATTGTTCACTATATATTCTATATAATGAAAAAAAACAAAGGGCCATAATTAGGTCAAATATATACCAATTGCAAAAAACCCTGACAATATGTGTCAGGGCAACTTGATGACAAAGCTTCTGAGAAAGTTTGGTCAAAATCCGTTGAAGAAATGTAGAGGAGTTGCGCACAGAAGAAATTGTTCACTATATATTCTATATAAGGAAAAAAAAACAAAGGGCCATAATTAGGTCAAAATATTATCTAATCGCAAAACCCCGACAATATGCGCCAGGGCACTTGATGACAAAGCTTCTGTGAAAGTTTGGTCAAATCCGTTGAGAAATGTGGGAGGAGTTGCCCGCACAGAAAAAATTGTTTACGGCCCGCCCGCCCGCCCCGTCCGCCCGCCGAACATACCTCAATCCTAATAACCTTTTTTTCCCTTGGATATAACTGGTTAAAATTACAAAAAATGAAAATTAACCTTTTTTTGTGGCGTTTTTGTTTGTTTTTACTGTTCACCAACACAGTTACGTCATATGGCGCTGAAACAGGAAAAGAAGATTTTGGCTAACCTCAGGTGTAACACAAATTTTTTAGCAACACCAGGGGTCAAAACCACCTCACTTGCTAGAGCTAAGAGATAAATAGACTCCAATAATGCAACCCATTAAGTCTCTTACAATCACATAGGGTAAATCAGTTGCAAGGGGCATGATAAAACTTTCATAATTATTCAATGGGACTAGTGCATAACGGATCTGGGACACCTTTATGTCCAGCTAAAGACATGTTTCCATGCCAATTTGACAAAATCTACCGAGAACATAAGTTTCGAATGATATGCCACAAAATGTCTTTTTAAGTGTTAAATAAAAATTTATTACAATGTACATAATTATAATGAATACAAAGAGTCAATTAAAAACTGACAGCTTTCTAAAACAAGAGGGCCATGATGGCCCTGAGGTCGCTCACCTGTATATAGGCGCCCCCCCCCAACCCCCAACCCCCGCCTAAAAACGTTGCAGGGCCAATTTAACCCAAGGGCTTTTATTTGCACAAACTTGGTAGACACCCACAAAGAAGATGTTTTCATGCTAAACATCTAAGCTCTAGCTCATTGGGCTTTTTAAAAGAAGATTTTTTTTAAGTTTTTACTATACACAATATAGTTAAAAACAATGACCCCTGGGGCCGGGGCCAGGGCTTTTATTTTGAACAAAAACTTTGTAGACACTTACTAGAAGATGTTTCATGCTTAATATCTAAACTCTAGCTATTTGGGTTTTTTCAAAGAAGATTTTAAGTTTTTGCTATACACATTTAAAGAATATCAATGACCCCCGTGGCGGGGCCAATTTTGACTCCAGGTCTTTTATTTGAACAAACTTTGTAGACACTCACTAAAAGATGTTTCATGCTTAATATCTTAACTCTAGCTATTTGGGTTTTTTTCAAGGAAGATTTTTTAAGTTTTTGCTATACACATATAAGGAAAATCAATGCCCGTGGGGCCAATTTTGACCCCAGGGCTTTTATTTGAACAAACTTGGTAGACACTCACTAGAAGATGTTTCATGCCAAATATCTAAGCTCTAGCTCTTATGGTTTTTTAAAAGAAGATATTTAAAGTTTTTTCTTTCGGTTGCCATGGCAACCAGAGTTCTGCATGGAATTAAATTCTTTGAACAATTTTTAAAGGTGACCACCAAAGGAACATTCCTGTGAAGTTTGGATGAAATTGGTTTAGTGGTTTATGAGGAGATGTCATTTAAAGTAAAAGTTTACGGACGGACGGACGACAGACGGACGACGGACGAAAAGCGATCACAAAAGCTCACCCTGTCACTTTGTGACAGGTGAGCTAAAAAAACCTGACCAACTCAATTTGACCAGTTTGGAAATGCAGCTTCCCATTTATAATTTGCACATTCTCTTATCAAAATCTTGATTAAATAATAAAAGATGAACATTGTATATCTTTAAGATAGGGAACATCGTATATATCGTATATCGTATAAGATAGGGGTGAGAGAGAAAATTATGTATGCACCATACACCACTACTTGCTTTTTATATAACATGCCAATGTTCTTTGTACTGGTGCCATTAGAACTTAACATGTGGGTGGGGAGGTGAGAGGCATACAATAGGACAAAGATTGAGAGTTCTCAAGACTGGGAGAAATTCTCTTCAATGTCTGGTAATTGTATATATTAGATTGACTTAATGACCTACTTTTGACCCTCATGCTTCTATATTTTCATATGATAAAATTTTATTCAGGTATATTTTAATCAAAATCTCATATCAATTAGCATTTAATTAATGATATTGCTATATAGCTTTTGAGAACAAAATCACCCATTAATTAAAACAAATGGAAATTCTTTTTTAATAAACCACATTGAATAAGCTGCTGTGCCTGTTCAAATACAGATAGTTATCAAACAGATAACCATGGCAATATTTGTGACACAATGTTTATCTGTGAAACATCTTCAATGAAAGTATAACATTCATTTAATCAACCATCTGCCCACACACCATCATTTCGAAACTATTTCATACCTCCATTGAGATTTACACAAGCTTTATGAATCAATCTTCATGCAATTTAAACACTCATTTTTACAGTCATGCAAAATTCTATATTTCACAATATGACAAATAAAATAGGGTATAATATATCTTTCAAATGAAATAATACGCAGTGGTTACTATACTTCCAAGGATAAGTCACAGATATGACATCAAATAGCTCAGTGTTTTTTCTAACCATTTTAAGTTTTATAACTACACCGGATTTCTTTGTAATTCAAACATAAATAAACTTCATTTTTTAAAAAAGATAAGTCTTTTAAATTCAATTATATCTTAAATAATGTAGTATATATACAAGTTGAATATGAATCGAATAAAGCGCTGAAGTAGACATAAAACATTTAAAGAGAAACATACAGACACAATGATTTTGTAACAGAGTTACCAACGTCCCCCGCCTCGGGGTAGTTTTATATGAAGCATAAAATTGTGCTATTTCAAAAGATTGAGGTATGGATCTCAGGACTTTCAGTCCAAAATTATGATCAATGCTAGATCTGCAAATGTAACAATAAATTTATTAAAGAAATACTAGTGAAATGAAACACTGAATTTAAAAATCTATCATGTTAACCGTTGACCTCTAAGTTTGACCTTGACCTTGGAGGTAGGGGTGCAGGTGTTGTGCATGACATATCGTCTTATTATTATTACTATTTGTGCCAAGTATTTTCAAAATCCCTTGAACTAAGAAGAAGTTATAGATCGGAAACAAAATATACCCTATAACAGACTATGTCAATCTTTGACCTCTAGGTGTGACCTTGGAGGTAGGGACCCATGTTTTGTGCCTGACATATCATCTTATTATTGTGATTATTTGTGCAAAGTGTTTTTAAAATCCCTTGATCTATGAAAAGGTTATGGACTGAACACAAAATATACCATATAACAGACACTGTTAACCGTTGACCTCTTAGTGTGACCTTGACCTTGGAGGTAGGGGTGCAGGTGTTGTACCTGACATATTGTCTTATTATTGTGACTATTTGTGCCTAGTTATTTCAAAAACCGAAGAAGTTCTAGATCAGACATAAAATATACCCTAAAACAGACTATGTTAACTTTTGACCTCTAAGTGTGACCTTGAACTTGGAGGTAGGGATGCAGGTGTTGCGCATGACACATTGTCTTATTATAGTGACTATTTGAGGCAAGTATTTACAAAATCCTTTGATCTATGAAAAAGTTATGGACCGGATACAAAATATACCCTGTAACAGACTATGTTAATCTTTGACCTCCAAGTGTGACCTTGACCTTGGAGGTAGGTGACTGGTTGTTGCGCATGACACATCATCTCATTATTGTGAACAATTGTGGCAAGTATTTACAAAATCCCTTCAAAGATAAGAAAGTTATGGACCGGACATCAAATAGACAATGTTGACCTTGAATGAGCAAGTGCGACCTTGACCCTGGAGGTAGGGGTCTGGTTGTTGCGCATGACACATCGTCTTATTATAACAAACATTTGTGCCAAGTTATTTCAGATTCCTTTGATAAATGACAAAGTTATGGACCGGACACTAAAGTGTGACGGACGGACAGACAGACGGACATACTCACAAAATGGTACTTATGTGACTTTTCCTTTGATCTTTTTGGCCATTTTTAGTCACACAAGGCTTAAAAAAAGACACACAAGTAAAAACAGAATGAATAGGATTAAAGAGAATTTACTGTTACCCATTGATCTCCAAATCACAAAAGTACCTCTAGGTTCGTATGGACGGAGCCTATTACTATATTCCCCCTTTTTTCTTCGAAAAGGTGGGGGACAATAAGTAATAAACATCACATAATGTTTAACAATCATATCACTAACTTCTGTAATTATTTGATATAAGTAATCAACATCACTTGTAGTTTCTGAAATTAAACAAGTCTATACTGAAGATTACTTAAAACCAAACTATTAAAATTCATTTCTTTCCTCTTTTTAATTATAATTATGTAAAAAAAAACACTTTCAATATAGATTACCTTTTATTTTGTCTCTAAATATTGCCAAAGGACAGATTTGTCTTCTAAATATTGATTTGGTTTTACTCTAAGACAAATTTGAAAATTTACACCAATGTCAATTACCGGTACATTATTGACAATTTCCATGCACCTACTGAAAAATGAACCCATATTTCTCATTCTTTACAATTTGAATGTTTGAAAATGTTGTTAATTTACTTCTAGTAACAAAATGATATGACTATGTCATTGAAATTTAAATATTAACTAACATTTTGTTTTCAAAATGATTTTCAGTAAATATTATTAAATATTAAACTTGCTCCAATTTCAAATGATTGAAATGATCTAATAGTTGTGTGGAATAACTTTAAAATCAACATGACCTGAGCCATTACAATTTATACAATGAACATGCCTGGCTTGAAGAAACAAGAGGGTCATGATGGCCCTGAAAGCGCTCACCTGTATATAGGCCCCTGGGCCAAGGCCAATTTTAAACCAGGGACTTTTATTTGAACAAACTTGGTAGACACCCATTGATAAATATCTAAGCTCTAGCACTGGGGTTTTTATATGAAGATTTTTAAGTTTTTACTATATACATATAGGGAAAAACAATGACCCCCCCTCCCCCCAAAAAAAAAAAATTTTGACCCCAGGGCTTTTCTTTGAACAAACTTGGCAGACACTCACTACAAGATATTTCATGCTTAGTATCTAAACTCTAGCTCTTTGGGTTTTTTATAAGAAGATTTTTTACGTTTTTACCTTATATAAATACGGAAAATCAATGACCCCCCGGGCGGGGCCAATTTTGACCCCAGGGTATTTATTTAAACAAACTTAAAATCAATGATTTCATGAAAAATCCCCTAGATGATATTTCATGAAAAATCTGGGGCGGGGCCAATTTTAATCCCACGGCCCTTATTTGAACAAACTTGGTAGACACCCACTAGAAGATATTTCATGCTTAATATCTAAGCTCTAGCTTTTTGGGTTTTTTAAAAGAAGATCTTTTAAGTTTTTTACTATATATAAATACGGAAAATCAATGACCCCCCGGGCGGGGCCAATTTTGACCCCAGGGTATTTATTTAAACAAACTTAGTAGACACTGACTAGATGATGTTTCATGCCAAATATATTAGTTCTAGCTCTTTTGTTTTCTAAAAGAAGATATTTTAAGTTTTTTCTTTTGGTTGCCATGGCAACCAGAGTTCTGCTTGGAATTAAATTCTTAGAACAATTTTAAAGTTGACTACCAAAGGAACATTCCTGTGAAGTTGATGAAATTGGCTTAGCAGTTTATGAGGAGATGTTGTTTAAAGTAAAAGTTTACGGCCGGACGCCGGACGAAAAGCTATCACAAAAGCTCACCATGTCACTTTGTAAAAGATAAGCTAAAAAGCTTAATTCAACTAAGCTACCAACAGAAAAAGCATCAGGTAAGACTACATAAAATGATTTGTACAGTCACGCTCTATGATAACTGTATGGTGACATTATTGCTGCTAGTGTCAGTCAAATTTGTAAAATTATGCACTAATCTAATGTAACCATGTGCAATAGCTGGGACTTTGTGTCTTTCCCTGGTATTAAAAGAGCTGACCAGAAGAGACAGTTTGTATAATCTACATTAAAGGCCCTTGGACTGCAATTTTGCACACAGATAAGGCATAGTCCTGGGACAGACAAAAGGTAAAATCTCAGTTAATTTCCACTGCTCTTTTCAGTTTTGGGTGGGTCGCCAATGATGACAACTGGTGCACAAACAACTACTATACACTATTTCAACTAAGTGCTATATTTAGGAATCTTGTCTAATTCAAACAATGCTATATACAACCAAGTGTCCTTCCAATAAGTGTTATATGTTACCGAAAAGCTCAATAGTTCTTGTAACTTTTCAATCACCAATTGTTGCCATTTTCATGCACTGATGAAAATCAAAAAGAACAATTATGGAAATATTTGTGAGAATAACGGCCTGTATTTTATCAAGAACTAATTTATTTTTATAACCAATCACAGGAAGTTTCTCTGTACAGCTCTGACATTTATGCCAATTTTACTACAGGACAAACACAAGAGTAATTCTCAAAGGTAAAAACAAAGTATTAACCCTGCTCAAGTATGTTGTAACTCCATGTAAATTGTTATGCAGATAACAGTATAATGCACTGAGGTAACAAAAGTCTAATTTTTTCCAGTTAACAAGACTTCAAAGGCAAACAATATCAAAACAGATATAATATCAATTCTATTATCAGGAAAAGGTAAAAATCTGGTCAACTTAATTTTTCAACAAAATTCTACAAGAACTTATTGGTAAGTTTTGTGTCACAATGGAACAAGAGAGTGTCACATAGAATGATATATTTCTCACCCTCACCCCTCATCACCACTCAGACAAAAGACAAGATTATATAGCACCATAAATGGGCTGAATTCACTACCAGTGTTTTAATCAATACGACCAACATTTTTCCACATCATAAACTATATTGCAGAGAGGATTCCTTTTTTGTGATCCATCGAGGAGAAAAAAATTACTAGAAACCCTACCGAGACTTTATATAATTCAAGAAGAGTGTTAATATGGAAATCATGTAAAATATTTTATATCACAAGATAGGACATAATCTGAAAAGGATTGGTGCTAATCAGGGAAGACTGAAGAATGGCTAAACAATAATGAGACAGTAAACCACCGACAGAAACACACACATATATAAAACTTGCTCCAAGACATGTCTACAGTCCTGAGAAAACATTTTACTGATTGTTAAGGTTGTCCCTTTAATGACAGAAAATTATATTCAGAATAACACCCTGCTTTTTATGTGTCTGAGTTTTCTTAGTATAATGTGACTCTAAAGCAGTTGTTTGGTTTGTTTGTATGTGTGTGTTTGGTTTTGTGTAGGAATGTGTTTGGGGAGGGGCAGGGTTGTGTGTGTGTGTTTTTATAGGGGGAATAGAGATTTAAAGCCCAGACTTGCACTGTGTTATATTTTTCATAAGCAAGAAGACCATGGCAGTCTATACCGCTCACCAGGCATTCAATGCGAGGAATGGTCATAATAGTTTAAAAAAAAGTTTATCAAGCAGTATCAAGAAATCTGTGGTCTCTCCTGACTCGATCATTTGTCACTACCTATAAGCAAGATGAGTTGTGTGTCATAAACCGCCCACCCCCCCCAACTTCTTTTCAAAACCACATTTAAAATAGTGATAAGCAAGGAAAAATTAATAAAAACTGACTGCCTGTACAAAATGGGAATGTCTGACCATTAAGTAACATGGGAACAGCCTCAAACAGTTAACAGACCAAAATGATCAAAATGTAAGGTGTATTGAGATTTTCATGTAATGGAAGCAATGTATGTTTTGTTACAGTTGCTGATCACTATTGTAGTGTATTGTCGTGTATTGATCTCAGGCAAGTGGCAGAAATTCCTCCTAATTGTGCTATCCTGGCTGGCTGGTATTTAGTATCAGTTAGTTAAACAAATATACACATTAACACTTAATGGATTCTCCACTACATATCATTCCATGTTATCATTACAGAACGGTCTTCGAAGATAGTTTTTTTACACAGTAACCAATTAAATTGTACTGAATTTAAAAATTCAACTGCAAACTACTTGTTTGGTAACATTTTTAAGCTTATTACCTTTACATTTCACTTTTCCCCTGTATTATATAACCACAACGGCGGTGCAATTTTCACCTGAATTCAAATTTGTGTAAGTAATCAAAAATAAACTTTTAATAAGATAAAAAGAAAACCACATTCATGAAACATGTTTAATCTGACCCCTGAGGGCTGAAACATATTTGTAGAGGTCTATATTAGGCATTATTAGGTGTAACCCTTTCCAAATCTGGAAATTTCAAGCAAAAAAGTCATAACTGGAATTCACTGCATTCCCATAAGAGAAAAATTTTGTAAAAAAAAAAACAAAAACAAAAAAACACATGATTTTCAAAGTAATTTATGACATAGAATCCTAAACAATTCACAAATGAATGGTTGTTTCGCAGGATAAACAAGAGCACCGCTAGGCGGAGCATTATATGCCCGAAAGTATTTTTTTTTTAAGTAAGGATGACCTTAACCGTTGACCTTTTGACCCCAAAATCAATAGGGGTCTTCTACCCAATATGGACAATCATCCTATGAAGTTTGAACATTGTGGGCCAAATGGAATTTAACATATGCTCCGGCAACTGTTTTCAGTATCAAGGTAATAGTGACCTTCACCTTTGACCTTTTGACCCCAAAATCAACAGGGGTCTTCTACCCAATATGGACAATCATCCTATGAAGTTTGAACATTGTGGGTCAAATGGAACTTAAGTTATGGGTGGAAACATATTTTTCAGTATCAATGTAATAGTGACCTTCACCTTTGACCTTGTGACCCCAAAATCAATAGGGGTCTTCTACCCAATATCGACAATCATCCTATGAAGTTTGAACATTGTGGGTCGAATGGAACTTAAGTTATGCTCTGGAAACTGTTTTCAGTTATAAGGTAATAGTGACCTTGACCTTTGGACCCCAAAATCAATAGGGGTCTTCTACCCAATATGGACAATCATCCTATGTAGTTTGAACATTGTGGGCCAATTGGAACTTAAGTTATGCTCCGGAAACTGTTTTCAGTATCAAGGTCATAGTGACCTTGACCTTTGACTTTGTGACCCCAAAATCAATAGGGGTCTTCTTCCCAATATGGACAATCATCCTATGAAGTTTGAACATTGTGGGTCGAATGGAACTTAAGTTATGCTCTGGAAACTGTTTTCGGTTATAAGGTAATAGTGACCTTGACCTTTGACCTTTTGACCCCAAAATCAATAGGGGTCTTCTACCCAATATGGACAATCATCCTATGTAGTTTGAACATTGTGGGCCAATTGGAACTTAAGTTATGCTCCGGAAACTGTTTTCAGTATCAAGGTAATAGTGACCTTGACCTTTCACCTAGTGACCCCAAATCAATAGGGGTCTTTTGCCAAATATGGACAATCATCCTATGAAGTTTGAATATTGTGGGCCAAATAGAACTTAAGTTATGCTCCGAAAACTGTTTCAGTTTTAAGGATATATTGACATTTGACCTTTTGACCCAAAAATTAATAGGGATCTTCTACCAAATATGGACAATCATCCTATGAAGTTTGGACAATGTGGGCAAATTGGAACTTAAGTTATGCTCCGGAAACTGTTTTCAGTTTTAAGGTAATAGTGACGTTGACCTTTGACCTTTTGACCCCAAAATCAATAGGGGTCTTCTTCCCAATATGGACAATCATCCTATGAAGTTTGAACATTGTGGGTCAAATGGAACTTAAGTTATGCTCCGGACACCGTTTTCAGTTTTAAGGTAATAGTGACCTTGACCTTTGACCTTTTGACCCCAAAATCAATAGGGGTCTTCTACCCAATATGGACAATCATCCTATGAAGTTTTAACATTGTGGGCCAAATGGAACTTAAGTTATGCTCCGGAAACCAAATTGCTAACGGACGGACGGACGTACGGACGGACGGACGGACGGACGGACGCCAGGGGGTATAACATAATATGCCCTTTCGGGCATATAAAAAGCTTGCTGTATGTATAAACACACCTTATTTCATCAATATCTGACCCAATACTGTAGTATAAAAATCATACAATTCTCTAAGACTAATTAGCAACCTTTCACAAAGGAAAAGAGAAAATGTATTCGAAATGGAAATATAATTAATCATAAGGAAGTAAACGTAGCACCAGAAAAAATAATGACTTATCCCTGTTTTACAACTGTACAGATGTGCAATGTCTCACCAATCAATTACTTTAGTACTATATTCTATGTGGTTCATGGGAAAATAGATATAAATCAATGGCCAATAATAATGTTGTATAATTTTCTAGCCAACGGTGATAGACGAGGCATTTTAATCAATATGTGAAATATTTGCAATGCAAATTATATCAATTTTATTCATTTAGAGTTGCCACTGGTTCCTAACATAGGCAGGAAGTAAAAACCACATGGGAGCCTTTACTGTTTAAATCATCACCAAAATCATCCTTGAGTGCATTATCAATCTTGTCTGTCATTTTAATGTTTGAAAAGCTTCCCTTATACTATATTGTTTTGTTTTCTTTTCCATCTAACGAATTCAGAATCAACAAGGCTATTTAATAAATATCCATTGAAATTGTTCTAGTTTTCCCCCAGTATATATATTAAAATCATGTCAACAACTTGAGACATTGGGTCTTTAGCTGACCTTTAGAAATCTGTGAATCATCTTAGACATTTCTGGAATCTTGTTTGATATGTCTGAGGTTGTGCTGTATCTGTAATTATTCATAATTCTAGCACATTGATTGATTAATGTCCAAGCAGTGATAACATCTCTAACATGTAACTGATCCAGACAGATAGCTGCATTTTATTGTGAGAACCTTTGGTAACATAACTAAAACCATGAAAATGATGGGCTGTCTTGAGCATCGTTTGTCCCAGGGATAAGACTTACTTTTATATCATTCACAGATATAACTTACCCCATCCACTCTCACAAATATATAGCTCAGGATGTGTTGTCAATAATTTTAGAAATGTTATGAAATAATCTCCCTCTAATCATCAAGGACAAAAGTACAATTAAGTATCCATTAACTATATACGTGTACATGTATGACCTGTAAAAAGTATACAAGTCTAAGTAGCCCAATTTGACTTCTCACTTCCCCTCTGTATGTGCATGTCATTGAAAAGGCGCGGAGCATCAGCAGATGATTGAAGAACAAATGCTATGTGTAAGACGGCAAGTTGGCATGTTCTCTACAGCTTGGGGTTACGTATAATGCAGTACGACTAGGCTTGCATGAAGTTAACTGACAGTGTCCTGACTAAAGCCGAAGGGAATGGCTCTACAAAGTGTGCAGTTGATAAGGATGGTGTATTAGAGTCTCTAGTATGAATGACGGCATGTAAGGTGACCCTTTGCTTGGCACCAACAGCCCTCAGGTTACTGCACATTTAGGTTCTCATTGACCACCATACAGTGACCTACTTTTGGCTAAAAAATCATACCTTTGGCTAATACTCCGTGGAAATTGCATGTAGGTAAATTATCACCACATACAGTAGCACAGATTTACAATAACATACCATTGAGTAATTCCCCACAAAACATTTTGCCGTAACAATTCTTTCAAAGGGACATAAATATCATATGAACATAGCACAATATAAATATCTCTAAATTTGTCAAAAATATTAAGATATGTATAATCAATCATGACATAATAAAATGTCAAACAAGTAAATTACCTATAAATTACAAGGTTGACAACTTTTGAGTCCAAAAAACCTTCCAAACTCACCACAAGTTCACATCCGTTTTACTACTTCCCTTTCTTAAAATAGTACTGCAAGATGGTAAAGATTTATGAAGTCAATTGTTGACTGACTATTCATGTCTCTTTGCAATTAAAACTCAATTTCATCACAATATTTTTTTTGTACATATTTGCCATCATTTATCATGTGAAATAGTCAATGAAAATGTTCCATTCATTTTTGAAAGTAGCATGTTGGACATGTGTTCAGAAAAATGTTTATTGAATTTTAGTATAAGTGTGTGTACATGGGGCATTTAAAATAAAAATTTGACCATCTTTTTGTTATAACTGGATGGTAACCTGATTCAGATTGGAGTACTCGTTTATTTTGCTTACAATGAGTTTAGAAGTTTCTGATGAATATGGAAGTTTTCTTGAGAAATAATCAGATGTTAAAAAGCGGTCATTGCTTTAATTTTTCAGCAGTACAGAAATAGTTAATGTAGAGGGAATAATTCATGATCTTATTGACAGTGTATTTGTTCAGAATTACTCTTCACTGACCAAATCAAACAGAGAGTGCCTGGAAAATGCAGTTTTCCCCCTGGGCAGGGCCAATATTGACCTAAGGGGCATGATTTATACCAGTTATTTTGTGTTCCACAAAGTTAAGTTACATGCCAAATATCTAAGCTCTGTGGATCATAGTTTCATACAGTAAGTCTCAGATCATGAGATGTGTTTTTTCCTACATAAGTCTATATAGATCAAGTGACATAATTCATTATCAGTTTTGTGAAGGTCAATAAGGCAATGCTACATGCTATATATCTAAGCTCTAGAGATTGCAGTTTCACACAATGAAACTTAAATGTGTTTTCCTAAAGTCTATATAAATGAAGTAATCATTCAGGAAGCCTAAACCTGTATTCTGCACATCGTCTTATTACAAGTAATATTTCTGCCAAAAAGATCTAATTTCAGTTCAAAAGATACAGAGCAGACACTTAATTTTAAAATTCATACAAAATGACTTCAAGTAAGACTTCATCCTTGACATGAGGAAGAGTCAAACCTGCACTCTGCACATAATTCTTCCAAGTAGTTCAAATTTCCTTCCAGCGGTTTAAAAGATACATGGAAATTGTTAACAGACAGATGGACCGTCAACCAGATACATAATGAAAATTATGACCAACTTAAAAGTTTTTGGACATCAACAGCAACTTCACCTACAACATGACTGTAGCAATAGGTCTTTTTTTTTCTCAGAAAAAAAAGGAGCTTATAAATGTCATTACATTTCCTTGTTGCAAAAAACATGATATGAGATTTAAAACTAATGAATAGTTTAAATGCTTCCTTGAAAAGGAGAAAAGAATGTATAATGACCAATTTACAAGGTGCAGATTTTGGTTAAGTGAAAAACTTTTTCTTTTTTTTTAAAAAACCCTAGATGTAACATGTTTTTTTGGGGGGTTTTTTTCTGGAAAGAGTGCATTATTCACTTTAAGGGAAATGGTTGCAATAAAGATATTGTAATAAAGAGAAACTGGCGTAACAATAACTCAATTTGTGTATTTAGTAGAATCACATACATCTGTACAGTTAACAGTGTTTGTAGATATGGAAATTTGTAAAACTTACAAAGCATATTCTCCTTAACATTACAAATTATGTTGTCATTTTCATAATGCATTGGAAAAAAATGTTTGTACTTTAAAATGTTTTAAATGCTGTCATGCCAATTACATTAGTAAACAGTGATGAGATAGGGCGACAGCAAACAATCTTTATCTTAATGACATTCCTCAGTGAAAAACAAGCAAACAGACTATCAGCTTTAATGGCAAAGATACATGTTCACATCCCAAACTAAACAATGTTCCCATTCTAAACTAAACAACTATTAAACTTTTAATAAGACCAAAGATAAACATTTAAAAGGACATTAAGTCAATGCCAGCTTTAAAAACAGATATTTAAGAGCTTAATTGAACGAAGTGTATTGAAATTTCTTTTACTTTCACAATTTTAAGCCAATCAGGATTACCAGAGTTTATTGATTGTGCAGGCATACCTGCTAAATTCTAATTGAATCATTAAGAAATAACACATAAATACATGCAGTAGGAAGAATAACTGTGTCTGGGATTTTATAAAAACTCTAGTTTAGGTTGGCTTCACTGAGATGTCATAATGTAAACATTCTTAAATGATGACACCAGAGTGTAGGCTGAAGCAGTTGCCCTATCATTTATATAAAGGTCTTTGGTATGACCTTTTCACAAAAGTTAGTCAGTATAAAGAAAACATATAGATGATAGGTGTTTCACAAAGAAATAAAAAAAAATATATATATTTCACAATGAGATAAAAAATATATATATCAAAGAGGAAATTAACATTTTTCAGATTGACATTTTTCAATATTTTGCTAGACCACACATGCTACACATGTATATTTCAAATCAACTATTCCTGACAACATGTGCAATAGTCCAAGTAAATTGTAGATTTATGACCTGATTTGTTGGAGACATCTCATTTACACTTGTGTCATGTTTCTCAACTTGTACACTCAAATCTAATTTGTCAGGGAACATCATATGTGACAATGAGAGAAATTTAATACATAGACAAATTCACTTGTTAAATACAGAGGAATAAAAAGAGACACTAAGAATATTGACTATCTTCATTATTTGAAACGAGTCCTGTTTCATAAACTCCTTTCTCACCAGGTTCTCTTTCATCTGCTTTTTTTACTGGTCATTTGTTTGCACTTTCATTCAATCAATTTTTTTATTAAAGGAAAATTTATCTTAGAAATGTGAATATCTCCATTGATCTGACTTTGCAAAACAAAGACACTTACCTCGAGCAGATAATTTTTTTGTATTTATTATTTTTGCTGCAAATTCTAGACCTGTAGATTTTTGAACACATCTTCTCACTATAGAAAAAGCACCTCTGAAAATAAATATAATCTCATTACAGAAAAACTTCATGTATGAAATAAAAAAAAAAAAATCAGCATATTAAATGTCAACATGCAATATGAAAGTTCCTAAAGAAATGTCAATTCATCTAAACATATATAGTGATTGGTCTGAAAAAGACTTCTTACTTATCTAATGTTCAACAATCATGACAACGACATAAATATGAATATCAAAATTGTTTCAATCAAGCGATTCTTCTAAAAATAAACTTTACCCTAGTTTCCATGACCTGTTGACCTTGATCATCACATGTTCCAAGGAAACAGTAAAAAATACAGAACAATTGCTGAAGTTTTCATGCTGAGTTCCA
This sequence comes from Ruditapes philippinarum, assembly GCF_026571515.1. Lineage (NCBI taxonomy): Eukaryota > Metazoa > Mollusca > Bivalvia > Venerida > Veneridae > Ruditapes > Ruditapes philippinarum. The sequence continues at coordinate 439,225 of NW_026866781.1, forward strand.
TTAAAATGTTTTCAAAAGTAAAATATTGTGAAGTGAAAAACAAAGTAATTTACACATTGCAAACAGCACTTACAATCCACATAAATTATCAAAAAGGTCAAAATATCATTAATGATTAATCACACATGACATACATGTAAATATAAACTATTAATTGAATTTTCAATCTTTTTTTATTTATTAAAATCTTGGTACAAATGTACATTTTTCACAAGTTAGATTTTCTTGAAATATTATGCAGATTAAATTACCCTTAGTTTGCTGTAATATGATCAGGGTCTGCACTGTTTCATATTCAGCAGTGCCAATGTCTATTTTGAGAAGTTTCCTAAAAAAAATGAATGATGGACAAGTGCATTTAAGACTTGAGGGTTTAATAAAATTACTGAATAGATAGGACTGGTGTTAATTTCAGCCTACTCACAAACTGTCCCTTTTTTTTGTTAAAGGTTGTAGAGTATCATTTACAGAAATAAATACTTCTATAACCCCTGTCACACTAAAGCGGCGTTCTTACAGCATCCTAAAAAAATCAGGATACCGAGGTCAGCGCAGTAAGATCTAAAGAAAGTTCAGGACACAGAAGTGAGCGCAGTAAGATCTAAAGAAAATTCAGAATGCTGAGATGAGCGCAGTAAGATCTAAAGAAAATTCAGGAAACAGAAGTGAGATCCCCAAGCATAGAATGCTGACCAATGGCGCACATTTTGAGCATGTTCGAAACAAACCCTATAACTTTGCGCTCCGATAAGAGTGCAGTGGGATTGCAGTAAGGATGCCGTACCAACTCCTGCAAGGCAACAAGACGCCATGAAAGTGCAGAAGGATTGCCTAATTATCGCATTGTAAGGATATTGTGCAGCGTCTCTATGGTGCTTTTACGGAGTTTAACTATTTCAGTGCAGGGTGAGCGCCGCAAGAGAGCTGTGAAAGCGCAATGGATGCAGAAGAAGCGCAGTCCGAACACATACAATTGCCATTTAAATGATTAAAAACTCATTACAACATTGTGAAATCTCTGTTGCAATGCCATTATTGTTGTAGGGATGCCACCAAGACGCCTTAAAGTCTCCATGTCATCAAAAACATCAGATTTTTCTTGCGATCTCGCAGCACTTTGTTAAATTTAACAACACAATGCAAGCGCAGTCTAGTTTGATAGGGCCTTAAGATATCTTTGATATATAACATTCCAATGAGGGCACCTTTACATTGTGAAAAATATTGTTTGGCATTTCCTTTCTTTACTTTTTCTTATTCAATAACAATGGAATGCTATCTGAATAACATTCCTGTCTGTACAAGACAGCAGTCATGAATATGCTGAATTCATTGCAATGTCAGGTTTTAAGGAGCTCAACTGAGGTTCAAAAGCCACATATTATGATATTATAGATTATTTAGCTTTCTTTTATTTCTTAAAAATAGCTCTTCTTATTTCAAAGCTTTATTCACACAAGTGTCCATAACTCGTAAATTTGCATGCAGGTGTCCTTTACGGCATGTAAATGACTTAATTGTTGTAAATGTTTCAGTGACTGTCTTTTAGTGCCAATTAGGGTGGTCATACCTTAAAATGTAAAAAGTACAAGAATGAAAATAATTATACTCAGAATTAAATGGAAAATCAATATTTCATGTGATCTTAGGCCATTTTGAGTGAAAAGCATTTAAATGATTTTAATATATACCTAATATTCAACTTCTTTTGTTGAGCAAAAATTAACATTATTAAGTACATGTACAGTGGAAAATAAATTCTGTATAAACCAAACGAGAACAATCAGTATCACATGTGTCCCTTCATGATAGCCGTAACTCTGCAAAAAATCATTCAACCTAAAAACATGTGTAATATGCACAAGAATTTGAGCTATCGATCAATCCTGTAAAGTTTCTTTGAAATCGCATTACTTGTATAACACGAGTACATGTGTAGTTAGGACAAATTTCAAAATTAAAATCATGAAAGGGCAAAAACTCTGACAAAAATCAATCAACCGAAAATTGTTGATGAGATGCACATCTAGACATGGTATTGATCCTTTCCCTAAAGTTTTGATGAAATTGCACCTGTAGTCCAGACCTAGACAAACATCTTGACAAAGTTTGATGATGAATGATGCAAAAATGTGACCGCTAGAGTGTAAACAAGGTCTTTCTATTTTTAGCTCCGGTGACCTACTTTTTCATCCAAGATGACCCATGTTCAAACTCATCCGAGCTATCACCTAGACAAGCATCTTGACCTAGTTTGATGATGATTGATGCAAAAATGTGACCGCTAGAGTGTTAACAAGGTTTTTTATTTTTAGCTCCGGTGACCTACTTTTTCATCCGAGATGACCCATGTTCGAACTCATCCAAGCTATCAACTAGATAAGCATCCTGACCAAGTTTGACGATGATTGATGCAAAAATGTGACCACTAGAGTGTTCACAAGGTTTTTCTATTTTTAGCTCCTGTGACCTAGTTTTTCATCAGAGATGAACCATGTTCGAACTTATCCAAGCAATTGACTAGACAAGCATTCTGACCAAGTTTGATGATGATTGGTTCAAAAATGTGACCTCTAGAGTGTTCACAAGGTTTTTCTATTTATAGCTCCTGTGACCTACATTTCATCCGAGATGACCCATGTTCGAACTCATCCGAGCTATCACCTACACAAACATCCTGACCAAGTTTGATGATGATTGGGTCAAAAATGTGACCTCTAGAGTGTTCACAAGGTTTTTCTATTTTTAGCTCTTGTGACCTAGTTTTTCATCCGAGATGAGCCATGTTCGAACTCATCCGAGCTTTCAACTAGATAAGCATCCTGACCAAGTTTGATGATGATTGAGGCAAAAATGCGACAGCTAGAGTGTTCACAAGCAATTGTGGACGTACGACGGACATTCATCGATCTGAGCAAGCTCAGGTGAGCTAAAAAAAACATGCGGTTAGACGTAGGTTGTGTTTTCATGTTTTGTTTAAATTCTATGATACATGTAGCTAGATAAATTTATAAACATGCATATTTAAATAAAACAAACTTCTGATTGCAAATAGTAACTTCCCATAAAAGGATGTAGGCGAAAGCGAAAGTAGAAATAAATGATGCTCGACGGTGTGGGATATCTCAATTTGTTCTGTCCTGGTTATAACGAGACCCGGTTATAACGAGGAATCATCCAAAGTCCCAACGATCTCGTTGTATCCGAAGTGCACTGTATATACATGACGTACATGTTGTATTATGGTTAGTGAAAAATACCAATTTTTGTAGGAACAAACCCACGAGTAACAGGGTGCAATATAACAGTGCGGCAGTGTAACTGATTCCAAACAGGGCAAAAACTAGTTCATGTAGATGGAAAATGCAGGGTGTCTGTTTGACCCTTGAAATGACTCTTTGACCCTTCAAATTTCCAAAAGGCCTGATCTGACCCTCAGGATTTTTCTGGAGGGTCAGATTTTGTTAAAATCATGGGGACTTGGCCTTGTAGTCGGTAAAACTTAGTCAAAATGACCCTCAGGATTTCATGGCTAGTGAACATCCTGAAAATGAGTATTTTTTTGTAAACTTTGTCAAGATAACAAAGATAGAAAGTTAGTGAGAAATACAAATTATAGAATTCCTAGAGCAGAATGGGCCTTAGTTCTGGCTTCCAAAACTTTATAACCCACTAATTAACATTTTTGTTTTTCATCTGATGCGGCATTAAAAGTTTTGGATTAGACCCGTTACAAAACCTAACCTAAATAACATAAGTTGATTTAACTTAATTTTCGCTTGCAAATTTATACACTTGACCCAATCAACAGTGTAAGAAATAAGGATTTGAATCGACTAGGCTGGTTGGACTACCAGATTGGAATATTCTCTAGTCCAAAAGCCCGGGGAGAAATTTAGTAGTCAGAGGCTATTTGACTACTGCTAATTTCGAACACTGAATCAATTATTGTGTATTTTACGATAAAACAATTATTTTAATATCGTTCTATACCAATTAAAGTATCAAAATATAAATACCTTCATTAAAATTGACTATTTAACTCTAAAACATCAAATTGACTATTTAACTCTAAAACATCAATTACGCCGACTACAGTCGGCCATGACATTTAGGTGTCATGTGAGACCTCATATGACGTCCAGGGTGTCCGTTTGACCCTTGAAATGACTCTTAGACCCTTCAAATTTCCAAAAGGCCTGATCTGACCCTCAGGATTTTTCTGGAGGGTCAGATTTTGTTAAAATCATGGGGACTTGGCCTTGTAGTCGGTAAAACTTAGTCAAAATGACCCTCAGGATTTCATGGCTAGTGAACATCCTGACGTCATTCACGGATTTATATTACAAGGATCGGACACTTTCGTTTAGCTTAAAGTCCCGTCGCGCGCATGCGCGGAATCGGATAAAGGTGGACAGAATGAGATGGCGGAACGTGCGGAGTACGAAATATGACAGATTTTCACCGGAGTATGTGGTGTTATTGCAGCTTTGTGAAAAATTATACACATATGAATGTATTGATACAGTATTATTTTGTGTCGCTCAAGTATTATTATATGAAAATATGCTGATAGAACGCTGCAACGCTTTGTTAAAAAGTATCTAATTTAAAAAATATTCGCCTATTGTTTAGGCATACTCTCTACACTTCGCCGCCCTTTTACTTCAAGCACGAATTATTACCGCGATTCAGAATAAGATAATTATTTTTTACATGGTTTAATGATGGCATTGCAAAAAAACGTTTCTTGATTGCTAAAAAACTTTTAAAGAAATTCATGTTTGAAATGTGTCTTTATTTCTGTGAATTATTTTCAAATGATTTGTACATTTTTTATTTGATTACCTGTATATTAATATAAATATAGTAAATATTCTACTATTAAGTGTATTAAATATATTTTCAGATCATTCTAGACAAGCATTCCTATATAGATGAATTCATTAGATTGGCAAGGAAGAAACTTTTATTGGCATAGAGCTGTTTTATAATATTATTTTTTATTTTGAAACATAATTTTTTCATAGATATCCTAAACAATTCACGTCAAATGATTTATTTATCACATGTTAATTTTCATCATTTTTCAGAGAAAGGACTATACAAATTTAGTTGTATATTTTCAATTTCATTTATAAATGTTAATAAAGAAAATAGATTTACATTGTATTTATATATATCCTCTTCAGAATCATTTTCTTACCACATGAACTGTAGTTAAAGACCGCGCATATACAAAATATACATTCAAATTATATTTGTTTTTGAAGATTGAGTGTTGCAATTATCACATGTAACCTGGAAATGAAAGTTTGGAAATAAAGGTTTTTTAATTATCACTTACCCCCCTTCAAAAGTAATTAAACTTGAAAGAAATTTAAGCGATGTGTAAAAAATAATCAACAGTTACTTTTATTTCGCAAAATACTGACTCAAACTGTAAAGATTTTTATTGTTTTTCTAGCGTTACATTAAAAAGTATAATAAATATCTTTCTACAGGCATTCAAATAAAAAGAATAATTCAAATATACGGATTAAAATATACGAGTGACATTAAAAAGGCAGGAATCGAGACAGCCACACGAGAGAACTTTACTGTTACGATGATTGTCTTAATTTATACTTCACTGCACCGACATTTGAAAACAGATTTACAAAAAAATAATAATGATATAAATGATGAATGAAATTTAAATATTCTATGAAAATGGCAATATTGACAATCTCGGCAATATTTTGTACTAAAAAATGAATAAATTTTCTTCACGTGTCAAGGCCGCAATACATTACCCGTAAAACAATTGTGCGTTAATAAATTTGACTACATAACCCAACAAATCTTAAATATTGCATCTTTGATCATCTGTGAATAACTTACATCGGCTTCTTTTTTGTTTTGAAACTGAAAGTACTATGGTACCGTAATAATAAATTTCAAATACCTGCTTTTTATATAAAAAAATGTAAATTTACCGCGGATTTCGTAAAGTTAATTTTTTAACCGTCGTTGCGGACAGATAAACTGTACATTTAAAAAAACAAATTAGATATTTGAATTAACCAAGTATTTTTCTTCAAAATAAACTTTAAATTTCCAAAATCGGATAATAAATGAAAAAGTTATATGGTATTTTGTAAAGTAGGTATCCGTTGCGAACGGGCATTTACGCTTCGCGCCGGTAAATTATCGATCGATGTACCTTTATCGGGTGCACGACAAGATATTTAAGCATTTATATAGGGTTAACTGGGAGTGTCCGATCCCTGTAATATAAATCCGTGCGTCATTCGACAATAGAGTTGTGTACTATATTTAGAGAACATCTTTGTTGACATGATTATATATAAGGGTACGTTGAAGACCTTTAGCTAAATGGGCCTTAGATATGTAAAGTTGCTGACCTAAGCCAGATTCTGCCTTATGAAAAGTTTGCTAAACGTGCCATTAATAATTGAGAAATTTTAATATGACACTGCTTTGACAAGAAGTATCTGCAGGTGGCCATGATTTGTTACACAAAGCATTTTCACAATGCTACTTTATTGCTAGTTTGGTTCATTATATTTTTTAATGATCCAATAGTTTTATGTTGAAGAAATGTTGCAGATATATTAAATTTACTTTGATGTTTTAAAATATCCAACTGTTTTCTTTTATTTGAACATTTGTTAAGCTTTTTTGACACATAAGTAAAGGTGTTGTCTCTAGGACAGGGCCGAGATTAGGGCACAAACGTCATAATCTTAGGACAGAAATTAAACTATTCTGCTCAGAGACAATTACGGGCACCATATGGACCACTCATTGATGCCTTCATAATTCATGTATATATCTAACCACAATATTAATTTATCGTGGCAAACACAATACTCCAAAAACTTGATCTCGAATAATAAAATCCAAAATTTTGATAATCTTCATCAGTCCAAGAGAATTTTACCGAAACACCGTTTCTGAGCTGTCAAGACTCCGGAAACAAAAATACAAACTTATTACTGGAAACTTTATAAAGTCCGATATTATTATGTAGCTGAAATACAACAATTAAATCCAAAGCACAAATGCTGTGCGACTTACTTTCCTAATTCTTCTTTTAATTCGTAATTATCATTAAATTTTGATGTACTGTTTTGTACGGCCATGTTGAATCGTAAATGGCCTTCTCGCACTGTCTCGTTAATTCTCGTGTCAAAAACGAGATCGATAAACACGTGGGTATGTTTACAAACAATCTGTCAACTCACGGATTTATATTACTCCGTGGTCAACTGTAACCGAAATATTCACCAAACACCATTAACCGTTGCTGACCACTGTGATTGGGTCGATCGTCGATTCAGGGCTTTAAAGTTTAATAGCAATTTTAAATAAATCATGATGTTTTGATGAACTAGTAGTCCTGCATGTATAAACTATTAATTAAGCAAATAAAAGTCTTAAAGAAATTTAATCGTGATATTTATTGAAACCTCGGACCAAATTATGTTATTGCCCTGAAAATCCGAAATTTAAAGTCTTCGATTGCTCCTCTCCCCACCCCGACCCTGAAAATCCGAAATTTCGAGTCTCCGATTGCCCTTGCGGATTTGATGCCTGTGTAATTAAATACTTGTAAATGAGTAGAACTACATATTACAATAAAATAGTTTCCATAATAAATTATTACTATTATTACTTGCTACATTATAGTAAAATATAATTATATTTGAAGCGCTACATGTTTAAATTAAGTTAAATGAGCACTATTCACCAATTTTCAATATAACAACATTAATTTAGTTGATTATTTAGTTTAAGTCGATGTTCTATATCTAGCATAGTGCCATATTTCCTGACTAACTTTATTACAAACAAGATTGATTGATTTATTGATTGATTGATTGATTTATTTATTTATTTATACGTGCAACTGTGGTAGTGAAGAGATATGTCACACCGGAAAATAATGTAATTATAAAAAGACAGCGCAAGACCGTATGCTGTGGTCCTGATTCACAGTTCCTTTGCGTTCCATGTCATCTTGTCCGTCGTCTGATGTCGTTCTTCGTACGTATCCGCACAGTGCATTTTCATGTAATTGCCGCCAGGGTGCTATGCAAAATATTGCACGTTCGTCGATTGAACAGTCAAACTCCAAATTGAAAGTAACTGTTCAATCGACAAACATACGAAATCCATAACTTGTAAAGCACTGTCAATGCACAAAACTTGTAACAAAGCAAAAGAAAAATGTTGAAGTTCGGTCTGATTAACAGTCAGTGGTTATAATTTACCCCATAGCACCTGCTCAAGTATAATTAATTATCCATAATAGGATATGGTGCAGTAGTATATGTAGAAAAATACACAGTAACAAGCAAAAGAGCATTGTACGTAGGCCTATTTGTACAAAACAACCCGTAGCCTAGATGAATAGAAAATAACATATTTTTAGGATCATGTTGACAAATTATTTGATTGGTTTATGCTTCTTCCTCATCAATCTTTCATTTAAATCGGCAAAAAATTTGCTTGTAGCAGTAAGTGACTCCATATTGAAGAGACCTGGAACTATCAACGAGGACAGACATCGGATTGAAGAGTCCTAGCACCAAGCAACAAGCAACAAGGACGGATGGGATTAAAGAGTCCTAACATTATCAACGAGGGCAGACATCGAGTTTAAGAGTCCTAACATCATCAACGAGTACAGACATCGGATTAAAGTGTGCTAGCACCATCAACAAGGACAGACATGGTATTTAAGAGTCCAAACATTATCAGCGAGGGCAGACATCGGATTTAAGAGTCCTAACATTATCAACGAGGACAGACATCGGATTGAAGAGACCTAACATCATCAACGAGGATAGACATCGGATTGAAGAGACCTAACATCATCAACGAGGGCAGACATCAGATTGAAGAGTCCTTACATTATCAACGAGGACAGACATCGGATTGAAGAGACCTTACATTATCAACGAGGACAGACATCGGATTGAAGAGACCTAACATCATCAACGAGGACAGACATCGGATTGAAGAGTCCTTACATTATCAACGAGGGCAGACATCGGATTGAAGAGTCCTTACATTATCAACGAGGACAGACATCGGATTGAAGAGTCCTTACATTATCAACGAGGACAGACATCGGATTGAAGAGACCTAACATTATCAACGAGGACAGACATCGGATTGAAGAGACCTAACATCATCAACGAGGGCAGACATCAGATTGAAGAGTCCTTACATTATCAACGAGGACAGACATCGGATTAAAAAGTCCTAACATTATAAACGAGGACAGACATCAGATTGAAGAGTCCTAACATTATCAACGAGGACAGACATCGGATTGAAGAGACCTAACATCATCAACGAGGGCAGACATCAGATTGAAGAGTCCTTACATTATCAACGAGGACAGACATCGGATGGAAGAGTCCTAACATGATCAGCGAGGGCAGACATCGGATTTAAGAGTACTAACATTATCAACAAGGACAGACATGGGATTAAAGAGCCCTAACATTATCAACAAGGACGGAAATGGGATTTAAGAGTCCTAACATTATCAACGAGGACAGACATCGGATTGAAGAGTCCTAACATTATCAACGAGGACAGACATCGGATTGAAGAGTCCTAACATTATCAACGAGGGCAGACATCGGATTGAAGAGTCCTAATATTATCAACGAGGACAGACATCGGATTGAAGAGTAGTAGCATTATCAATGACATCGGATTGAAGAGTCCTAACATTATCAGCGAGGGCAGACATCGGATTTAAGAGTCCTAACATCATCAACGAGTACAGACATCGGATTAAAGAGTGCTAGCACCATCAACAAGGACGGACATGGGATTTAAGAGTCCTAACATTATCAACGAGGACAGACATCAGATTGAAGAGTAGTTATCGGATTGAAGAGTCCTAACATCATCAACGAGGGCAGACATTGGATTGAAGAGTCCTCACATTATCAACGAGGACAGACATCGGATTAAAAAGTCCTAACATTATCAACGAGGGCAGACATCGGATTGAAGAGTCCTAACATTATCAACGAGGGCAGACATCGGATTGAAGAGTCCTTACATTATCAACGAGGACAGACATCGGATTGAAGAGTCCTAACATGATCAGCGAGGGCAGACATCGGATTTAAGAGTCCTAACATTATCAACAAGGACAGAGCCCTAACATTATCAACAAGGACGGAAATGGAATTTAAGAGTCCTAACATTATCAACGAGGACAGACATCGGATTGAAGTGTCCTAACATTATCAACGAGGACAGACATCGGATTGAAGAGTCCTAACATTATCAACGAGGGCAGACATCGGATTGAAGAGTCCTAACATTATCAACGAGGACAGACATCGGATTGAAAAAGTGGTAGTATTATCAATGACATCGGATTGAAGAGTCCTAACATTATCAACGAGGACAGACATCAGATTGAAGAGTAGTTATCGGATTGAAGAGTCCTAACATCACCAACGAGGGCAAACATTGGATTGAAGAGTCCTAACATTAATGAGGACAGACATCGGATTTAAGAGTCCTAACATTATCAACGAGGGCAGACATCGGATTGAAGAGTGGTAGTATTATCAATGACATCGGATTGAAGAGTCCTAACATTATCAGCGAGGGCAGACATCGGATTTAAGAGTCCTAACACCATTAACGAGTACAGACATCGGATTAAATAGTGCTAGCACCATCAACAAGGACGGACATGGGATTTAAGAGTCCTAACATTATCAACGAGGACAGACATCGGATTGAAGAGTAGTAGCATTATCAATGACATCGGATTGAAGAGTCCTTACATCATCAACGAGGACATACATAGGATTGAAGAGTCCTAACATTATCAACGAGGACATACATATGATTGAAGAGTCCTAACATTATCAACGAGGACATACATAGGATTGAAGAGTCCTAACATTATCAACGAGGACAGACAGACATCGGATTGAAGAGTCCTAACATTATCAACGAGGACAGACATCGGATTGATGAGTCCTAACATTATCAGCGAGGGCAGACATCGGATTGAAGAGTCCTTACATTATCAACGAGGGCAGACATCGGATTGAAGAGTAGTAGCATTATCAACGACATCGGATTGAAGAGTCCTAAGTTCCTAACATTATCAACGAGGACAGACATCGGTTTGAAGAGCCCTAACTTTATCGACGAGGGCAGACATCGGATTTAAGAGTCGTAACATCATCAACGAGAACAGACATCGGATTGAAGAGTAGTAGCATTATCAATGACATCGGATTGAAGAGTCCTAACATTATCAACGAGGGCAGACATCGGATTGAAGAGTAGTAGCATTATCAATAGACATCGGATTGAAGAGTCCTAACATCATCAACGAGGACATACATCGGATTGAAGAGTCCTAACATCATCAACGAGAACAGACATCGGATTGAAGAGTAGTAGCATTATCAATGACAATCGGATTGAAGAGTCCTAACATTATCAACGAGGGCAGACATCGGATTGAAGAGTAGTAGCATTATCAATGACATCGGATTGAAGAGTCCTAACATCATCAACGAGGACATACATCGGATTTAAGAGTCCTAACATCATCAACGAGAACAGACATCGGATTGAAGAGTAGTAGCATTATCAATGACATCGGATTGAAGAGTCCTAACATTATCAACGAGGGCAGACATCGGATTGAAGAGTAGTAGCATTATCAATGACATCGGATTGAAGAGTCCTAACATTATCAACGAGGACAGACATCGGATTGAAGAGTCCTAATATTATCAACGAGGACAGACATCAGATTGAAGAGTCCTAACATCATCAACGAGGGCATACATCGGATTGAAGAGTAGTAGCATTATCAATGACATCGGATTGAAGAGTCCTAATATTATCAACGAGGACAGACATCGGATTGAAGAGTCCTAACATCATCAACGAGGGCATACATCGGATTGAAGAGTAGTAGCATTATCAATGACATCGGATTGAAGAGTCCTAATATTATCAACGAGGACAGACATCGGATTGAAGAGTCCTTACATTATCAACGAAGGCAGACATCGGATTGAAGAGTAGTAGCATTATCAATGACATCGGATTGAAGAGTCCTAACATCATCAACGAGGGCATACATCGGATTGAAGAGTCCTAATATTATCAACGAGGACAGACATCGGATTGAAGAGACCTAACATTATCAACGAAGGCAGACATCGGATTGAAGAGTAGTAGCATTATCAATGACATCGGGTTGAAGAGTCCTAGCACTATCAACACGGACAGACATTGGAGTGAAGAGTCCTAGCATTATCAACGAGGACAGACATCAGATTATAAGTCCAATAACTATCAACGCAAACAGACACCGGATTGAAAAGTCATGTCACTATTGATGAGGACAGACACTGGCTAGAAGAGTTCAAGAATTACCAACAAGGACATATACCTGATAGAAGAGCACGAGGACAGACATCGGACATCTAACTGCCTTAGAACTTTCAATGAGAACACCAAATAGAAAAGTAAGAACTATAAACAAACCAAAACCAACGAAACATCTAGTTAAGCCACAGTCGCAACTACCCATGACTGTAAGACACTCTAGTATTCTTACTGTGAGATAGACAAAGAGAGGTAATAAATATGTAGGAAAATATTTATTTTATTTACTACATTAATGTAGCCTAGGCGAGAAGTTTTATTACATAAATACATAGTAAAGTTGTTTAATATCTTAGTATATTTAATGTTATGGTTCAAACACGTACATTGTAATGTAGCCTGAGATAATTTCCATTGTACTATAATCAGATGTCTTTAAGAATTTCGATTATTACCTATAGTAGTTGTTTCCCTTTTTCAGCATGCGGATGTTTTCAGCCAGAGGGTAACACATTAGATTGATGATTTTTGTCGGTAAAGGCTGTATTTCTTGACCATTTTTTTAAACTTTATTTCAATAGATTTTTTGTGGTAGACGGTTTCATATGGTTTGGACATATGTGCATTAAAAGTCTAGAATTTGCAATCTCAGTGAATGAATTTAGCGTTAGAAGTAAATATTTCTAAAACTGATTATACTTTATACAAGTGGCGGGAAGTAGTTACAGACTTGGTTCAAGCGAGCGAAATGGTTAAAATCTTGACAAAAATGGCTACCGAGTCATGAATATTTATTACGCCGCATGTATTTTCTCCAGGCAAGACGCTTTGCGTGTTAAAGATATTTTTAAATTTTTGAATATGCCCATGCATTAAAGCATTATGACACACTCAGATTTATGTTTCAGAATTTGACGAAGCTATTGAAGATACAATGTATAAATTGGTGAAAATTATAATAATAACCTTTTTGGACGATGGCTTCATACTAATCGCAGATGTTGAGCTGTGCACAAAACAACTATCTGAAATAAACTTGCTACTGAACTGAGACGGCAGCTCAATAATTTTAGTAATTAAGACGAAGAGGACAGGGAAAAAATAGAAAATGTAAACACTGGATCTGCTTTTGTAAAGAGAGAAGAATAAACTTTGGAATATACGACACGCAGATGGTGGAGATTATGAACTAAGACAATGGGGCCTTCTACAACTTTATGAGTATGTCAGAAATGGTTAATGATGAAAAGGGTGTCAAACAGCACACTACTTCTACTGAGCTCATGTGACCTAAATCCATGTTTGAAGTAAGCCACACCACTGCTTTACCTGTCCTTCGACAGCAGTTGTGCCGAGAGCCACATACAACTATCTAAAAAAGCCAGAGAAGCATTACAAGCTATAAAAGACAAATACCTAGATGAGGCTTTGATCTGCCCAAACACTCTGGATGTTTTGCGTATAATAACAATTCGGTTTCACAAGATTGTTTGGGTTAACGGCGACACATTACCGGTCATACCACACCGAACACTATACATGTACATGTACTTAGTAGAAAAATGAGTTGGTACACGTAAGTATGTTAAATCTTAGAATATATGTTTACCTAATTTATGTAATCGATCAGGGTTTTGTATGGAACAAACATGGACTTTTCCACACACCTGTAAAGGGCTTGATGGCAGACATGTAGCCTGTCTTTGCCCTCTCAGTACTATAACTACAAAGGATTAACTTTATGATGTTGCTATCCCTAGAAGATGCTGACTAAGTTTCTATGGGTAGACGTTGGTGGTATGGGCTCTGCGTCTAATGCCAAATTTATTAAATGACATAGAGCTAAAGGAGTGCTTCGATAACGATACCACGTTTCTGACAACTGGAACATCTGCCAGATTAAAATCTTGATGATACCTTATTACTAAGTCGAACATGACGCCTTTTCATTAGCATGATGAAGCCGTACAGCCGTCGAACAAATATATATAGACTGTCAAGTGTCAGCATGGTAGTAGAAAACGCGTTTGGGATGTTCATGATATTGGTTCAGTGAGTAAGTTTTTTAACACTACAAACCACCATAATTATTGCGGCCCAGGGGAAACTCAGACATAGGAGACTTGCATGAACTGGTTACTGATGTTTGTTTGATTTTCAATACTGATTCAAATATGATTTTTTTTGTGGTAACTCTTAGATATGTAACGATTATTTTTGTTTTTTAAGCTTTTTGATTTTTTTTGATAAAGCAGAGAAAGAAGAAAAAAATTAGATCTTATGAAAGCTGTCTTAAAATGTTAGAGAATACAAACAGGAACAATAAAGAAAATATAAATTATCATTTAAAGTCTGCAGACAATTTGTTTGAATACAATTATCATTTTCTTCTTCTTTTTTTGTATTGAAGTTTAATGATATCCGAGTCGCCGAGAGAATGCTGGAATATTTAGGATATTGAATATAATGTTGCAAGCGATTCGCTGTGGGCTCCGGTATAGGTCTGTTTAATAATAGAAGAAAACAGTTTAAGAAGAGGTTTTTTTTTCAAGAACTCATTATATCGATAGTAAAAGGAGTATTACATTTAATATTTCATGCAATTTTAGGAGTTTAAGTATAGCTAAGCTACAACACATTAATACATGTAGTAATATCTGGTCATTATGTTGTTATGCAATGATTGCAGTCAAAGGGAGATAACAAGCAAATTCTATCTCTGTATTGATTGTTATTATTTATTATTTTTGAATATCTTTATTCTATTGTCTGATGATGTCGAAATTAATCAAGGTCCTGAGACTGTGTCTTTTTCTATTTTTCATCAAAACATAAGACGTATTAGAAACAAAGTTGAGTATATAAAACAACTTTTTTGACTTCAACGTTTTATGTTTCATTGAAACTAAGTTATCACCAGATATTACTGACGACATGATAATTTTAGATGGATATAGTTCAAAAGATAATCCGGTGGACTTTTTTATGTGTCTAACAGCGTCGGTGGACTTTTTATGTGTATAACAGCTTCGCTTCTAAAAGATTATTTTGTTTGGAAAATATTTCATCAGAATCTGTTTGGGTAGAAGTGAAATCTGATTCGAAATTTCGTATACGTAGTTTGCATCGTCCTCCGTTAACGCCTGCACATGTAGAATTATCGGAAAGGCTTAATAAATGCATAGATAGGACTCTAGAACTTTGAAGTAATATTATTTGTTAGGAGATGTAAACGAGGATCAACTTAACTTGAATAACCACAATTTCAGAAATATATTTATGCTAAACTAGAAATGTGTCCACTGTTTTGTCAATCCTATGACTCTAGGTCAAATATTTTTTGGCTACATGTGCCACAAGTTTAAAACTAAAAATCTTTAACCAAGTAAAGAGCAAGAACTTTTGAATAAAGCCACAAGCAAACCAAAGGTGCATAAGTACACATGCTTACCAACATTATTGTACACTTCAGGCCTACAGGTCAAATACTTTCTGAGCCATGCATGAGCAAGTTGAAAAATGCAAGTCCAGGGCAATAACTCTAACAAAGCTGAAAAAATCCACACGCAAAACCCCCAAGGTGCATAGCTTTACAGTGATGTTGATCATTATTCCTGTAAAGTTGATTGATTCTAACTCAAGCAATCAATGAACCAATAACACACATAATGGAACGGTTTTTACTAAGTCAAGGGCAATTACTCTAGAAATACTGGATATCTACACAAGTGAAACCCCAGGTGCACAACAACACATACTGACCAACATTCCTGTCAAGTTTCATGACTCTATGGTACAAACCTTTTGAGCTATGCACGACACAAATTGAGAATTGCAAATTTTCAATTAGTCAAGGGCTATTAATCTAAAACAGAATAATTCACAAGCAAAATCCACGGTGCATAACTTCACATGCTGATCAACATTCGTGTAAAGTTTCTCGACTCTAGGTAAAATACTTTTTGAGCTACGTGCGACACAAGTTGGAATTACTAAGTCAAGGGCAATAACTCTGACGAAACAGAATAAATCCACAAGTGAAACACAGGTGCACAACTTCACATGCTGGATACATTCTTGTAAAGTTTCATAACTCTAGGTCAAATACATTTTGGGCTTTGTGCGATACAAGTTGAAAATTGCAAATTTTAACTAAGTCAATGGCAATAACAAATACAGAATAAATCCTCACAAAAATACCCAGGTGCACAACTACACATGCTGTGCAACATTCCTGTAAAGTTTCATGACTCTAGGTCATTTACTTTTTTAGTTAAGTGCGACACAAACGAGAACAGACGGATGAACGGACGGACTGACAAGGGTAAATCTAAATGCCCCCCCCCCCTTCCTATAGTGGGGGCACAATAATATAAAAATATTATGAGTGAATCCACGCGTATTAGTCCCTATTCTCGAGCACTGTTAGATCCGATTGCATTAACAAACAATATTCAAAATTTGTACTTGGGTATTTTCGGAATGGACAAAAAAAGTATAAGTGATCATTTCGAAACATTTTCTTTTATCAAAACTTATGCACTGACTCAATCAAACCGATTCTGTAATTCTCTTGTAATTTTGTTGTGATTAATGCTTTGGAGGGATTGATCACTTTGTTTCCAGATTTTTATATTCACCCTACGATTTCTTTTAAACGCAGATTTTGGAATTACAAACGTGCAGATTTTAATGAACTTAACAATTCAAGAGACAGACTAGAGTTTTTGTCAAAGTGATAATATATAAACAACGCAATACGCACATCATCAATACATTTTTGGAATTAGCTGCTTTCGTGCATTCCGACTATTCTCGCAACAATAAGGCCAAACGACAGACCATGGTAAAACTCTGAAATTAGGCATTTTGGTGCTGGGTCAATGATTCCCATTTACGCAGAAAAAAATAAAAAACACTGGGAAGGGTTTAAATATGGGGTTAAATTTTTAAAGGGGTGCCCACGGGACGTGAAACCATGGGTGTTTTTGTATATTGAAATCCTGGAAACAAAGTGATCCCTCAGCTTGAGCGGTGGTCAATTTTCAACACTTAATAGTGCTGGTCTAAATGATCCCGAGGGACCAGAAAACTATAACAACAATCCTCTGGTTTGTATACAATGGCCATGTGAAAAAATGGTCTGCGTCTTCAGAATAAAAACTGCTTCCTCAATTTGAATTGTCACGTAAGTGGTCGTACATCGGCATTTAGATTACTACACTTATTTCTTATTCGTGTGTAGTGTATTTGTAAAAACTTGTCACCAGTTCGAACTTGAGGCTGCGTAAAAAACTTTTTTAATTTTGGTTTTGAAAGACGAAAGTGTAGAAGAGTTCAAGTAGTTCGAGTTTCAAGATCTAAACTGTTCCATAATTTAAAAGAAGATGGTATTACTGATTTTAAACAAATTTCTAGACGATGGGTAACATGCATTGTTTTAATTGTTTCTTAAATTATATGGTTTAAACATATTTATTTAAGCTCGATTGCGAAACAAGTTTTTGCAACTTATATTAATCACTTTCGACTCCGCTTCCTGGAACCAACCAGTACTGGTGTTATATGAAGAAACATGATCTTGACCCGATTAGGGCTCGAACCCATGATCCCTGGGTTTAGGGGCAGACTCCTTAACCACTATGCCACCGTTCTAGCGTAACGAAGTATGAAAGACTGTCTCTTATTTAGACGGAAGACTATGAAGATAAGGATGCACTAAAATATGTCATTCTTAAGCGGAGATTTCATTTTGATAGTCTTGGAAAATTATGCTTCACCCCAAATAGTAAAAGAAGATATGATTACAGATGAAAATTCAGATTAAATGTGTTACAACTGAGATGTCATAAGAACCTTTTACAGAAAACATATTGACTAAAGGAATTCTATAACAATGAATACATATAATGTATGTATAAACAGTTAAGGTACGGGTTTATAAAACAAGGACTGTGTTTTTGTTTTTTTTTTTGCTATTTTTAATTGCATTGTGTCAATGTTTGTACTAGCTGAATCATACCAAAATACAAACAAGTAAAAATCAAAATCCATTCAGTCCGAATAGTAAAAACAAAATACATAAAAAATAAAATAAATAAATAAATGAAAAAAAAATAACAACAGAAATTTATTACTTTATAATCTCCTTTGTAACCATAGTTATATATGAAACATATACGATTATGACAACTCATTCAAACGGAATAAGTTAGCTTTTACATATAAACAAAAGATATTTTTTTGGGCAATTTTGTAAATTCTGTATTTTTCTCAAGCATCATAGACCTGTAAGTCAATTTTATGTCACTTTATTCAATCTCGAGTAGAGGCAAAGGGAATCAGCCGAACACTTTATGATGATTTATACTAAATTGTGACCAGATCCAACTTTGCTGTTTGAATTACACCCCACCTAAAATCAAGCAAGAAAAGTAATACGACTCATCCCATCTTCTATCATAACCGTCATTGCTTCACATGGAAGTTACTAATCTATTATTTTTAATAAACATAAGCACTAAAATCAAAAGAAGTAAAAAGCAGCAATGATCTTCAACAAGTCTTTTATTCATGTCAAATTATGTTGAACAAGCAAAGAAGAACTTCTGAATTAATGCCATTATTTTGAAATAACAAACTTAAATACCTGAAACAAATGAAGACACACACCTTCTTGCAGTCAACTTTTAAATAAAAAGTATGTTTGAAGAGACACGCGCAGTTAAGTATTTGTAGATGGATACTGAAGACAGAAAGGAGGTAAAGTTCAAAAATCAACGATTGATGAAAATGAAATATAAAAAATAAAAATGAAAAAGGCGAATGAAAACAACACAAACATCACAGCATAATATGTATGAGGACGTGGTATTATTCTCCGGCAAAGGCAGATATATGGGTATGTAACACCATTATATAAATTAATGATGATTTAACATGTAGAACATGTCACTTTCTATATATAGCAAAGAAACATTTCTGAATGACTGTATGAACTTTCTGTTCATCTATCACACGTGGTGTAAGAAATTTAAAGTTGTGTGGATTCAGTAAAAGATGCACATCATGCACGCCGTCTGAAAACTGCAACTTCGCCAAAAAATGGTTTCATGACAATGCTTCGTCACACAAAGCGGCCATTGTACGAGAATAAAGATGAAACAGGAAAAGGTTGTCGAGCTCCTCACCCTCCTTATTCGCCAGATTTTGCCCCTTGAAACTTTTTCCTATTTCCGAGGCTCAAAATACATCTTGCTGAAAATATCAAACGCGAAAACAATCTCGGTTCGGCTATTTTTCCAGTGTCTGAACAGTTTACCTCGAAAAGATTATGAAAACGCATTTTAAAATTGGAAGAAAAGACTAAAATTTTGTATATCACATGGTAAGTATTTTAAAGGATTGAGATAATTATTTTGGCACTGCTTGTTAAGCACTTCTGAAAACTGACCCAGTTGCATTCATATTTGAACAATCAAAATTACTCTTACAAACTTTTGAAAGCACTCTTTCTTACTTCCCTTGCATTTCAAAATTGATAGGGATTATAATAACAAATATATAAAACAAAACAAAAAATAAAATAAAACTACACGCATAACGTAATTATCGGATAATCTCTTATATAATTATTTAGATTATTACAAAAATATATTTTTTTGCATTTTATGATTAAAACAATTCAATCGCTTTAAACAAATGTGATCGATCTCTACATGTTATACTATAACAGGCTTCGAATTATCTCCTACAAGAATAGATCACATCTTAAGCGCCTATTTGCAACAGATATTGGACACCAAGACGCGTTCCATTTCTTAATACTAGTGTTCAACTTTTGTCTCCAATTGTTCATATTAAAGGGACTCCATTGAGGTTTTTTGACGTGATGGGACTGAAAATACTTTTTCCAGATAAGTGAACCATTTGATGTAGATTTAGACCATTAATTTTTGAGCAAAATTTCAGATTATTCGCGCACTTCGTTTGTCCAGAATAATTATTCAAATTGTTAAAAATGACCCAAAATGAAAAGCGTTTAAACGCTTTTTACTCAAATCATAAAAATACGATTTTCAATTTATTTCAAAGTATATTTCTTTACTTTCTTTGCATATATTTCTGTTTAAAGTGCCCCAGGCTATTTACGTAAGAAATTCAAATGTTATGTTTTTAGGCGTTTAAACCTCAGTGGAGTCCCTTTAACGCCTTATGAACATCTAGTGTTCAAATTTTAACGGCGACGTTAAAATCCTAACACCAAATCATTCCATTATTGAACATGTTATAAACATTTTATATGCCAGACGCGTTCAATTCCGATGCAACAGATATTGAACGCATAGAACATAATCAAAGTTAGGTATGTTAAAAGTTAGAACACTGATGAACACTGATGTTTACATTTGAACACTTGATAAAACAATAGATCTAAGTCATAAAACGAAGAAATCATATTGAGATTTTTTAATTATTCTTCAGTTATTCACAAAATGAATAATGTTATCCAAAATTTCTTTTTTTCCCTAACTTTAAGCGTTATAAAACAGTTATAAAGAAAAAACAACCGAATATTGAAAAGACTTTTAAAATTATTATCAGAATGCAATAACATAAATACTGTTTTACAAATAGAACAAATAAGAACACAAAAATATGAGTAATTATCAGTAAATCACACAGCAACATAACATGTCTCTAAATATCCCAACATTGTTTCACTTACAATTATTACAGTCATGTTGTATTATTATATGTGTTAATATTCTTATGTGCATGAATGCTGTCTTAACAAATTTTAATATAACACATAATTTAAGGATAACTACAGAAAATTAAATTATTCTCTTAAAATTTCTTTTTTTTATTCTTCTCAAAAACAAATTGCTGAGAGAGAGTCTTGAAAACATGAACAATAAACAATGTTCTATGTCGAAAACAAAGTAAGTTTCAAGTAACTGAATTTTAAACACAAATGGACAGTCTCCAAAGCAATTGTCCTCTCCTCTGAATATCATGAGTTTGTGTGGGTTGTTTTAATTTGTCAGGAAAATCATATTATTCATTATCCTGGAAAAAACAATGGAATTTATTACATTATGTACATTTCCAACACTTGTTAAGTATTTGATTGTTCTATTCAGATAGGTATAGAATGATTTCATTGACAGTTAAAACTGATTTGGAAATATTGGAATTTAAATATTGTCCACCTATGGTATTGTTAAAGGAAACAAACCTCAACTATCTGAATGGAGGTCTAAATATTACATCCTCTTCTTATTTCTGTAAATATTTTGCTCCAGTTTCTGTAGATATAGCTCTATACTGTACAGCAGTTCAAATCTGTCAAGACTGCTTGAAACAACAGTACTTACTCGCTATCCTATTAAAATATAAAGCAACAAAAATATAGATCTAAATCTAGCCTATCATTGAAAGATCTACACACAAAATTTAAATAGATTCTTAATACATTAATCTAACACCGACTGCTCAGAAAAATCTAAATTTTTACGTACATGCATCTACTCCAGTCCTTGTAAAAAAGAATATATAAAGAGACAGCCGATGCCAGTGTGAACTACAAGAACATGTCGACTTAGTTCACTACACAAACCCATTTATAAAAATAAAATATATGGATAAAAAAAGATACTTATGAAGTATATGTTACTTATTAAAAGTTTACACCGTATTTTTCTTCCATTTTATCGTAGAGTAACTCTCACTTTGCAGCTTGCGTTCTTGTTTTTGTACTTGAATTGCTGCCCTCGTGTGGATGTTCATTTTGACGTCACAAATTGTCACAAATCTTTTTTTAGATACGTTCTCAATTAGAACATTCGATTAACACAACTGATCATATTATGTTCCACTTTATAATGTTTTACATATTAAAGCATCATTACTTATTAAATTGCGTAAATGTAACCTCAATTGACAATATACTGACCAAATAAACTTTCTCAAGTACTCAAAAACTCAAATACTCTCATGTTGTCTAGTCAGAAGGACTACCACTGAATACTGACGTTCAAGTTATATGTGTATAACTCGCACATAAAGCGCCTTTGCCGAACACAGGTATTCAAAATATAACGCGCAATGTTCCAAAATTGAACAAGTGTGAATGCGCCCGGTGTTCTCCTTATTGACAGTGTATTTACAAATACAAGACAGTGTTCGTAGAGTGCATTGCAACACCACACTTTGGCGTCCAACGCACTTTGGGGTTAAAATCGAGAAATTGACCCCAAAATGCGTTGAAATGTTACATATCAACGCACTTTGGGTTCCAGAGTTCTGAAGGCGTCAACTGAGTTCTGCTTAAATACTGAGTACTGACTTATTTTCGATCTGCGACGGCGGAGTTCAAGATGACGATTGATTCTTATATACATTATACTTTCGTCTAAGTGCCATTTAAATTCTGATGTAGCAGTAATAAATAGAGGATATTTGTTTGTTTTGCATGTTTACAAGATTGAAATATAATTTCACTGAGTGAACACCAGATGCAATATTTTCACGAGTGGCGTAGCCACGAGTGAAAATATAATAGCTGGTGTTCACGAATGAAATATATTTCAATCTTATATGTAAAAGAAATAAATTTTCTGTTTATTTCATGCTTTATAAGTGATTTTAAGTATTTTTTACTGATTTTGCCGCGTAACGTTGCGCATTCTCCTTTGTGACGTCATCACATCATGACGTCACATCATCAATTTTGAAATATAGTTCTGTAAGATTTCTCTAATTTTGTTACATTTTAAACATGATGTATGGTGACATCGACTTTCTTTTCCTAAAGAAGCAAAATTTACATATGACGGCGTTTATTTCTGCCTGTTATTCCACTTAGTTATGATTTTCTTTTCATCCGCATTTAGATTTAGTGCCCAGCTTTATTTGTCATCCAATGAAAACGCTGTATTTCTTAAAATTATGTGTGTTAATTTTCATAGAAGAAAAAAAGTCGATACTATATTGAAATCCGTTCATAGTCGCCTTCTATTTTTCATAGTGCTTCATAGTACCGCGTAGTGACGTAATCAAGGGTCAAATAAAGCTTGACACTAAATATGTTAGTGTTCATCCTTAGCTGTTCTACAGAAATTAGAAACATTCTCCTGTCGCTATCGCTCCCGTCGAAGTTTCTAATTTCTGTAGAACAGCATGGATGAACACTAACATATACATAGTCCGGCTACAGTGAAAATTATATTTTATAAATTTCACTAGTGGTTTATCAGAATAATAATCATCTGATATATTACAATAAAACACTGGAAAGCATGAAATAAAAAGATATAATTGATGCTTAAGTAAAAATATAAATTTTATGATGCTTAAGTGATAAGTATTTTATTAATTTTATCACTTGCAATATCTATAAATTGTGTCTATTAATCAAAGTACTGTAGTACATGAATTGTGAATGTATTCCTTAAAATAAAAGATGCTTCGAAAAAGATCCTGACAGCCATCCACTTGATAACTTTTGGTACCATAATTATTGAAACCTATTTTAAATATGATGGGGATGCAGAATGTTCTGGTGAAACATCAATTTATTTTTTGATCGGACTATAAATATTAATCTTTATAAATACATTATTAAGCTTATCAATAAACTAAAGTCTTTTTGTAAGCTCCATAACAACCGTTATAATAATAATAATAAACTCTTTATTTAACGAAGGTAACTTATTAAGACAATACATCAAAGCATTAGATACAACACATATAATGCAAAATCTTATTTTCAACAAGGCCTTCAATAAAACATAAACATAACAACGGACATATTAAAGCAATTGTAAAGATTACAACATTCAGTAAATCTTAATCAACAAAGAAGACAGACATAATATTATATTATAGTATAGGTAAATTTTCTATAATTCATCTCTAGATAATAATAAATGTTTGAAATGTGATTTAAATAATTTAAGACTTGAAAGATTTCTTATTTTTAAAGGAATAGTGTTCCATAACTCCATACTAGAATAATAAAAAGTACGTTTCAAATAATTAGTTTTAGGTCGTTTATGCATAATATCTTTTTTATGTGTTGATCTTAGTAAGTAAGTTTTATTTTGAGATAACGGAAACTGAGACTGAGACTTTTTAACCTTTTACCTCATATAGACGTGTTTTGACGGCTTTTTGTCCCCTTTTTTTTGGAGCCCTCAAACAGTGAAAAAAATCCCCTATTAAGGCCCCAATCAAACACTGTTTTTCGTTTGAGAAATGTTGTTAAAAAGTGACCAGTTTTTCGGCGCCTCCCCCATCAAAATGGTACATCAGGGAGTTGCCAGAAGGGGGATGTGCCCGCTTCTGTTTGGGGTGTTTAAAGGGGCAGTAGTCCCCCTCATCGCCAAGAAAATTTTGGACATGTGACAGGCTAAAAATGGCCTCTGGTCGATCTTAGGGTAACTTGTAACCGACGCTGAAAAGCGTATTACACTATCTCAATTCATTGAGAAGTTGCAGCACTTTAAAATCAGTTTTCATGGGAAAAAATAATGCAAAATAGTGATTTTTTGCAATTTTGAGACGTCCCCCCGTTGCCATGGTAACAGAAAATTTACAATGTAGCATGCTGTTACAGAAGATATGGTTTAGTCAACATTTGTGCCAAGTTTCATCAGTATTAAAGCATTTTTCATAGTTTCATAGCAGTTTGAACTTGTAACAGGAGGCTTTTCAATGAAAACGGCCATTTTTCACAATATGCTCATGGGATAAAGGGTTTAAAAAAGGGAAATCATATTACAGATGGGTGTAATGTTTCAATAATGGTATCAGAGAACTGTAAGATGCTTGTTACCTGAAAAAAGTAGCGACAAATGTGAATTTTGTCAATGAGTAACGTTTTGAATACTATAGAAGTACACCAAAATAAAAAACTTTTGAGAAATACAACTTAAAGCATAATGGGCCTTTAAAGCGTTTTATAATGGGGGGGGGGATCGATAGCCCACCATTCCCTCTAGACCCCTCCAGTCCCCCCAGTGAGAACTTTACATTCTTATAAAGTTCCGCTTTTAATATGTGACTACTTAAATAGTAAATGATATTTTTGAGAACTGCTGTGTACGGACTATTGCTTAAGGTCGCTTCTACATCTATTCAAATTTCTTACATGTTACATTTAGATAAGGTAAATAAATGGCCCTTTTGACATACCGTATAATTAGGCACACTTATTACTTATTAAGTATCTTATTAAGATCGCCCCGAATTTATACCTTTGTCTATGCTAACACTATTATGTTTCTATAAAATGTGTCACTAAAAAACTGGGAAAATTATGCAATTAACTAAAAACAATGCAGTTCATTAAATGTGTACATTCTTTAAAAAAACGTAAAATTTGAGAAAAAAATATTTTTAGCTTATTAATTAATACAAATTCTTTATTTGATGAAAATTCTTTACTTTCTGAACACACAGATATATAAACATTTATACATATACATGTATATTATATTTAGCACCATGCTGAACAAGATCATTTAAAATCCCTCTTGATTCTACTATAATTCAGGGCACATTATTCTTTGAGATACATAATTGTATATTAAGATAAAATCAATTGTAACCGTTAGATTTAACAAAATAAAATTAACTTTAATCTGCTATTGTTATCCGATTTTATGCAATTCGTCTATTCGATACCTTTATTTTGGTTTACCACTAGTTTTGACTTTAAAACATCATGAAAATTCATTTTTATTGATTGAATTTTTATGACCCCAAAGTGCGGTCGTTTGTCTGATGTTAAAAATGCATATGTACCTGTGTAACTCACTTTGGGGTCAAAATTGGACCCCGAAGTGCGTTGGACCCCAAAGTGCCGTGTTACAGTGCATTATTACGCAAGCACGAGTATTTTTGACGAAACCAAATTGAAAGGCATTTAAAAATCGATTATCAAGCAACTGAAAAAATATTAAAAAAATATACAGTGTTATGATTTATGTTAAGGATTACATCCACTACAAAAGACGCGATGATCTTGAAATTAACGGAAAACTGAATGCATTTGGATAGAAATTGTTTTTTTTTTTCAAACAAACATATTTCATTCGGAGTTTACTACAGACCCCCAACCATAGACAATGCCCATCATGCCATGATATTAGACTCTATGGATCTGGCTATTGATACAGGTATTGGTAATATCTTCATTATGGGCGACTTGAACCTTAATGTAGCGCAAAGTGCTTCTTCTAAGAAAATCATAGATATATGTTGCCAGTTGTCATTGCATCAGATTAATGACTCACCTACACACTTCACTGAATCTTCTTCGTCAGTAATTGACCTTATATTTACTTCTAAAACTAAACTATTCTAACTTTGCTTTTCCCAGGAGAAAGTCAAGGGTTTACTGTCCAAAATACTTTTTTAAAAAATTTTGGGGAAAAAACCCAAGTCGAAATGGGTTTTGGGTATTTGGGTAAGGGTTTTTTAAGACATTTGGGGTTTTGTAAATTTTTGGGATTCCCCGGAAAAAGAATTTTTAAAAAATAACAATAAAAAAACAGCAAATAATCAAAACTCGAAGCCCAAAATTCCCAAATTAAAAAAAACTTGTAAAAACCCTTTTTGAAAAGACTTAAAATTACTATCAAAAACGAAAAAAACTTTATCGTTTAAACCAAAAAAAACTTAAAACCCTTATTGCTGGGGTTCCCCCAAAAAAATACATAAATCAAAAATTCCCAACGAAAAAAATCGACAATTTAGCCCCAAAATTTTCAACCCGGAAAATCAAAATTTAAAAAGTTGGGGGTTTTTTCTTTAAATCATTTATTCCCCCTTCCCTATTCTCCTCAAAACCACCACCCTTTTCCCCTTTATTTCACATTTCAATCTTTAAACGGTTGAAAAGGCCAATTTATGAAAAAGGGCTTTTTAAAATTTATGGGAAAATGACCCCCCTCCCCGATTTTTCCTAAGGGTTTATAACCCTTTGGGTTTATTTAAAAATTAAAAACACCCGGCGAAGTGGAAATTTTGGGATTAAAACTCTTCCTTTTGGGGAAAACCGTTGGGGCTGCAATATCAACAAGGAATTTCCCTTTGGAATTTTCCCAAAAGAACTCAGTGGGTCCTTTTTAAGGTTTTTTTTTCTATTCAGATTGCTCAAGTTCCGATTTCATGAAGGAAACTTTAAAGGGTTTTCCCCCTCTTTTTAAACGGGAAAGACCCTTTTTTTAGTTTTAAATTTCAGCCCATATCCCCAAATTTACTGTAACAAAATCTTTTTAAAAATTTTAAAATTTAAAACACGTTTAATTTTTCTGAGATTCTAACAACATTATCACATCTCTTCAATCTGGTTTTGTTCCCCGGAGACTCCACTGTAAACAATAACAATTTATATAATATTTTTGACAGGACCATTGATTCTCGGTAAAGAGGTCAGAAACTGTCTTTTGTGATATAAGTCAAGCGTTTGATCGAGTCTGGCACAAAGGACTTATTTTCAAATTATTCGATCGGATATCTGGTCGTCTTTCTTTTTTTTCTTCTTATCTCAGAAAAGAAGACAGAGAGTCGTTCTCCCCGGGGTTGGTAAATCTCTTTTAGTTATGATAAACGCTTGGTGTGCCGCAAGGTCTATTTTTGGCCACTGGTTGTTTCTTGTTTTATTAATTATTGTTTTATCGATATTAAAGCAAATATAAGACTTTTCGCTGACGATACAAATCTCTTGTAGAAGGACCTATCACTGCTTCACTATCCTTAACTAGGGTTTTCAAAAATAAAATTTTTGGCCCAAATGGTTGGGAAAATTCATCCCCAAAAAAAATAAATTTTTAATTTTCGGTAAAAAAAAGATTTAAAACTCCCCCTATTTTTTGCAAAAAAAAATAAAAGAAATAAGTAAACACAAACTTAGTTTTACTTTTACTCTGATTTACGTTAACATTTTTTGAAAAATTAAAATTTTGGGTTGGGGGAAAAAATTAAAGTCTTTAAAAAAAATAAAAATTTTAAAATTTAAAATAAACCTTTATTTAAATTTGAGATTAAAAAAGAATTTGGAGTGATTATTGGGCTTCAATTAAAATGATTTAAAAAAGGGTCGAAAAAAATTATTTAAGAAAAGCCCCAGAAAAATCCGGAACAATTAAAATTTTGTCATTGATAACCCGGGTCCTTGGGGAAAAAGGCCCTTCCAAAAATAAAATATTCTTTTTTTTAAATAAAAAATAGTTTTTACCCCCCAATTTTCCTCTCCTTGGGCCTTGTCCCCTTTGTTTTGGAGTGACCCCGGACCCCCCGGAACTCAAACGGACAAGAATAAACCAAATTAAGATTATTTCTTTAAAACCCTTTCCCTTTTCTTTCAGAGAAATTTTAATTCTTTCCACCTTAAAAGCAAAAAACCCCAATTTGCTTCTTTTAAGGCCCCTTTTAATTTAAAGATTTGAAAGTGCCCGTTATTTTTTTCGGGTGATTGCAAAAATTTTTTAAATTTTTTACCCAAGAAATTTCGCCGCCTCACTTTATTCGCTTTCTGCCATTTTATTTGAAAAAAATTTATCGAATCTCCATTTTGGAAAGTGGTTGGGTTTGGGAAAACTTCACTTTTTTTGGAATGCCCTAAAAATACTAAACCCTTTGCCCGATTAAAACGGCTATTTCCCCAATTTTTTAAACCTTCTTTTAAATTTTTTTATGGAAACCTTTTTTCTTACAGTTAATTGTATCTATCTTTACAGCTGTTCAAAAATACATCGAGAAACGAAGCGCTTTTAGCGCCGTACCCCAAGTCTTACTTACACTTTTACATCTAAACATACATATTTACTATACAATGCATCTTTGTTTACTCCTACTGCTTTATTATTGTTCATCCACCTCTCCTTTTCTTTCTCAATTTTTTTGTCAATATTAGCTGGTAGTTTTGTTTTTTTCGTAATTGCATAAATTGTACTTTATAACTATCAATTAAGATTCTTATTACATTTTTTTGTCTCCGTTAATAAACAGTTGTCTTTTCGATTGCACATTTCCTAGGTGAAAATTAAACGGCGACTTCTAACTGAATTAATCTCTGTCATATAATAATTTCATTTTTTCACCTCCATTTTGTCTCATTTTTCTTTTGCTTTTTTTTTTCTCATGACCATTTATTTTAGTATTTATTAATTGCCAAAATACATATTTTTTTGAAAATGTCTTTGATATTTTTTCAACTAAATGAATTTTGTTGCATGATAATGCCATGAACTGTATATATGTAATTGTTTAAACTGGGACAGGACACTCATAAGCTTTTCATAGCTTTCTGCCCAATCCCAAATGTATTGTGTATATACTGTTCATCATAATGTAAATATATCGAATAAAATATGTTTAAACCAAAAAAATAGAGTTTTAAAAAAGGCAATATAAATAATTCTTCTCCCGAACCAAAAAGCATTCGCTGTGAAGCATTTTGCAAAGAAATGTCAAATCATGACTCTGGCGTCATTTCGAATGCTTCCTTTTGAAATGGGAATTATTTTGTCATTGTTGAATTAAAAGTCGGGTTTTTATTACAGACATTCTGTATGGAAGTTTTCATGTTTTTGAAAGGAAAATAATTTTTGAAAGATATCGAGCAAAAAGGTCAGACAATTACAATATATTTTCCATAGAGCCTGTTGGAGGTACATAATAGTGGCAGAGTCGGGTTAAGGTCGCCGACTTCAAATCATCTTTCTTTTACTACTGTGCTTGAATTCCGCCATGACGTTGGATTCCTTGTATATCAGGAATCTATCAAGCTAGTTTACGGAAGATCGGTGGTTCTACTTAGGTGCCCGCTCTTGTCTAAAATGTTTCACAAAATTTCATATTTTGTTTTGATAATTATTTCTTTATAATTTATTGTTAATAGTTTAAAAATCAATTGTTGAGACATTCTTTGTATCATCCTATGCTTTGCATGGTTTGTTTACTGTCTTGAATCAATGCTTGTTGCATTTATGTTCTATATTACCTGTATAGCATGTTTGTTTAATTATCTTATAATTGAATTGTCTTCTTGTATTGCATGTTTGCTTACCTATCTGATTATTGAACAGTCTTAAATGTATTGCTAATGTATTGCTTGTATATTTATTTGTTAACAGAATATTCTTACAGTGACGCACATTCTTTCATTAAAATTTAATTATTACTTTGAATTGAGTTGTTATTTAGCAAGGATAATAATTTGAATATAATTATGAATGGATATCATTTTCTGTTAGTTTGCCCAAAATAATAAGAGAACTAAGGCATAAATACTTGAAGAACTATTATTGTCATTGGCCTACGCTTATGTCTTCTTCATCAATTGCAATTATTATAAATTTGTCGAAATTTATATACTTTGGAACAAAACTACGTGTCGCCTAATAATTATATTTATATGAAGTACTTTTTTATTTAATTAAACAAAGATATACATCAATATACATCATTATAGTTATATTTGTTCACACAGCGTCGCCTTATGGTATGGTAAAATGTTAATGTTATCACATAAAATCTTATTTCATAGAATGTTTAGAAAATAAATTACTATATATTTGTCTTCTGTAAACTATATAAACATGCATGCCTTTTCATTTTCACTGAACTGGTTATTTTTATGGCTATAAACCTGTTATTTGTTTTATGCCAAACATTATTTGAGTTGAGTTGAGTTGAAATTTAAAAAGGACAAGACATAAATCAACTTAATAAAACTGACAATGACAAAAACAGGTCTGACAACATTTATTTTTTGTGATTTTTCTAACGCCGTAGAATTGAACTTACACACAATTTACATGCACATGCTATTCAGACTATATTTGAGCCGCGTCAATATTTTTTTCGACCAAAATATTAAAAGAATGTCCAAATTACACATTTCTATTGGTTTTTTTTGCATTTAACCAATACATGTATTTAAAATTCTTATTCTTAGTGTATACCGGTCCACTATATAGCCACAATATGCTGCAGAAACGAATACTTTTGTCCATCTTTAGGTAGGGCAAACATGAGATTTATGATGCATACAATAATGGTTTTAGATCATAAAAATTTTTTTTTCTATCCTTTTGCTATTTAGGAGCAAGAGTAAATGAAACGTTTATTAATATTCCAATAATCAAACGTTTATTAACATTCATAAAAGATTATGTTGATAATATAACATAGTGCAACGTTTCTCAGATGTATATTTAGAATATAACATTTCTTTTAAAGAGACGAAATATTTCACTGTATCCGCTGCATTCTTCATTATGATGCAAACATAGTATTGAATCCATATTATAGTAGTGTAGAATGGTATTTATGTATATGCCAAAAAAAATTAGTCTGGGTTTGTTTCTTTATTTACACATTTTGATTTTCATTTCATCTTCCAACTATTTATCCAATAATCATAAGATTTAAATATAATTATTTAAGCTCCATAAAATCCTAAAATGAAAACCATCATATATGTACTAGTAGTTAAGAATACATATAAATATGGAATAAATCTTAAATCGTATGAAGTTTCATACAGTTATTAAGCAGGAACACAATTATTGATCACAGGCATGTGTGTCTTACGCATTAAAATACTCCAGATGTTCAAATTATAAACCAACATGTTCCTTAGCAACAAACGATTTTCTTTATGTATTTATGAATGATCTTAATGGAAATGAGACAACTCTCACAGTTTTACTATAAAAATGGTAACTTATTTATTTTACGACTATATTTAGAAATACTGGACTTTTTGATTGTTATATCTTCATGGACAGGTAAGTGACCTTCATACATTCATAGTTCAGCATATGTAAACTATTTTCATATGGTTCTATATTTAACTTTTCTTGTGTCGTTCGTTTGTTTTATTATTAATTTGAAAATGAAAGAATGTGCCAACAGTAAAATCATTACTGTTGCTTCTTTTTATCCTCACTCAATGTATAAGCATATGTAATGAGCCTAAAACAGGTCATTGTATTTAATGCTTCCATCATTTATGTAAACATATCAAAATGAATATATTGGCACTTCAAAATAATGGTATTGCAGCGTACTGGATATGAAAAAGATAATGCTAATTTACATTAATAGATTTTTTTCACCAATATCACAGTTGTGTTATATACAAATGACTTTTAAAATGATATAATCACATTCTGATTCTCTCCGTGGATAAACTTGTATGTTTGAATGTATGTTTACTTTTCAGACTCCGTTCGTTATGTGGAAAGAACAAAAGACTTGTAATATTCATTTTGATGATGGTGCCGTGCCTGATTGTCATCGCTTATCAAAAAGGTACATATAAAATATACTCATAATTATATGTAATAGTTATAGTACATGAAACGAGTTAGTTACGAGGATATTACACTGGCTGGGTAGACATCGAGGGATGTTTCTGTTAAAAAATGGCGAGGCCGTTAGGCCGAGACAATTTTTTGCAGAAACATCCCGAGATGTCACCCAGTCAGTGTTATATCCTCGTAACTAACGAGTTTCATATACTATAACTGTTTTATCGCAATTGCATAATGTTTTCTTTTCTTGTAATAGAAATAAATAAATAAATAAATAAATCGTTAGCTACATTACATGATAATTACATTAGCATTATTATGATAAGGCAGTTTTTTCAAGTTATTTTTGCTACCGCAAAAAAAGATATACAAAAGACATCCAATGTTAGAGGCGGACTGTAAACTGTTACCAATATTGATTCAAGATTAAAGGACTTTTTCAGTTGAAATGATTCATTCAGTGGATGTACATTTTTTGATTAAATGAGAGTAAATTTCATTTCATTAATTATCTTTGTTTATATTTTTCATTGTATTTATTTATTTATTTTATTTGATTGCTTCCATTATTTTTTTTTTTCTTTTTTTTTTTTTTTTGCTACTGGGAATGTTCGTTACCACGGCCCCATTGGAACCTCTGTGAAAAAACTACATTGATATATACAAGGTGCGAAAAAAACTCAAGCGATATATAGCAGAGTTTTTTCCTATACGAATCAATGGAAAAACTGTACTGCTATATATCAATACAGTTAAAGTGTACTGAATATAATGGGTTAGTAAGACCAAACCATGCGATAAGAAAATTTAGAGTCAGTTTTAGAGCTAGTTAATATCATATTATACAAATATTATACAAATATTGTCTTGGTCAATATTTTTTTCAGTACATATCACATCATATTCACCAGCTAAAAGTCCTTTTTTTAATATAATTTATTACACTTTTTTATGGGTTATGAAGTCGACCATTAGATACGACGGAAATCGACATTTTTCAGCTTGTCTACTTTTGTCTACTTTTGTCTACTTTTTCCATAACTTGAATCTATATTTTAATGCTGATTGGCGCGCTAAATTCTTAATGTTCTTAAAAATATAAAGACAGTTACTTAATACACTAATTTGACTTTTTATTTTTTTTTTGATTACAAAAAGATATTTCTTAGACAATCAGAGAAACACATTTCAAAACTATTTTATAGATTATACAATAAAAGCAAATATTTTAATTAATAACTATGGAACAGAATTAATGCATTTATTCCATCTTGCTTTATGATATCGGAACTTACATTATGCTTGCTTCTATATACTTCTTTATGACAATGAAAACCTGCGTTTTGCTG